>NC_052307.1:29022986-29379236 GCF_016432855.1 Salvelinus namaycush | reverse complement strand
AGCCCCCTACACCCTCCCCCAACCAGACACACACGAACACATGCAGGTGTACCACTGCAACAAGAGAAAAGGTACGCTACGCTGCATCTGTACGATTACTGTCACTCTAAACACTGGAGCAGTTTGTATTGCCTCTTTGTCTCTGGCGTGATTTGTTTCTATGATCGTTGTTGTTAGTGGAAGACCAGTCCCCTTTATAGTGTGTTACTCAATCTTACACCCCCCCCCCCCCCCCTCTCTCTCTCCCCACAGCGGATGATAGCTGTCCTACAGCAGAGAATCACCAGTACAGGAAGCCCTACATCGTCAGTTCTCCCAGCAACGACGAGTCTTACTATCAGCCGTCTGCTTACCCTCATCCCCCTCTCCCTCCCTCCGTCCATCCCCCTCCCCCTGGTCTCTCTGACTCCCCATACAGGTCAGAGGCGGGGCAGCGGCAGGCGTGTATGTTTGCTGGCTCAGAGCCCAGACTGGAGAACCTCAGCTGTACATCCTGGTCCTACAGCTGCCCATTGACTCCACCCATGGCCCCCATGACCCCTACTGACCCCTACACAACCTTCCCCCACCAGCCCTACTCCTCCAGTCCCCGGAACGCTCAGCTGAGCTCCATAGCCCACCAAAGCTCTCCTCCTCTGGGGGACTCTCTCTCGCACGGCCAGACCCAGAGCTCCAGACCACACCAGACACCCCAACACACCAGCCCACCCCTCAGAGAGTACCACCGCTACCCCTCCTCCCCATCTCCTCCTCACTACCACACCCTTCACACACATGTCAGGGGAGGGGTCCCAGAATGGAGCGCGGCCACCTGATTGGACCACAGGTGTAGGGGAAAGACTCTGATTGGTGGCTTGGGGTTATGTTTATGTGAGGTGTTGTCATTTTATGTGTGAAGAGATTTAATTGGCCAGTTGTGTGTTTCCCTGTGCCATGGGTGGAACGTTAGATCTTCTGTGTGTTACGTTTAAGTCCATCCTCCTGTGACTGGGACCTCTCTGGAAGGAACTGATGTTAGAGGAACTTGGTGGATAAGCATTCAAACTAGAGGGACAGGAAGAAAGATGATGCCATCAACTAAAACGTTCCAAACTTCTTCCTGAGACTGTTTTTAATACAGTATGTGACCTGTCTGTCACCCTGTCACCCTGTCCCCTGAAGATGTGAGACTGTCTCTCTGTGCCCGTGGTTCCCAGTTGGTTTGTGACCCACCGAAATCCCTGTGATCCAACAGACAAAACCATATTTCTAATCTGTGTGTGTGTCAGCTCAGCTCAGGGCTGCTGTGAGTTAATGTCGGCTGAGAGGGGCTGCGGTGGCCACAGGCAGAGCAGAAGAGAGATAAACTGTTAGTTTACACCAGGCTGCAGGGAGGAAGACATGCACACACACACACACACTGACAAACACAGAGAACATGTTTAGAGGCTGCCGCATGGCAGAAGACCTGTACACACTCCCATTGCATTTTGGGTATACGCACATCTCATCATCATGCAGCTGTCACTGCTGGCCTCTCCTTTACCCCTGAACTGACCAAACAAAACTCTCTGTTTCTCTGAACTGACCAATCAACACTTTCCGTTTCTCTAAACTGACCTATCAATCAACACTGTCCTTTACCCCGAACTGACCAATAAACACTCGATCAACACTACATTTCTGTCTCTCTCTGCCTGTGTTTCTAGCCCCCCCCTTTCAAGACAGTATTATAGTCACATTTTAAAACATATTTAGACATCATATGATTATTGTTCTTGTCTAGATATTGTTTTATTTTCCTTGAGAGTCAATGGGTGCATTAGTTGGAACCAGGTGATGGCCTGGTGTTTTACACTAACATAGGAAGAGTTCATATTGGTTCACAGAGGATCAGTACGTAAGCACTGTATGTGCAGAGCGAGAGTCATTCCTGTGTGTGTGTGTGTGTGTGTGTGTGTGTGTGTGTGTGTGTGTGTGTGTGTGTGTGTGTGTGTGTGTGTGTGTGTGTGTGTGTGTGTGTGTGTGTGTGTGTGTGTGTGTGTGTGTGTGTGCGCACCAGCATGCGTGTGTTTATGTGAAAGCAATACTTTAAAAAGAGACGTCCTGTGATCATTTGAGAAGTGTTTGTACTTTATTGTATCGTTATTGTTTATAGTATTTATTGGCCTTGAGATTTTGGCTGGTTTTGTTGTAAGATGGTGAAATTACACAGTGTTGGTTGAATTGTTCAAGTTGTTTGTTTCCCATTGAAGTTTCAATTTTTTTGCTTTCCTCCCGTCTCCTGTCTTTTCCTTTTGAATACAATATTTAACATGGTTGTAATAAATGGCTGTTCTGTTCTGATGTGTGTGTGTATATATATACAAATGTATTTACAGAACTTAAATACGTTTGAAGAGAATTTCAAATAACTCAATCTGTTGTCATGTTTATGTTCCTTCTGAAGAGACATGCATCACACACACACACACACACACACACACACACACACACACACACACACACACACACACACACACACACACACACACACACACACACACACACACACACACACACACACACACACACACACACACACACACAAAGGCTGAGTAGGGAGTAACTCCTACAGTGCAGGTTAAAGAACATTGAGCTGAGCTGTGTTGATAAAGGAAGTTAAACAGAGTAGTCTAGTTCGAGTGCAGCTGTGTGTGTGTGTGTGTTTTCTCTTATCTGACAGTTTGTTTGGCCTCTCCAGTCTCCTCCAGCTGTACCCTCTCACACAGATGACCTGCTGCCCAGAGTGGAGTGGGGTTGACTGGGCAGGAGCGGGCATCACCATGAGGACTGTTGGTGGTCCTCCATCTCACTCTCTGTCCCTCTCTCTTGCCTCCTGAAGTGATTCTCGTTAAGGTGTCGTGTTTCTGCTCCTCAGTGGGGTTAAGGACTCCTCACACCTGCCCACAGCTCAGGGAAAGGATGAGACCGTTACAGCACACACAAAGACACTCAGACACACACAGTGCATGGGAGAGAAACGTGTACGTACGTGCGTGCATGCGCTCTTGCGTGTGTGTCAGCTTGACTTTCCCCAGCTTTCTCTGCAAGACTTTGCCACAGCCAAAATGTAAACACACTCTTACTCTCTACCTCTCTCTCTCCCTCTTTCTCCCTCTCTCTCTCTTTCTCTCTCTCTCTCTTTCTCCCTCTCTCTCTCTTTCTCCCTCTCTCCCTCTTTCTCCCTCTCTCTCTCCCTCTTTCTCCCTCTCTCTCTCTTTCTCTCTCTCTCTCTTTCTCCCTCTCTCTCTCTTTCTCCCTCTCTCCCTCTTTCTCCCTCTCTCTCTCTCTCTTTCTCCCTCTCTCTCTCTTTCTCTCTCTCTCTCTCTATCTCTTTCTCCCTCTCTCCCTCTTTCTCCCTCTCTCTCTCTCTCTTTCTCCCTCTCTCTCTCTCTCTTTCTCCCTCTCTCTCTCTCTCTTTCTCCCTCTCTCTCTCTCTTTCTCCCTCTCTCTCTCTTTCTCTCTCTGGGGTCGGGGTTAAGCACACATCTCCTTTGAAGGTCCGTACCTCCTTAACCCTTCCTCTCCTGTGTTAGAGAGTGCTGAAAGGAGAAGCGGGGGAGTGGAGAGGCCCCTGATCCGTCTGTTAAACAAACACAGTGGAGATTAATCACCCTACCACAAGCTCCTAGAGGAATGTTCAGTACACTACCGTAATAATACAACAGGGCTCTCCAGACAGAGATAAGAAACAACCAGATTATGAATGAGAAATGTCTCTCTGTAACTGTTGAGACCATCAAAGATTGTGTTTGTGTGTGTGTGTATATTATAAAAGCTGAATGTTTAGTCTGGAGACTGTCTTATGATCAAAGAGCCTAAGTGGTGCTTATCGGTATCTCCAGCCTAGTCACCCGTGATACAATTTAGTATTCGACGTTCATCCATGTCTGAGGATGTCCGGAGATGATGTGGAAACCGGCCACTAGGGGCAACAGTGAGCACTGTTACCTTCAAAAATATGTTCTATTGTGGATGGGGATGGTGGATGGGTGTAAGCATCTGATTCTGAAGATTGCAAGTTGGAATCCAGCGATAGAAAGTTGTTTTTTAGATTTTGTTTTAAGCCTATCCCAAACCTTAACCCTTACTTTAACCATTCAGAGTTAATGACTAACCTTAAGATTTAGGAGTTAATGACTAAACTTAACCCTAACCTTAAAAATCGGAGTTAATGCCTAATCTTAACTTTAAAGACTTCAAAATTTGACGTTTGAGAAGCATGGATGAAAGTCTAATTCTAACGTGAGACTGAGAGCTAGTTGGTTATCGCTCCCTGCCTCTTCCCTCCCTTCCTCGCTCCCTCTTTATTCCCCTCTCCCTCTATCCTCCCTTACTTCTTCCCTCTCTTTCGTCCCCTTTCCCCCTCTCCATTCCTCCTTCATCCCTCTCTCTCTTCCCCCTCTTCCCCTCTCTCTAGCCCTCTCTGTCTTCCCCTCTCCTCTTTCCTTCTCTTTCTTCCCCTCTACTTCCCCCTCTCCCTCCTTCCTTGGTTTTGGTTTTACACAAGTATTAGATCTAATTATAATCTGACATAAATATCTTCAGTTTTACCCATCCTCTTTAAGAACACAGGCATTTGTGCGATGTTCAGTCCTTAATGTCATCATTTGGGGGAAATAAGTCATTAGAAATGGAGTGTAATTGAAAAAGCTGATTATGTTCCACTTACAGCAGTAGGTCCTAGGAGTCAGTCACTTACAGAAGGAGAGTGGTCTGATGGTCGTCTGGCTTTGGCGTCTAACTCAGGCTCTGTGTGTTTAAAACATAGAATTAGCATGGATAGAGCTTAAGAGAAACAGGGGTGCTACAGTAAGGCTGGAACAAAAGTAACTGCTCGTAAGTAAATTGTATCTGCCAACAGTTACCCAGGCTACATTAGCTAGCTAGTAGCTATACACATATTTTACAGTTAGTCACTACAGCTGCTGCATGCAACAATGATATCCTACTTACAGTTCCACATCATTCGACCCAACATTCCAAACGGTATGTATCAAATATGGTACACCCACCAGGCAAAGTTGATTAGAAGGATAATGTCTGTTCTATAAATTCTAATTCCATGGTTTAAAAGCCCTGAGAGTGGTAATGTCATTAAGCTGTTCATAGTAACGAGCCCCAGACTCAGGCTAATAACCCCAAATGAGACTTTATGGCTGAAATAGTCTTGGTTGTTCTGGAGTAGATCTTCATATGGATACAAAGCTGTCAGGGATAAGAGAGGGCAAAGAGCACAGGGGTGGGTGTACACACAAGCAGTTGTCATTGGGTAAGCAGGCGTGCATGTGTATTGTAGCTGTACTGAGATATGATGCAGGTGGACTGTGCACTGCGCCCTGGCAAGGAGACGGGACTTCATTTTCACTTTTAGCTCCATTACAAGATGCTCATACAGCAGCTCTCGTCTATTTGTGTTTCTGTGAGTAGGGTTAATAGGATTGTTCAGGATTTTGGCAATAAGGAAATCTACTTCCCTAGAGTCAGATGAACTCGTGGATAGCATTTTGTGTCCAGTATGAAGGAAATTAGAGGCTGTTTTTTAAGCCAATGCTAACTAGTGTTAGCACAATGACTGGAAGTCTACAGGAACAGCTAGCATGCTAACTGTTCCCATAGACTTCCAGTTCCAGTCTTTGCGCTAACAGTAATTAGCAATTGCGCTAACGCTATTTAGCAACTTCCTTTAAACTGAACACAGATACATAAAAATGGTATCCATGAGTTCATCTGACTCTGGGGAAGTAGAAGCGGCTTCATTGCCAAAATCCCAAACTACCCATTTAAGGATAAAGACACACACAAACACACAAAACATAGTGGGGGTGAGATCTGGTAAATTGTGCACAGGATAGATAAATACTGATCATCATTACGCTGAACTCATTAGTCCCCCCCCCCCCCTCTCTCTCACACACACACACCCAGACACAGACACAGACACAGACACACACACACACACACACACACACACACACACACACACACACACACACACACACACACTGTGAGCTGCAGCATGAAGACAATAGGAGGGGTTGCAGGTCAATCAGACAGGTCAGGGAGGTCAGACTAACTTCATTAGAGAATCTAGAAAGACTGTTGTAATACCTCACCACTGAGGTGCAGTGGTGGTCACTAAATACCCGGGCTGTGACGTGGTTGGAGTTGTCAACAAAGCAGCATGACAGAAATATGATGCCAAGTTTTAGAACTACCGGTAGTTTCTTTGAGAAGATATACACTGAGTGTACAAAACATTAGGTACACCTGCTCTTTCCATGACATAGACTGACCAGGTCAATCCAGGTGAAAGCCATGATCCTTTATTGATGTCACAGGTAAAATCCACTTCAATCAGTGTAGATGAAGGCGAGAAGACAGGTTAAAGAATGCTTTTTAAGCCTTGAAGCAATTGAGAAATGAATTGTGTATATGTGCCATTCAGAAGGTGAATTGGCAAGACAAAAAATTTAAGGGCCTTTGAACAGGGTGTGGTAGTAGGCGCACTGGTTTGCCAGGTGCACCGGTTTGAGTGTGTCATGAACTGGAACTCTGCTGGGTTTTTAACGCTCAACAGTTTCCCGTGTGTATCAAGAATGGTCCACCACCCAAAGGACATCCAGCCAACTTGACACAACTGTGGGAAGCATTGGAGACAACATGGGCCAACATCCCGGTAGAGTCCATGCCCCGACGAATTGAGGCTGTTCTGAGGGCAAAAGGGGGTGCAACTCCTAATGTGTTCTTAACGTTTTGTCCACTCAGTGTATAACGCGATCTGGGCATTTGAACAACCTCATAAATACACCTATTTGACTTTTGCATGTCAAAACCCGAATGACTGCTGCCGCACATGCTGCCACTGTTTTGAACAGATTAGATTCTACTATTTAGAATGAGCAGCCAGCTCACCAACAAACGAGTGCACAAAGGAAAACGGAACAAACATGCAGATACAATAATTGAAAACACATTATCTAACTGGGGATAGCTAGCTAACATAATGTCACAAATCATGATGACCTAGCCAGCTAACTTTCATTCTGAAATAACTTCATATGTCCAAGTTAGTCAGATATTAGTTTAGAAAGACTTGAAATTGGCATGTGAGCTAACTAGCTAGCAAGCTACCAGATAGCTATAGCTAGCTAGCTGCTTATCAAAGGTAGATAACTGGTTCTAAAATTTTGCAAACTATTTCTCAATGTTTCTCAAAATTACTGTAGCTGGCTAATTAATTGATCATGCTTTGTGATACACCCGGTTTTATGCTGTTTTAGTCCACACAATATGTTTCCCTGTCACCTACAGTAGAACCTGATAAACAACATGGGGGGACACAATATAATTGGCCAGCCACTGTCATGCTTTTCTGTCCTACCAGATCCACAATGAGAAGGTTCCAGCTATTGTATCCCTCTGTCTTTCGACTCTTGTTGGATGTAGCTGTCTGGTTTATCTAGATGTCTGGTTTATCAAGGCTAGCATGACTGTTATGATTATTCATTTACAAGTAAATTACAATTATCTTTTTGCTTTAGCGCCATCTGTACCTGATAGGGCAGATCTAGTCTCGCGTGCGGAAGGAAGTAAACCATCTGGCACGAGAGACTCATTTGGAGGGAGACTAGAGCAGACCCAAAAGTTCTGACTGAAAGCACATTTGAGCATCCCAGGATGGTCCATTTACTTTGTAGTGCTATAATTTATGCTATGAAATCCTGCGATTTCATTGGGGCAGTTCCCACTCAGAGCAAATAGCTGGCAAAACAATCCAAGTAATGTTCTCACGGCCTATGGGCCCCGGAGGCGGAGCTGCTGCAGCCAGTCACTGAAAAGCAGAATAGTAAGTAACTGAACAGCTTGTATTGAACAATATAGTTTTGAAAGAGGAAAAAGGGCACATTTACTGCACTTTTATGAGCATTTAAAACGTAATCCATCAATTATATAATATATTTTTTTTAAATATATTTGTACTTTTTTTTTACCAATCACAAGTGCGGCGCCACCCCTAAGGCCCTAATGGAGCAGGCCGCCACTGGTCTAGTGCTGTATATAGTCCATACAGTCTGCAGTATAGATCCATGTATGTGTTAAACAACCCTAATCCTGCAGGTTTAGAGGGTCAGAGGCTGTTCAAGTGGTGGACAGAGATCCATCCTAATTTCCCATCTGTTTGCAGCATGGAGCTCTGTGAGGAGGCACAGTGACCAGCCTGCATGTCTCCAGTGCGGCACTCCATGAGGAGGCCCAGTGACCAGCCTGCATGTCTCCAGTACGGCGCTCCATGAGGAGGCCCAGTGACCAGCCTGCATGTCTCCAGTGTGGCGCACAATGAGGAGGCCCAGTGACCAGCCTGCATGTCTCCAGTACGGCGCTCCATGAGGAGGCCCAGTGACCAGCCTGGATGTCTCCAGTGCGGTGCTTCATGAGGAGGCCCAGTGACCAGCCTGCATGTCTCCAGTGCGGCGCTTCATGAAGAGGCCCAGTGACCAGCCTGCATGTCTCCAGTACGGCGCTCCACGAGGAGACCCAGTGACCAGCCTGCGTGTCTCCAGTACGGCGCTCCAGGAGGAGGCCCAGTGACCAGCCTGCATGTCTCCAGTACAGCGCTCCACGAGGAGACCCAGTGACCAGCTTGCGTGTCTCCAGTACGGCGCTCCATGAGGAGGCCCAGTGACCAGCCTGCGTGTCTCCAGTACGGCGCTCCATGAGGAGGCCCAGTGACCAGCCTGCGTGTCTCCAGTACGGCGCTCCATGAGGAGGCCCAGTGACCAGCCTGCGTGTCTCCAGTACGGCGCTCCATGAGGAGGCCCAGTGACCAGCCTGCGTGTCTCCAGTACGGCGCTCCATGAGCAGGCCCAGTGACTAGCCTGCGTGTCTCCAGTACGGCGCTCCATGAGGAGGCCCAGTGACCAGGCTGCGTGTCTCCAGTACGGCGCTCCATGAGGAGGCCCAGTGACCAGGCTGCGTGTCTCCAGTACGGCGTTCCATGAGGAGGCCCAGTGACCAGCCTGCGTGTCTCCAGTACGGCGCTCCATGAGGAGGCCCAGTGACCAGCCTGCGTGTCTCCAGTACGGCGCTCCATGAGGAGACCCAGTGACCAGCCTGCGTGTCTCCAGTACGGCGCTCCACGAGGAGGCCCAGTGACCAGCCTGCGTGTCTCCAGTACGGCGCTCCACGAGGAGGCCCAGTGACCAGCCTGCGTGTCTCCAGTACGGCGCTCCACGAGGAGACCCAGTGACCAGCTTGCGTGTCTCCAGTACGGCGCTCCATGAGGAGGCCCAGTGACCAGCCTGCGTGTCTCCAGTACGGCGCTCCATGAGGAGGCCCAGTGACCAGCCTGCGTGTCTCCAGTACGGCGCTCCATGAGGAGGCCCAGTGACCAGCCTGCGTGTCTCCAGTACGGCGCTCCATGAGGAGGCCCAGTGACCAGCCTGCGTGTCTCCAGTACGGCGCTCCATGAGCAGGCCCAGTGACTAGCCTGCGTGTCTCCAGTACGGCGCTCCATGAGGAGGCCCAGTGACCAGGCTGCGTGTCTCCAGTACGGCGCTCCATGAGGAGGCCCAGTGACCAGGCTGCGTGTCTCCAGTACGGCGCTCCATGAGGAGGCCCAGTGACCAGGCTGCGTGTCTCCAGTACGGCGCTCCATGAGGAGGCCCCCTGCTGCACAAAAAGACAAACCACCTCTAATAGAGTCATGCTCTGTTCACCAGCCCAGAAACTCAAACAAACTACTATTAGACCCTAGAAACGTCCCTCTCATAAACACATGAATAGGCACAGACAGACAGACAGACAGACAGACAGACAGACAGACAGACAGACAGACAGACAGACAGACAGACAGACAGACAGACAGACAGACAGACAGACAGACAGACAGACAGACAGACAGACAGACAGACAGACAGACAGACAGACAGACAGACAGACAGACAGACAGACACACACACACACACACACACACACACACACACACACACACACACACACACACACACACATATATATATATGAAAGCGAGGAAAGGGGAGTGGAGACGCACCCCCCAGTGAGTAGTTGGAGGGTTGGGGGTCGACGTGGAGCCAGTGTCCAGTCTCATTACAGACAGGGGAGTTGAGAGGCATGCTAATCCACCCATCCCCCTCCACCCATACACCCATGCACACACATACACACAACCGTCTTTCACCATCTAGAAAATCAGCAAGTGCGACTTCAAATTTTTTGTATTTAATTATATTATTTTTATATTATAACGTCTCATGTCAATCAACTTTAAAAGTCTAAAAGCAACTGCAGATGAGACTGTAACGTCCAGGCCTCAGGGCCTACTTCAGCAGCCAGGCAGCACATGCAGCCAGCAGGCTCCTTCCCCAGCATTCCCCCAGTGTTCCCTGGAGGTTTGTTGTTACCCATGTTTCATGATGTTGGCAAACAGCCCAACAAGACCCCTGTAGAGACACTAACACACAACAAAAACATCAATAAACAAACAAACGCATAAACACACCCCTACACACATCCCCCAATGCACACACACACCTTTCCTATTTACCATCCCATTGTTGGCTATATTTTCCCCTACTCCCCCCTCCCCTCCCCAAACATACACACATATACACTCCATGCGTCCCTCAAATATGGTTTCTCATCACTAATCGATGAGCCCGAAGAGCATCATTACCATAAACACAGACTTCCTCTCAGGGACATACACGCTTTGTTTGGGCTGTCCTGTTGACCTTTAATAATGGATATCCAAATGTTTATCACCTCTGCTCAGTGGGGGAGAGAGAAGGAGAGAGGGAAGCATCTTTTAGGAAGATCCACTTTGGTTTTTTAACATTTGTTTTGGGGCTTTTTTTGTTAGTTACTGCAGATTTAGGCTTTGTGTTCGTGCATCCATCAAAGTAGCTGGAGTTGAGATGTGTGATGAGGTGGAGAGGGACAAGCTTTGATTGGGAAAAAGGGAAGGAAGGATTTATCTAATTGAATTTATTTTTGAGACCTTCAAACCTTCTTAAAATGAATAAGAGTTCTGGCCAAATTAAGAGAGGAGGTAAAGTCATTATTATTCCTTATTTGCCATTATAGTTAAGATCCAATGATGGTTATTGGCAAGAGTGGAGATGGGCTCAATCTGAAGGATCAGGACGGGGGAGCTAGGAGGGCATCAAGAACTTCCCTGAAGTATGTGTGGTGCCTCCACTCATCTCACTTCGGTCTCTTGGTGGACCCACTCTCCACAAGTAGAGCCCCACCAGCCACTATACTTTAATTTAATTCACAAGGTATTACAAACTGACCACAGTATTTAAGTGGCAGCCTTTCTCCAATGTATTTACAATGACATCATCCACAGACTTTGGTATATTAGGGAAGGAGTGGGAGCTTAAAAGCCCTAAAAGGGCATTGCGCCCTAAAGTACAAAGAAGTACTTGTATTTTGTTTTATGTGTGTTCTCTGTTAAATGTTTGCTTAGCCTACATGTTCACACGTTTTATAAATGTAATGTATACAATAACTATGTATTCATACTTTAACTCTTTAACTCCGCCCTCATATGACATGTCTGATAAAATGTTTTATCTGGTTTTTCAATGACAGACGAAACAGACAAGGTTTGATTCTAGACCTTGATTCTTTACAAGTAAAGGCCAACAAAATCCAACTTATTATATGGAATGTGCACAGATGTGGTTTTCCTGCAAGAGCTACACTTCAAACAATGAGAAATGTAATACTTAAAGAGGAGCTTGGTTGGAGGGGCCTTTGCAGCCACCTACTGTAGTAACAGAAGATGTTTAGGCATCCTGATAAATAAGAATACACCCTTTTCCCTTATATCCCAGCACATGGACCAAGGCCATTTTCAAATTTTGAATTGTACCTTACAAGGGGGAAAAAATGCAATTGATTTAATGGTATATCCCCCATGGGCAAATCTGGTGTTTTTAGATAGAATTGAAGCTATATTAGATCAGACCCACACTGGAACCATTAGTTTAGCAGGTGACCTAAATCAAGCATTCAGCAAGTTAGACAGAGCAATAAAAAAGGGAAATTCAAGAAGCCTCCAAAGAGGCTGACCAATTTCATCAATATACAATATTTTACAGGACACCTGGAGATTATTATTCCCAACTACAAAAGGCTACTCCTTTTTTTTCAAAGTAAGAAAAGCTATTCAAGCACGAACCACCGCATTTAACCATGGAAAGAGGTCTGGAAATATGGCTGAATATGAACAGTGTAGTTACTCCCTCCGCAAGGCAATCATACAAGTAAAATGCCGGTACAGGGACAAAGTGGAGTCGCAATTCAACGGCTCAAACACGAGACGTATGTGGCAGGGTCTACACGAAATCACGGATTACAAAAAGAAAACCAGGCACGTCACGGACACCGACGTCACGTTTCCAGACAAACTAAACACCTTCTTTGCCCGCTTTGAGGATAATACAGTGCCACTGTCAAGGCCCACTAACAAGGACTGCACCCCCCCTCCTTCTCTGTGGCCGAAGTGAGTAAAACATTTAAACGTGTTAACCCTTGCAAGGCTGCTGGCCCAGACGGCATCCCTAGCCGCGTCCACAGCACATGCGCAGACCAGCTTGCTGTTGTATTTGCGGACATATTCAACCGCTCCCTATCCCATTCTGCTGTCCCCACATGCTTCAAGATGGCCACCATTGTTCCTGTACCTAAGAAGGCAAAGATAACTGAACTAAATGACTACCGCCGCGTAGCCAGTGATGCCAACTTAGCAATTTTGCTAGATTTAGCAACTTTTCAGACTACCCTGGCAACTTTTTTTTCAAACAGCACCCAGCAACAAATGTAGTTACTTTTAGAAATGTATTTGGAACTTTTAGCAACTTTTGAAAAGTGACTCAAACGCTAAAATGCACGCATTTTCCCTCTAAATTACACAAACCGATTTTCTCTGTCACACACTCAGTCACAACACACGTGCCTGGCTGCAAAAGTGCATTGTGAGTGACGTCAGCAGCAGGCGCTCAGCTCGTGCACAGGCAGCAGCAGGCCAGAAGCAATTTCAGCAAATTGCAAATCATTGTTGGCTGAGCTGCCTGTGCACGAGCTAAGCGTCTGCTGCTGACATCACTCACAATGCATTTTTGCAGCCATTCACGATAACTAACTACCAATACACTGCTTAAAACTATAATTGTTCAGAATGTGTAGGTTTACTAGATAAAAAGAAAATAAATAAAATGTAATTGTTCAATAATGGGTAATGTGTAATTGTTCAATAATGAAATGTGTTGTGTTTAAAAATAAAAATACCTGATCATATAAAATGCGTTGTGTTTATATTAATTTTACAAATAAAAATGTGATAAACAAACAAATCTAAACTAACAAATATCAAATCATAATTTTTGCCGAGATAGCCAGTCAATTTGAGTAACGTTATTGTGTATTCTACGTAATGATGCAGTTTTATGTTATTACGCAATGATATCACAACGTCATTTAGCAACTTTTAGCACCAAATCGACCTGCCTCTAGCAAATCCCCCCTGAAAATTAGTTGGCAACACTGCGCGTAGCACTCAATTCTGTCATCATGAAGTGCTTTGAGAGATTAGTCAAGGATCATATCACCTCCATCTTACCGGCCACCCTAGACCCACTTCAGTTTGCATACCACCCCAACAGGTCCACAGACGATGCAATCGCCATCACACTGCACACTGCCCTATCCCATCTGAACAAGAGGAATATCTATGTAAGAATGCTGTTCATTGACTACAGCTCAGCATTCAACACCACAGTACCCTCCAAGCTCATCATCACGCTGGAGGCCCTGGGTCTCAACCCCGCCCTGTGCAATTGGGTCCTGTACTTTCTGACGGGCAGTCCCCAGGTGTTGAAGGTAGGAAACAACATCCCCACTTCGCTGACCCTCAACCACAAGGGTGCGTGCTCAGCCCCCTCCTGTACTCCCTGTTCACCCACGACTGCGTGGCCATCAAATGAAATCATATCAAGTGTATTTATAAAGCCCTTCTTACATCAGCTGATGTCACAAAGTGCTGTACAGAAACCCAGCCTAAAACCCCAAACAGCAAGCAATACAGGTGTAGAAGCACGGTGGCTCGGAAAAACTCCCTAGAAAGGCCAGAACCTAGGAAGAACCTAGAGAGGAACAAGGCTATGAGGGGTGGTCAGTCCTCTTCTGGCTGTGCCGGGTGGAGATTATAACAGAACATGGCCAAGATGTTCAAATGTTCATAGATGACCAGCAGGGTCAAATAATAATAATCACAGTGGTTGTCGAGGGTGCAACAAGTCAGCACCTCAGGAGTAAATGTCAGTTGGCTTTTCATAGCCGATCATTCAGAGCATCTCTACTGCTCCTGCTGTCTCTAGAGAGTTGAAAACAGCAGGTCTGGGACAGGTAGAATGCCTGTGAATGCCTCAAACTCAATCATCAAGTTTACAGACGACACAACAGTAGTGGGCTTGATTACCAACAACGGCGAGACAGCCTACAGGGAGGAGGTGAGGGCCCTCGGAGTGTGGTGTCAGGAAAACAACCTCTCATTCAACGTCAACAAAACAAAGGAGATGATTGTGGACTTCAAGCAACAGCAGAGGGAGCACCCCCCTATCCACATCGAAGGGACAGCAGTGGAGAAGGTGGAAAGTTTAAAGTTCCTCACCGTACACATCACAGACAAACTGAAATGGTCCACCCACACAGGCAGTGTGGTGAAGAAGCCGCAACAGCGCCTCTTCAACCTCAGGCGGCTTAAGAAATTTGGCTTGTCACCCAAAACCATGACAAACTTCTACAGATGCATAATCGAGAGCATCCTGTCGGGCTGTATCACAGCCTGGTACGGCAACTACACCACCTTCAACCGCATGGCTCTCCAGAGGGTTGTGTGGTCTGCACAACGCATCACCGGGGGCAAACTACCTGCCCTCCATGACACCTAGAGTGCCTGATGTCACAGGAATGCCAAAAAGATCATCAAGGACAACAACCACCCGAGCCCCTGCCTGTTCACACCGCTACCATCTAGAAGGAAAGGTCAGTACAGGTGCATCAAAGCTGGGACCGAGAGACTGAAAAACAGCTTCTCTCTCAAGGCCATCAGACTGTTAAACAGCCATCACTAACTCAGAGAGTCTGCTGCCTACATTGAGACCCAATCACTGGCCACTTTATTAAATTGATCACTAGTCACTTTCAACAATGCCACTTCAAATAATGCCAGTTTAATAGTGTTTACATATCTTGCATTACTCATATCATATGTATATACTGTATTTTATACCATCTATTGCCCCTTGCCTATGGCGCTCGAACATCGCTCATCCATATATTTATATGTACATATTCTCATTAGGTGGCTTTTACTTGCAAAATATATTGAAATGCACTAAAGACGAACAAAGGGTACAAATTGAAGATTTGCATGTTCATCCCCAGAATCTTTTCACTTGTCTGTTTTCAAAAGATGGAGCTAAGGACATGAACAACTTCATAGTACAGAACACTATAACAACATGGAAGGAAATGAACCGCATTCTACAATAACCAATATCACTCCCTAAAAACACACCGCTATGGAACAATCCTTGGATAGCTTTACAGAAATCACAGATAAATTGGCCCACATGGTAAACTAAAGGCATAGAAACCGTAAACTACATGGTAATAGGAAATACTATATATATATATATATAAATAAATATTTCCATGACACAATTAAAAAGCACTTTTGGACTGACCAATGTAGACATTTTCAAATATATTGTAACGGCGTTCCTCCTCCTCTTCATCCGAAGAGGAGGAGCAGGGATTGAACCAAACTGCAGCGTTGTGAAATGACATGATATTTATTCAAACAAGACGAAAAACGAACTATACTTGATAATAAACAAAATAACAAAACGAATGTAGACAAACCTGAACATACGAACTTACAAAAACACGAAGAACGCACAACAGGGAAAATGACTACATAAACCGATGAACGAACGAAACAGTCCCGTATGGTGCAACAAACACTGACACAGGAAACAACCACCCACAACAAACAGTGTGAAAACACCTACCTTAATATGACTCTCAATCAGAGGAAATGAAAACCACCTGCCTCTAATTGAGAGCCATATCAGGTCACCCTTTAAACCAACATAGAAACAGAAAACATAGACTGCCCACCCAAACTCACGTCCTGACCAACTAACACATACAAAACTAACAGAAAACAGGTCAGGAACGTGACATATATGCAATTTAAAACTTTTATATCACAAAATTTCTACCTGAAAACTTTTGGACATCAGAGCGATGTTGGAATCCTATTTGAGTCAGAAAAAGATAGTCATATGATAGGTAAAATATACAAAACCTTGCAGAGAGCCTATCCAACTGACAATCTCTTGAAAAAAATATTATATATTGGAACAAAGACTTAAAAATAACTGAAATTACAGTTAACAAAAATATACCCTTAATCTAGTATAAACGAATGTATAGAATTTATTATACAATAGACAAAATTCACAAATTCTACAGCACAGCTTCAGAGTCACATCACGTGTAGAACTAACAATGAGTCAATAATTCCTGCTTTCTGGGAGTGCTATAAAGTCCAAAAGTTATGGGCAGTTAGAAAGCTGGCTGTCAGAAGTTGGATAATGTAAATCTACTTTTAATCCGTCTATCTGCATATTTCAAGACATGTCATATGGGGGTACAGTGAGATACCCAATGAGTCGGACAATATTATTTTTGTCACTTGTATTGAAGAAGCTATTACTTAAATACTGGAAGTCAAACAATACTCCAATGTTAAGTGAATGGAAGAATCACATTCTTTATTATTTCAATATAATATGTAAAAAATCTGGCTACAGACAGAAACAACATAAAACAATTTGAAGTCATATTGGCCACAGTCTTACAAGCATTAGAAACAACATTGGTTGTGGCTACTGTGGGAACATGTGGGTCTGAGCAAGTGTGATGTCTTTAATGTTTGTGGAAATGTATGTATGTAAATGTTAAGTTGTCTATTGTTTTTGACCATGTATTGTTAAAAAAATTATAATAAGTTAAATAAAAAAAAAAAAAATTTAAAGGGATGTGTGATGTGTGTCTCTGAAGTGTGTGTATATTCATGGCTGGAGGTTGATGTGTGTGTGCTGGTGTCTGCCCCTCCTCTCCTCTCCCAAGGGACAGCAGAGTGACAGAGGGAGACCCAGGGATGGATGGAGCAGAAAACGACAAACAATCACAGATGATCAGCCTGAGAGTCAGGAGGATGCCTTCAAATATTAATCAGCTGTTAAAAGGTCTGGTGGCGTTTACATGGGTGTGAGGTCCCCATCTCCTCAACCTCACACTGTCATCCCCGACAACACACTTTTATTTTAATAGCATCGCTACATTAGCATTAACAACTTTGTATGTATCATGTGTGTGTGTCCCCGTATGAGTGTGTGTGGCATCTCCATGCATGAGTGGCCTGTGTGTGTGTATTTCATCAAAAATACATACAGCTGCGTCTCCCTACTCCCTCCATCGCTATATTGTTATTTTTTCCCTCCAATGGCTCTAGGTCACGGCAGTGTGTGTGTGTGTGTGTGTGTGTGTGTGTGTGTGTGTGTGTGTGTGTGTGTGTGTGTGTGTGTGTGTGTGTGTGTGTGTGTGTGTGTGTGTGTGTGTGTGTGTGTCACGTTTGCATTTGTAGATGCATTTTCCTGGTCCTGCTGCTCTCCTCTCGTCTGTCTCACCATCTTCAACACAATATGATCAGTAGAGTTACAGTCAACTGGTAGGCATAACATCATACTGTATTTCCATTAGCTACATTAGATGATTGTTAATAACAGTCCCATCTGTCTCCTGTTATGTTGTAATGTAGTCTAACAAAGGTGACGACTGAGCTGTTTACTGTCTGCAGTCTGAAGATGACAATGCTCTCTGGATCACAGGTAGCAACTAGTCAGTGAAGATCAGTTATAGTCACTAAAAAAGACTGGATGTATTAGCGGTGGCACAGTCCACAGCGAAATGTGTGATATCAGGTGTGAGACAGCTTGAAATCACGAGATTACACTTCTCTCGCTTTGTCAGCAGCCGTTGGTCAGATGGGGAAAATGCACACGCACACACACGCACACACACGCACGTCTGTGGCTATCTGAAAAGATTCTGTGTAGTGAGAAATAAACTCAGCAAAAAAGAAACGTCCCTTTTTCAGGACCCTGTCTTTCAAAGATAATTCGTAAAAATCCAAATAACTTCACAGATCTTCATTATAAAGGGTTTAAACACTGTTTCCCATGCTTGTTCAATGAACCATAAACAATTAATGTACATGGACCTGTGGCACGGTCATTAAGACACTAACAGCTTACAGACGGTAGGCAATTAAGGTCACAGTTATGAAAACTTAGGACACTAAAGAGGCCTTTCTACTGACTCTGAAAAACACCAAAAGAAAGATGCCCAGGGTCCCTGCTCATCTGCGTGAACGTGCCTTAGGCATGCTGCAAGGACGCATGAGGACTGCAGATGTGGCCAGGGCAATAAATTGCAATGTCCGTACTGTGAGACGGCTAAGACAGTGCTACAGGGAGACAGGACGGACAGCTGATCGTCCTCGCAGTGGCAGACCACGTGTAACAACACCTGCACAGGATCAGTACATCCGAACATCACACATGCGGGACAGGTACAGGATGGCAACAACAACTGCCCGAATTACACCAGGAACGCACAATCCCTCCATCAGTGCTCAGACTGTCCGCAATAGGCTGAGAGAGGCTGGACTGAGGGCTTGTAGGCCTATTGTAAGGCAGGTCCTCACCAGACATCACCGGCAACAACGTCGCCTATGGGCACAAACCCACCATTGCTGGTCCAGACAGGACTAGCAAAAAGTACTCTTCACTGACAAGTGGCGGTTTTGTATCACCAGGGGTAATGGTCGAATTTGCGTTTATCGTCAAAGGAATGAGCGTTACAGCGAAGCCTGTACTCTGGAGCGGGATCGATTTGGAAGTGGAGGGTCCATCATGGTCTGGGGCGGTGTGTCACAGCATCATCGAACTGAGCTTGTTGTCATTGTCATCCTGACATAACCCTCCAGCATGACAATGCCACCAGCCATACTGCTCGTTCTGTGCATAATTTCCTGCAAGACAGGAATGTCAGTGTTCTGCCATGGCCAGCGAAGAGCCCGGATCTCAATCTCATTGAGCACGTCTGGGACCTGTTGGATCCGAGGGTGAGGGCTAGGGCCATTCCCCCCAGAAATGTCCGGGAACTTGCAGGTGCCTTGGTGGAAGAGTGGGGTAACATCTCACAGCCAGAACTGACAAATCTGGTGCAGTCCATGAGGAGGAGATGCACTGCAGTACTTTATGCAGCTGGTGGCCACACCAGATACTGACTGTTACTTTTGATTTTGACCCCCCTTTGTTCAGGGACACATTATCCCATTTCTGTTAGTCACATGTCTGTATAACTTGTTCAGTGTATGTCTCAGTTGTTGAATCTTGTCATGTTCATACAAGTATTTACACATATTAAGTTTGCTGAAAATAAACGCAGTTGACAGTGAGAGGACGTTTCATTTTCTGCTGAGTTTATATAGGCTAAATATAGACCTTATAGATATGCAGGTAGGCTATAAATAGAAGTAGAGAGAGAGACAGAGATACAGAATGGAAAAGAGACCACATGCCTTATCAGACACACACACACACACACACACACACACACACACACACACACACACACACACACACACACACACACACACACACACACACACACACACACACACACACACACACACACACACACACACACACACAGACACTGTAGTGGAGCTTCTATGTCAGTAGTTTGCCATTGGGGGCAACAGAGGCTTTGTCCATGTATTGCCATAGAGACAGGATAGTACAGCAGGGTAGAGGGCAGTCCGAAGGGAACGTTTCTCAAGTTTCTAACTGCTGATCAGAAACTCCCTGGAGACAGCAGATAAAATTGCCTTGGATCAAGAAAATTGCCTGTGTGGGACAAAGATCTGATGAGTGGAGCCACACAGATGATTGAGAAACAGACATAGATCGGAGAGGTGGATCAACAGCTCCAGATAATAATCATAGCAATCATAAAAACAAAGTGACAAAAATGTGACTATCGGAGTTAACATACTGTATGTACCTGGGATAGTGTGTTTCACAGGAGTTTAAGATGGAGAGTTTGCGAAGGCGGAGAGATAAGGAGGAGAAACTGAAGGAGTCTCTGCTCAAATTTGACAAATTCCTCATATTGGGTGGCTAACACACACACAGACACTGGAAAAACCATCATAGTCACATGTGCCATCTTGCAGGAGAACGAGGCAAAGCGAGGCCATGTTGAGAAGAAGTCGGAACGAGAGAGGGATGCTGTGTGTCAGAAAGAGGGAGGGAGAGACAAGAGTGCGCTCCTGGAGGCTTGCAAACTGAGGCTGCAGTGCATGGTGGAGAAGATTGCCCTCTACTGGACCTTCCTGGAACAGGTCCTCAGACTGATCAAGGTACCCAAAACTGGCACTCACTACGGCTTGTTCATAAGTGCCAATTTGAAGTTTGAAGTTTCTGGGAAAGTTACAGAAAATGACCTGAAAAGTTATAATGGCTAAACCTCTACAATTCACCCCTCCTGAGAAATGTGTTTATCTATTAAACTTTTTGGTCTCTGGATATGCCGCTAACATTCTTAACTTAAAAAAAACGTCCATATTTCTTGTGGGATCAGCGCACTTGCATTCTCTTGGAAATGTGGGCTGATTAATCTAACAGCTCATGTTTGTTGCAAATGGAATTTCCACATCCTGGTTCAACCCAAATCCCAGCTTCAACCACAACCCTAACCCTAACTTCATGTCCACATCCCGGTTCAAACCTAATCCTCAACCATAACCCTAAACCTAGCTTCATGTTCAAATGTATAATGTGTGCATGTGTACAGTTGAAGGCGGAAGTTTACGTACATCTTAGCCAAATACATTTAAACTCAGTTTTTCACAATTCCTGACATTTAATCCTAGTAAAAAGTCCCTGTCTTAGTTCAGTTAGGATCACCACTTTATTTTAAGAATGTGAAATGTCAAAATAATAGTAGAGAGAATTATTTATTTCAGCTTTGATTTCTTTCATCACATTCCCAGTGGATCAGAAGTTTACATACACTCAATTAGTATTTGGTAGCATTGCCTTTAAATTGTTTAACTTGGGTCAAACATTTCGGGTAGCCTTCCACAAGCTTCCCACAGTAAGTTGGGTGAATTTTGGACCATTCCTCCTGACAAAGCTGATGTAACTGAGTGAGGTTTGGAGGCCTCCTTGCTCGCACATGCTTTTTCAGTTCTGCCTACAAATTTTCTATGGGATTGAGGTCAGGGCTTTGTGATGGCCACACCTTGACTTTGTTGTCCTTAAGCCATTTTGCCACAACTTTGGAAGTCTGCTTGGGGTCATTGTCCGTTTGGAAGACCCATTTGTGACCAAGCTTTAACTTCCAGACTGATGTCTTGAGATGTTGCTTCAATACACCCACATAATTTTCTTTCCTCATGATACCCATCTATTCTGTGAAGTGCACCAGTCCCTCCTGCAGCAAAGCACCCCCACAAAATGATGCTGCCACCCCCGTGCTTCACGGTTGGGATGGTGTTCTTCGGCTTGCAAGCATAACGATGGTCATTATGGCCAAACAGTTCTAGTTTTGTTTCATCAGACCAGAAGACATTTCTCCAAAAAGTACGATCTATGTTCCCATGTGCAGTTGCCAACTGCAGTCTGGCTTTTTTATGGCTGTTTTGGAGCAGTGGCTTCTTCCAGGTTATGTCGATATAGGACACGTTTTACTGTGGATAGAAATACTTTGGTACCTGTTTCCTCCAGCATCTTCACAAGGTCCTTTGCTGTTGTTCTGGGATTGATTTACACTTTTCGCACCAAAGTACGTTCATCTCTAGGAGACAGAACACGTCTCCTTCCTGAGCGGTATGATGACTGCGTGGTCCCATGGTGTTTATACTTGCGTACTATTGTTTGTACAGATGAACATGGTACCTTCAGGCATTTGGAAATTGCTCCCAAGGATGAACCAGACTTGTGGAGGTCTACAATTTTATTTCTGAGGTCTTAGCTGATTTCTTTTGATTTTCCCATGATGTCAAGCAAAGAGGCACTGAGTTTGAAGGTAGGCCTTGAAATACATCCACAGGTACACCTCCAATTGACTCAAATGATGTCAATTAGCCTATCAGAAGCTTCTAAAGCCATGACATAATTTTCTGGAATTTTCCAAGCTGTTTAAAGGCACAGTCAACTTATTGTATGTAAACTTCAGACCCACTGGAATTGGGATACAGTGAATGATAAGTGAAATGATCTGTCTGTAAAAAAATGACTTGTAGATGTCCTAACCGACTTGCCAAAACGATAGTTTGTTTAACTTCTTTGGTATAGGGGGCAGCATTTTCACTTTTGGATGAATTTCGTGCCCATAGTGAACTGCCTCCTACTCTGTCCCACATGCTAATATATGCATATTAATATTACTATTGGATGGAAAACACTCTGAAGTTTCTAAAACTGTTTGAATGATGTCTGTGAGTATAACAGAACTCATATGGCAGGCAAAAACCTGAGAAAAAATCCAAACAGGAAGTGAAAATTCTGAGAGTGGTCGTTGTTAAAGTCATCGCCTATTCAATTCCCTGTAATATATGGATCTGTTTGCACTTCATACGCCTTCCACTAGATGTCAACAGTCAGTAGAACGTGGAATGAAGCTTATGCTTTGTTGTGGGACCGGATGGGAGGGGAATGAGTCAGTGGTCTGGCAGATTGCCAGTCACGCGCTTTCCTCATTATATCGTCCTGCGTTCCATTACTTATAGAGACTGAAAAGAATTCTCCGGTTGGAACCTTATTGGATATAAATGATAACAACATCCTGAAGATTGAATCTCTACTAAGTTTGACCAGTTTATTCGACCTGGAATATAACTTTTTGAAGTTTTCGTCCAACGTTTGCCTGCATCTGAGCGAGCGTTTGGACACGTGCACTACACATGCTAGCAAAATTAGCTAATTGGACATAAGTAATGGACATTATCGAACAAAACAACGATTTATTGTGGAACTAGGATTCCTGGCACTGCATTCTGATGAAGATAATCAAAGGTAAGGGAATATTTCTGATGTAATTTCGTATTTCTGTTGACTCCAACATGGCGGAGAAATGTTGTTACTATCTGAGCGCCGTCTCAGATTATTGCATGGTGTGCTTTTTACGTAAAGTATTTTTTTTAAATCTGACACAGCGGTTGCATTAGGAACAAGTGTATCTTTAATTATATGTAAAACATGTATCTTTCATCAAAGTTTATGATGAGTATTTCTGTTATTTGACGTGGCTCTCTGTAATTACTCCGGATATTTTGGAGGCATTTCTGAACATGGCGCCAATGTAAACCGAGATTTGTGGATATCAATATGCACATTATCGAACAAAACATAAATTTATTGTGTAACATGATGTCATATGAGTGTCATCTGATGAAGATGTTCAAAGGTTAGTGATTAATTTTATCTCTATTTCTGGTTTTTGTTACTACTATCTTTTGCTGGGAAAATGGCTGTGTTTTTCTGTGGCTATGTACTGAGCTAACATAATTGTTTGGTGTGCTTTCCCCGTAAATCCTTTTTGAAATCAGACATGTTGGCTGGATTAACAACATGTGTAGCTTTAATTTGGTGTCTTTGATGTGTGATGTCATGAAAGATTGATTTTTATAGTAATACATTTGGATTTGGCGCGCTACATTTTTTCTGGATTTTGGCCAAGTGGGACGCTACTGTCCCACTTATCCTAGAGAGGTCCACAAGACATTTGTGGAGTGGTTGAAAAATAAGTTTTAATGACTCCAACCTAAGTGTATGTAAACTTCCGACTTCAACTGTATATTTAGTATGAAGAGATATGGCTGCTGCTGGGGAGGTTTGCCACCCTGCTATCTACCAGAGAGCAATTGCAGCAGAGGGAAAGAAGCGAGGTGCAGGGTCAGGCTGACGGCCAACCGGGGCACAACAGAGATACACAGACCAGCAGAGCTGCGGTATTCTGCAGAAGAATAACCTGTTGTCTCAGCTACAGACAGAGCTGGACCAGATGCGCGTCAACACTCTCAGATGGGTACCAGACCTGATCACACACTCACACACCTTTAGATGGGTCCCAGATTTACCATATAGTACAGTCCATGTGTCTATTTCCAGACTATAAACCGTTTTTGGGGGGGGCGGGGGGGTTCAGGTGAACACATGGTACCACATCCAAACCAAAGCAACGAAGGAGACACTTCTATTGGGCCAAACCAAAGTGGTAACCTTTAATCTTTACCACATGATGGGTGGGACCGCAGGGTAGGAAGAGGGAGTAGCCATCGATGACACAGTGACACAGCTGGAGAAAATTTGTGATGTCACAGCTGGAGAAGCTCAGTGATGTCATAGCTGGAGAAGGTCAGTGATGTCACAGTGATGTTACAGATAGAGAAGGTTAGTGATGACAGCTGAAGGTCAGCTATTGCCGTGTTAACTTGCTAGTCTGAACTAGGAAACTCTGGCATTTCCGACTTGCTAACTGGTTGCAGTGCCGCTGTCAACGAATCAGCAAGTCGGAAATTTTTGAGTTTCCTAGCATATGAACATGGCATATGTCACGGTGATGTCAGAGCTGGAGAAGGTTAGTGATGTCACGTTGATGTTACAGTTAGAGAAGGTTAGTGATGTCACGTTGATGTTACAGTTAGAGAAGGTTAGTGATGTCACAGTGTTGTAGAGTAGAGGGCAAAATAATTTGCTTACAGTAAAATCCGAATGTATTTTGCTCTCCAGACCCAGCTCTTCATTCAGGATCAGTCTGCCATAGTTAACAACCTCAAACAGAGCCCTTCTCAGCTTCCTACTAAAGCCAGTTTACCATGTGTAGGATGATCAAGTGGACAGACAGAGGATACTGCAGGGATTATTGTTGGGGGTTGGCATTCCATATCTTGTGCTGTTTCCACACAGATACTAATGTGATGATCATCACTGTGCAGCAAACATGCCATGATGACAATAATACTTCTGCAATTAGTCCACATTTGAGATTTTTGGTTCCAACCGCTGTGTCTTTGTGAGACGGATGATCTCCGTATTTGTGGTTCCACTAAGCATGGAGGAGGAGGTATCATGGTGTGGGGGTGCTTTGCTGGTGACACTGTCTGTGATTTATTTAGAATTCAAGGCACACTTAACCAGCATTGCTACCACAGCATTCTGCACCGATACACCATCCCATCTGGTTTGTGCTTAATGGGACTATCATTTGTTTTTCAACAGGACAAGGACCCAACACACCTCCAGGCTGTGTAAGGGCTATTTGACCAAGAAGGAGAGTAATGGTATGCTGCATCAGATGACCTTGCCTCCACAATCACCCGACCTCAACCCAATTGAGATGGTTTGGGATGAGACTGTTGGTTTGGGATGAGACTTCAAGACTGTTGGAAAAGCATTCCAGGTGAAGCTGGTTGAGAGAATGCCAAGAGTGTGCAAAGACAAGGGTGGCTACTTTGAAGAATCTAAAATCTAAAATATATTTTGATTTGTTAAATATTTTTTGCTTACTACATGATTGCATATGTGCTATTTCATAGTGTTGATGTCTTCACTATTATTCTACAATGTAGAAAATAGTAAATATAAAGACAAAATCCTTGAATGAGTAGGTGTGTCCACACTTTTGACCGGTACTGTATATACGGTGCATTCTGAAAGTATTCAGAACCCTTGACTTTTTCCACATTTTGTTACGTTACAGCCTTATTCTAAAATTGATCAAAATAAAATAAAATAGCATTCCTATTACAGCCATTAAACTCTGTAAGTGGTGAAATCCCTGGGCGGTTTCTTTCCTCTCCGGCAACTGAGTTAGGAAGGACGCCTGTATCTTTGTAGTGACTGGGGGTATTGATACACTATCCAAAGTGTAATTAATAACTTCACTTCACAATACCTGCTTTTTTTTGTTTTTTAACATCTACCAATAGGTGCTCTTTGCAAGGCATTGGAAAACCTCCCTGGTCTTTGTAGTTGAATCTGTGTTTGAAATTCCCTGCTCGACTGAGGGACCTTACAGATAATTGTATGTGTGGGGTACAGAGATGAGGCAGTCATTCAAAAATCATGTTAAACACTATTATTGCACCCAGAGTGAGTCCATGCAACGTATTATGTTGTTAAGTACATTTTTACTTCTGAACGTATTTAGGCTTGCCATGACAAATGGGTTGAGTACTCATTGACTCAAGACATTTCAACTTTTCATTTTAAATGTATGTAAAAATTCAGAAAAACGAATTCCATTTTCACATTATGGGGTATTGTTTGTAGGCCAGTGACAAAACATCTCAATTTAATCCATTTTAAATGCAGGCTGTAACACGACAAAATGTGGAAAAAGTCAAGAGGAAGTTAATACTGTACATATGAAGTGGGTAAAACAGTATGCAAACATAATTAAAGTGACCAGTGTTCAATGACTATGTACATATAGGGCAGCAGTCTCTAAGATGCAGGGTAGAGTACCAGGTGGTAGCCGGCTAGTAACAGTGACTAAGTTCAGGGCAGGGTACTGGGCGGAGGCTGGCTAGTGGTGACTATTTAACAGTCTGTTGGCTGTTAAATATTCTGCCCTGTCTGTCGGGTGAGTATTATTGGTTGGTACTGTATGTGCCATTAGGTTCCACTCTGTGTTTAGGCTATTGTAACAGCATGTGTGGTAGTCTTTCATATGTGTAGTAGTTTGTTGCGTCGTATTGCTTAGTTTATCATTTGTGTCGACTTTGAATTCAATCTAAGCCACAGATTGTTAACTTCCTCCATGTTGTACTTGACCTTTATAGACGCGGACCTGAAGACATTCAAGCAGCACTCTGAGAGCAAGCATCCCAAGTCTCCAATGATCCCAGTACTGGTTGATGTGCAGGCCTAAGTGACCACACACACTCAAATTGACCTACAGCTTGGTTAATATTCTTTCATTATTCACACACAGTAGACATATTGTAAACCACCATGTTGTCAACAAAATGCTGTCCTCAATGCTTAAATTGTATTGTGTATGGCTCAATTTGTGAAAATGCTGTGATCAAATCAAATCAAAATCAAATCAAATTTATTTATATAGCCGTTCGTACATCAGCTGATATCTCAAAGTGCTGTACAGAAACCCAGCCTAAAACCCCAAACAGCAAGCAATGCAGGTGTAGAAGCACGGTGGCTAGGAAAAACTCCCTAGAAAGGCCAGAACCTAGGAAGAAACCTAGAGAGGAACCAGGCTATGAGGGGTGGCCAGTCCTCTTCTGGCTGTGCCGGGTGGAGATTATAACAGAACATGGCCAAGATGTTCAAATGTTCATAAATGACCAGCATGGTCAAATAATAATAATCACAGTAGTTGTCGAGGGTGCAGCACCCCAGGAGTAAATGTCAGTTGGCTTTTCATAGCCGATCATTAAGAGTATCTCTACCGCTCCTGCGGTCTCTAGAGAGTTGAAAACAGCAGGTCTGGGACAGGTAGCACGTCCGGTGAACAGGTCCGGGTTCCATAGCCGCAGGCAGAACAGTTGAAACTGGAGCAGCAGCACGGCCAGGTGGACTGGGGACAGCAAGGAGTCATCATGTCAGGTCGTCCTGAGGCATGGTCCTAGGGCACAGGTCCTCCGAGAGAGAGAAAGAAAGAGAGAAAGAGAGAATTAGATAGAGCATTCTTAAATTCACACAGGACACCGGATAAGACAGAAGTACTCCAGATATAACAGACTGACCCTAGCCCCCCGACACATAAACTAATGCAGCATAAATACTGGAGGCTGAGACAGGAGGGGTCAGGAGACACTGTGGCCCCATCCGATGATACCCCCGGACAGGGCCAAACAGGAAGGATATAACCCCACCCACTTTGCCAAGGCACAGCCCCCACACCACTAGAGGGATATCTTCAACCACCAACTTACCATCCTGCGACAAGGCCGAGTATAGCCCACAAAGATCTCCGCCACGGCACAACCCAAGGGGGGGCGCCAACCCAGACAGGAAGATCACGTCAGTGACTCAACCCACTCAAGTGACGCACCCCTCCTAGGGACGGCATGAAAGAGCACCAGTAAGCCAGTGACTCAGCCCCTGTAATTGGGTTAGAGGCAGATAATCCCAGTGGAGAGAGGGGAACCGGCCAGGCAGAGACAGCAAGGGCGGTTCGTTGCTCCAGAGCCTTTCCGTTCACCTTCACACTCCTGGGCCAGACTACACTCAATCATAGGACCTACTGAAGAGATGAGTCTTCAATAAAGACTTAAAGGTTGAGACCGAGTCTGCGTCTCTCACATGGGTAGGCAGACCATTCCATACAATTCACGATGAGTGAATAAAATCACTCATCGTCTTTAAGGTTGTGATTCACAAACACACGATGACCACGATTTGAATCCTGCAACTGAGACGGAATGACGTCGAGGGACACACACTGAGACCCCGAGTATGACTGGACATGGGCCGGATATTTTGGACAACGACCTAAAAGGGGTGTAGAAGCACGGTTTTGACCGTTTCTGCCTGCCCTGACCCTGAGGCTGCCTGCCGTCCTGAACCTTTGCCCCACCTATCTGAATTACTGACCTCTGCCTACCCTGACCCTGACTGCCGTCCTGTACCTTTGCCCCAACTATCTGGATTACTGACCCCTGCCTGCCCTTGACCTGTCTTTTGCCTGCCACTGTTGGATTAATAAACTGTGGTTAATTCGATGTTATGAGTACCTGGTCATGCCGTTTGGACTCACCAACGCTCCCGCTGTCTTCCAGGCCCTGGTCAACGATCTTGCCCGGGACATGTTGAATCGTTTTGTTTTTGTCTATCTTGATGACATCCTGATTTTCTCCCGTTCTGCCCAAGAACATGTTCTCCATGTTCGACAAGTCCTTCAGCGCCTCCTGGAGAATCAGTTGTTTGTAAAAGCGGAGAAGTGCAAGTTCCACCGCTCCACTGTCTATTTTCTGGTAAACATCATCACTGAAGGGAATGTTCAGATGGATCCGGAAAAAGTGAGAGCGTTGGTGGATTGGCTCCAACCCATGTCTAGGGTGCAGCTACAACGGTTTCTGGGGTTTGCTCATTTTTACCGCAGTTTCATTCGGGGCTACAGCAACCTGGCGGCTCCCCTCTCTGCGCTCACCTCTCCCAAGGTACTGTTCACATGGTCCCCAGCAGCGGACAAGGCTTTTGTGGATCTGGAGCAACGATTCACTACTGCCCCCATCCTCATCCATCCGGATCCAACCCATCAGTTTCTGGTGGAGGTTGACGCTTCCGACATGGGAGTAGGGGCCATCATTCATCCTTGTGCCTTCATGTCCCACAACACCCTACCCCTTATTCCACACTATGCCTTTTATGCCCCATGGTACCTCACCCTCGGCAGTGATGGAAAAAGTACTCAATTGTCATACTTGAGTAAAAGTTAAGATACCTTAATAGAAAAGTAAAAGTGAAAGTCACCCAGTAAAAAAATACCTGAGTAAAAGTCTAAAAGTATTTGGTTTTAAATATATTTAAATATCAAAAGTAAATGGAATTGTTAAAATGTACTTAAGTATCAAAAGTATAAACCATTTCAAATTACTTATATTAAGCAAACCAGACGGCACAATTTTTTGGGGACGGATAGCCAGGGGCACACTCCAACACTCCAACGCATAATTTACAAACGAAGCATTTGTGTTTCGTGAGTCCGACAGGTCAGAGGCAGTAGGGATGACCAGGGATGTTCTCTTGATAAGTGTGTGAATTGGATGATTTTCCTGTCAAAATGTAATAAACTTTTGGGTGTCAGGGAAAATGTATGGAGTAAAACGTACATTATTTTGTATTTAGGAATGTAGTGAAGTAAAAGTAAAAGTTGGCAAAAATATAATTTGTAAAGTAAAGTACAGATACCCCAAAACACTACTTAAGTAGTATTTTAAAGTATTTTTACTTAAGTACTCTACACCACTGAACCTCGGACACTTTGGAACTCTCCATCTTATCTCTATCACCCATTTTCCCTATGCTACTTCCTTCACTTGTTCTTCTCCCAATTTGATCAAATGTGGACTCAGTAACACATTTAAAGTGTTGTGGTGTCCTGTTTTAAAAAAAAGAATTAACCTGTGTAATGCTGACCTGCTTATTCTGGTAATTAGTCTGAATGCAGTGTTAAATGTCCTTCTCACAATTGACAGCAGCAACATGGATGTACATGTATCTGTGTTTAGGCATGGCTTCCTTGTTTTGAGTCCTATGTGTGTTTAGTGTGTTGACCTAGTATTTTATATTAAACCTACTTTACACATCCAGTTGTTTCTCCATTTGTAACTCACATATCAAAAATCTAAATATGCTGTTTTACATTGTGTTATTTGTGCTGGTCTAATTCCTAAAATGGAAAAGCAGAAGTTCTCTATTTCTGTTTCCACTTTGTTCTGTTTCAGCCAGAAGGCGAGGAGAACAACAACATTGACTAAAGTTACATTTTCACAGTGCAGGATCTACTGCATGCATAGAGAACACCTACAAAACGTTTTAGATAAGGGGCAGGGGCTAGGTGTCTCCCACCTTGCGGAGCACAGTCTCTCGCTGGCGGTTCTCAGCAATCAGGGCCTGGTTTCCCAAAAGCATCTTAAGGCTAAATTCATCCTTAGAACCTTCATAGGAGCAACGTTATATCTCCAAGCTGTTTCCCAAAACCATTGTTATTAACCTTGCACTTGAAAACGCTTGTAATCTAGTGGCTTCCTCAGACAACTCGTAGAACAGCTTATAGACGACTAAACATAGAATTACATGATTTATCCGTCTCTCTGTGACCGCCCATAACATCAGAATGAAGTTGACTACAAATCCAAAGTTGCCAATGTCTTTGCAATTGATACAAACAAGTGACATATAAAAAGTCGCTTTGAATGAAAACCAAGATGACTGCATTAAAATATAAACAGTAAGCTATAGGCCTATGTCAAACATTAAAATACATTTCATGCTCAATCAATGGACTTCTACTTTGCTACTTCTAGGCTACTGTTTGTAATTTTGTAAGGAGCCTAAAACTCACTCACTCTAAGCATGCCCCAGCATCATCACATACAGCAACTCATTTGCATAATATTGTGTGACAGGCTGAGAGACATTCGAATGTGTAAACACATTACATTATCCCCTTCTTAGACTGAAACACACCCTGTGTTTAATAACATGGATACATTTGTTTTTACAATTACTCATGGAATCTGTACAGTAACCATATACATTCAGAATGCATTGACAATACATTCATTACAGAATTCACAACACATTAAGTGTGTGCCCTCAGGCCCATACTCCACTACCACATATCTACAACACAAAATCCATGTGTTAGTGTGTGTATAGTGCGTATGTTATCATGAGTGTATATGCATGTGTCTGTGCCTATGTTTGTGTTGCTTCACAGTCCCCGCTGTTCCATAAGGTGTACCAAAGACTGTGGGCTCTCCTTCAACGTGACCGACGTGAGTAACATTTTTTTACGTGTTAACCGTCGCAAAGCTGCTGGCCCAGACGGCATCCCTAGCCGCGTCCTCAGAGCATACGCAGACCAGCTGGCTGGTGGGTTTACGGACATATTCAATCAATCCCGATCCCAGTCTGCTGTCTCCACATGCTTCAAGATGGCCACCATTGATCCTGTTCCCGAAAGCTAAGGTAACTGAACTAAATGACTATCGCCCCGTAGCACTCACTACTGTCATCATGAAGTGCTTTGAGAGACTAGTCAAGGATCATATCACCTCCACCTGACACCCTAGACCCACTTCAATTTGCTTACCACCCCAATAGGTCCTGAGACGATGCAATCGCCACCACACTGCACACTGCCCTATCCCATCTGGACAAGAGGAATACCTATGTAAGAATGCTGTTCATTGACTACAGCTCAGCATTCAACACCACAGTACCCTCCAAACTCATCATTAAGCTTGAGATCCTGGGTCTTGATGCCGCCCTGTGCAACTGGGTCCTGGACTTTCTGACGGGCCACAGACAAACTGAAATGGTCCACCCACACAGACAGCGTGGTGAAGAAGGCGCAACAGCGCCTCTTCAACCTCAGGAGGCTGAAGAAACTTGGCTTGTCACCTAAAACAATCACAAACTTCTACAGTTGCACAACCGAGAGCATCCTGTCGGGCTGTATCACCGTCAGGTATGGCAACTGCACCGCCCACAACCGCAAGGCTCTCCAGAGGGTGGTGCGGTCTGCACAGCACATCACCGGGGGCAAACTACCTGCTCTCCAGGACACCTACAGCACCCGATGTCACAGGAAAGCCAAAAAGATCATCAAGGACAACAACTACCCGAGCCACTGCCTGTTCACCCCGCTATCATCCAGAAGGCAGGAGGTCAGTACAGGTGCATCAAAACTGGGACCGAGAGACTGAAAAACAGCTTCTATCTCAAGGCTATCAGACTGTTAAACAGCCATCACTAACATAGACAGGCTGCTGCCAACATACAGACTCAAATCACTGGCCACTTTAATTAATGGATTTAATAATGGTATCACTAGCCACTTTAAATAATGCTACTTTAATAATGTTTACTTATCCTACGTTACTCATCTCATATGTGTATAGTGTATTTTATACCATTTATTGCATCTTGCCTATGCCACACAGCCATCGCACATCTGGACATATTCTTATTCCATCCCCTTACATTGTGTGTATAAGGTAGTCGTTGTTAATTTGTTAGATTACTTGTTAGATATTACTGCACTGTCGGAACTAGAAGCACAAGCATTTCGCTACACTCACATTAACATCTGCTAACCATGTGTATGTGACAAATAAAATTTGATTTGATTTGTATTTTTATCTGTTTTTTAAATCTGATTCTACTGCTTGCATCAGATACCTGATGTGGAATAGAGTTCCATGTAGTCATGGCTCTATGTAGTACTGTGCACCTCCCATAGTCTGTTCTGGACTTAGGGTTTGTGAAGAGACCTCTGGTAGCATGTCTTGTGGGGTATGCATGGGTGTCTGAGCTGTGTGCTAGTTGTTTAAACAGACAGCTCGGTGCTTTCAACATGTCAATACCTCTCATAAATACAAGTAGTGATCAAGTCAATATTTCCTCTACTTTGAGACAGGAGAGATATTATTAATGTTTGCTCTCTGTGTACATCCAAGGGCCAGTCGTGCTGCACTGTTCTGAGTCAGTTCTGAGTCAACACGACTGGACAGTAGTCCAGGTGCGACAAAACTAGAGCCTGTAGGACCTGCCTTGTTGATAGTGCTGTTCAGAAGGTAGAGCATCACTTTTTTGGGGACAGACTTCTCCCCATCTTAGCTACAGTTGTATCAATGTTTTGACCATGACAGTTTACAATTCAGGGTTACTTCCAAGCAGTTTGTCATCTCAACTTGCTCAATTTCCACATTATTTATTACAAGATTTAGTTGAGGTTAAGGGTTTAATGAATGATTTGTCTCAAATACAATGCTTTTAGTTTTTGAGATATTTAGGACTAACTTATTCATTGCCACCCATTCTGAAACTAATTGCACACTTTGTAGTGTGTAGTGTCTTTGCTTTCCTGTAATTCTAGCTGCCTTATCTGATCAAGCTCTGTAGCAATGCTAATTGCCTCTTCCAACGTTTTTGGCACTGCCTTGCACAGGTGCATATGAAGATCACTGTACCCAATGTATGTAATTAAAGGGTCTCATGCAGCGAAACACGTGTGCTCTCGTTGTCAGCCTTTGAAGCTAGCCTGCTTAAGTAAAATCATGTTCAAAGTCACGAATACACTCACGCACATTACGTTTTCTGTCATGAGAAAATGCATGATTCCAGTCAGAATGCTCCAGTGGCTTAAAATGCTGCTGCAAAGCCACTACACGCTGTTGTAATCGTTCTTGGTATCCTGAAGTACTGCAAAATCGCTGCACGTTTCCCCTCAGCAAAATCATAAGAAAGATGCAGAGAGCCAGCCATTCACTTGCACTGCTAACTCAAAGTGTTCAAACCAAGCAGTCAATTCGCCTTCTTTCCCCTCAAAAGATTCTGGCATGAACCCTAGCTGTCAGTCGGTGGTTGTTGATTGCTGTTCTCGGGTTGTTCGACTTCTCCCTCCATTTTCTCACGCAGCTAGCCAGCCAATGTTAGCCAAGCTAGCGAGTTGTTGTTAGCTATATACAGTAGTTGACATGCCACCAATTTGTAACCAGCCTGTAAGGCCATCAAAACTCACACATAGTTTGTTAACTAGCGTAAACAGTCGAGGACGATGATTTCTAATGAAATAATCAAGTTGTTGTTTATTTGGATGAACACAGTGCACCTCAGCACGAACCCGACGCACACAGGTGCCTCTCAAAACTTACTAACTCTCAACATGCCCCAGCATCATCACGTACAGCAACTCATTTGCATAACATTATGTGCTGAGAGACATTCAAATGTGTACACACATTACAATATTTCATGATGTGTAGCCTAACATGCATTTTTATTTGGGCAAGCATTTGAATAAGCCGCCTCAATATTTGAAGCCGTATGTGGTAATATCTCTCTAGGAGCTGATCCCATCATCAGTATTTGGAAATAATTTGTATGTTGAAGAAAGATTTGAATGGAGAAAGTTGATCAGGACACGCAGGTTGAAATATCAAAATGAAATCTGAACCAACTATATTAATTTGGGGAAAAATGAAAAATTCATGGCCATTTAGCTAGCTAGCTTGCTGTTGCTAGCTAATATAAACATTCGGTTGCTATTTTCCCTGAAATGCACAAGGTCTTTTTTTCTTGATCTTTTAAGAATTTTGACCTATTTTTTGTCACACAAAATCGTGTGTTCTCTACTCTGACAATTAATCCACAGATAAAAGGGGAAACCTAGTCAGTTTCTAGTAATCTCTTCTCCTTCAGTCTTCTTCTTCTTCTTCTTCTTCTTCGTCTTCTTCTGTGGACTTAATATGGCGGTTCGCAACCAACTTTAAGGTGCATTACCACCACCAACTGGCCTGGAGTGTGGATCTCAGTTTATCTTTCAATCACCCACGTGGGTATATGCTCCTAAAAACCAAGGAGGAGATGGGAGAGACAGGACTTGCAGCTCAAGTGTCAAAAATAGAACCAAGCACTATTTTACTGCCTGGCTATGCAGACGCTTGTTGAGCAGTTTGAATGAAATGATTGAATAACATGTATGTGTACATTTATTTTGCAACACTCGCGCATGTATCGCGATTGGTGTGGTCAGTATGTAAGTTCCATCTCTATCAGGAAACCGGGCCCAGGTTGTTAAACTGAACTCTCAGCTTATTGGCTTCCTGCTGCATGCGGGCCCGCCCCCGCTCTGAGGTCTTGGCGTCTTATCCGCCCTGCTTGTCGGCATTGGTGCCATGTTCACGATTTTCCTGCCAAATTGGGTTACTTGAAAACGATGTCGCAGGTGAAAATGTATTGGTCGCGGGTTTTGGGGCTATTTCTAAGTTGTACCGCGGCCGCAATGGCATTTCTCTTAAATATGTATTTCACTGCCTGACTGTGGCTGAGTGAGTGAGTAGTGGGGAAGGCTGGAGGTGTGTGTGTGTGTGTGTGTGTGTGTGTGTGTGTGTGTGTGTGTGTGTGTGTGTGTGTGTGTGTGTGTGTGTGTGTGTGTGTGTGTGTGTGTGTGTGTGTGTGTGTGTGTGTGTGTGTGTGTGTGTGTGTTGAGAGAGTGCTACAGTTATTGGCTGAGTCAGGTGAGTGTGAGGAGAGCGAACAGTACAGCGAACAGAACGTGCACACGTTGTGACAACTTTTTACCAGTTGTAGGTAGGCTATTTAGATTGTCATTATGGAGACACCTATTTCCAAACCATTTTCCATAAAAACATATTATTAATACTCTAGAAGTGATGCACATCAAGAAATAATGGAGACAAAGCACTGGAAAATAACTTGGGGCGCAGTAGAGCGCAATACCCTTCTAACGTGACTAGCCCCGATCCTCCTCGTCCCTCTTTTTCCCCTGCACCGCTACAAAGTTTCTCCCTGCAGGCTGTCACTGAGTCCGAGGTGCTAAAGAAGCTCCTTAAACTTGACCCCCAAAAAACAGCTCAGTCAGATGCTTTAGAGAAGAGCCTTTCTTCTTTAAGGTTGCGGCCCCTATCACCGCAAAGCCTATCTCTGACCTTTTAAACCTGTCTCTCCTCTCTGGGGGAGGTTCCCATTGCTTGGAAGGCAGCAACGGTGCATCCTTTATTTAAAGGGGGAGATCAAGCTGATCCTAACTGTTATAGACCAATTTCTATTTTGCCCTGTTTATCAAAAGTGTTTTGAAAAACTTGTCAATAATCAACTGACTTGCTTTCTTGATGTCTATAGTATTCTCTCTGGTATGCAATCTGGTTTCCGGCTCAGGTTATGGATGTGTCACTGCAACCTTAAAGGTCCTAAATATGTCACCATTGCTCTTGATTCTAAGCAATGTTGTGCTGCTATTTCTTTTGACTTGGCCAAAGCTTTTGATACGGTAGTGTCACGATGTTCGTCTGAGGAAGAAGGAGTAGACCAAAGCACAGCGTGGTACGTGTTCAGGATGTTTATTAATAACCTGAACACTGAAACATAAAACAAAAGTGGAACAAAACGCAACAGTTCTGTCAGGTACTCACACAAAACAGAAAACAACTACCCACAAAACCAACATGGATAATGGCAACCTAAATAGGCTCCCCAATCAGAGAAAACGAGAAACAGCTGTCTCTGATTGGGAACCAATTCAGGCCACCACAAATCTACATACCCCTAGACCATACAAAATCCCCATAGATAAACAAAAACCCTAGACAAGACAAAAACTCCTAGACAATATAAAAACTAAACAAACCACCCTTGTCACACCCTGACCTAACCAAAAAATAAAGAAAACAAATATAACTAAAGTCAGGGCGTGACAGGTAGACAATTCCATTCTTGTGGGCAGTCTAAGGAGTCTTTGAGGGGTCTTTGACCTGGTTTGCTTACTACCTCTCAAAGAGTAAAATGTATATAGTCAGAACATCTGCTGTCTCAGCCACTGCCTGTTACCAAGGGAGTACCCCAAGGCTCAATCCTAGGCCCCACACTCTTCTCAATTTACATCAACAACATAGCTCAAGCAGTAGGAAGCTCTCTCATGCATTTACATGCAGATGATACAGTCTTATACTTAGCTGACCCTTCCCCGGATTTTGTGTTAAACACTCTAAAACAAAGCTTTCTTAGTGTCCAACAAGCTTTCTCTGCCCTTAACCTTGTACTGAACACCTCCAAAACAAAGGTCATGTGGTTTGGTAAGAAGAATGCCCCTCTCCCCTATGGTGTGATGCCCCTCTTCCCCACCGGTGTGATTACTACCTCTGAGAGTTTAGAGCTTGATGAAGTCACCTCATACAAGTACTTGGGAGTATGGCTAGACAGTACACTGTCCTTCTCTCAGCATATATCAAAGCTGCAGGTTAAAGTTAAATCTAGACTTGGTTTCCTCTATTATAATAGCTCCTCTTTCACCACAGCTACAAAACTAACCCTGATTTAGATGACCATCCTACCCATGGTAGATTACGAATACGTAATTTATAGATCGGCAGGTAAGGTTGCTCTCGAGCGTCTAGATGTTACTTACCATTCGGCCATCAGATTTGCCACCAATGCTCCTTATAGGACACATCACTGCACTCTATACTGTAAACTGGGGATCTCTGTATACCCATCGCAAGACCCACTGGTTGATGCTTATTTATAAAACCCTCTTAGGCCTCACTCCCCCCTATCTGAGATATTTACTGCAGCCCTCATCCTCCACATACAACACCCGCTCGGCCAGTCACATTCTGTTAAAGGTCCCCACAGAACACCCATTCCTTGGTCGCTCGTCTTTTCAGTTCGCTGCAGCTAACGACTGGAACGAGCTGCAAAAAACACTCAAACTGGACAGTTTTATCTCAATCTCTTCATTCAAAGACTCATGGACACTCTTACTGACAGTTGTGGCTGCTTTGCGTGATATATTGTTGTCTCTACCTTTTTGCCCTTTGTGCTGTTGTCTGTGCCCAATAATGTTTTACCATATTTTGTGCTGCTACCGTGTTGTGCTGCTGCCATGTTGTGTTGCTACCATGTTGTTGTCATGTTGTATTGCTACCATGCTGTGTTGTCATGTGTTGCTGCCATGCTATGTTGTTGTCTTATGTCTCTCTTTATGTAGTGTTGTGGTGTCTCTCTTGTCGTGATATGTGTTTTGTTCAATATTTTATTTTATTTTTAATCCCAGCCCCCGACCCTTTTGCCTTTTGGTTGGCGGTCATTGTAAATAAGAATTTGTCCTTAACTGACTTAGTTAAGTAAATAAAAAATTACATAAATCCGCTTGGAGGTGGTTTAAACTGCATTCTAATGTTGATTGCTAAAAGAAAACGGTATCAAGCAAAGTGCTTTACGCATGCTCATTTCTTGGGTCTCGGGGGCTGCCCAAGTGGAAATTTGAAATGGACATTATGGAACTCCCTCGTGTGGTAGTTTTTATGGGGAAAAGTCCTCAATGAAACTGACATTAGGCTAAATGTGCAAAATTATACATTTGCCTCTGTTGGCCATCAATTAGCCTATTAATGTATATGCCATTGTAGGCCAACATTTGATACAATAAATATGTTGAAATTACGATATCAGTGGAGTCATTGCAAATCAATTTGTGCCACTTGTGTAGCCTATCTGGAGATAGGCAAACCAATTTAATAAATAGCATATAACTTCAGTTTATTGTTGTCGTTACCTTGTGTTATTGTGAACGCATTAGATTGACCGTAACAGTAGTCAGATTAGGCTACAGGTAAAACAAATGCAATAAAATAAACACTGGCTGTTGTTGACAAGCATATTCAGTTGTTACACATAGGATTCATATTTAATTTAGTGATTGAAATTATGACCCCATCCTCTGTAGCTTATTCCAGCAGGCTTTTGGGGAAACAAGCACTTCTTATTGCGAAATCGCCTCGCTATTCATGTTGAATAAATTACTATGTTAATTTTAACTAAGCAAACTGCTAAACCTTGCCTACATCTTGTCTAGGCTACTGTAGACGATCTGAAATTAGATGTAGGCCTACCAGGGTCTTTAGGCTACCTCCCTTTATCTAAGAAATCTATGGCAAAATGTAACTCTAATCATAAACCCTGTAGCCTATGCCTATAGAAATGACAAGTTAATCTCGCAAATGGGCCATTTATACCGGTTTGTAGTCTTAACATCTGGCATGTAACAGGACGATTGCTAGAAAATAGGATAACATTTGTTTTTATGTTCATCCAATTGTTTCTTGCTCAGAGATTTCGAGATCCTCTGTCCAACTTCACTCAAACTCTTCTGTCGGATATATCTTTAGTTATGCACATGCGCAAAGGGGATTTATTTACAATTATAAACCTGGTTCGAGCCCTGAATGCTGATTGGCTGAAAGCCGTGGTATATCAGACCATATATGTTACGTACGCCTCTAGGAAGAGGGAACGCAACACCCTGCTACAACTCAACTCCCCGTGGAGTGAAAGAGGTATGGGACTGTAGGTACGATTAAGGATAGTAGTGGGTAGGTAGTTAAGGTAGGAGAGGGGGCTTTGACATTTATTGTCTTTGCTTTGGTTCTGTTCAGCCCCTTTTCCCCAAATTTACCGTGTGACGGAATAAATTCCTAGTAAACGGTAAATTCTCTGCCTTTTGTCATCCTTACTCGCACCTACAGTCCCATACCTCTTTCACTCCATGGGGAGTTGAGTTGTAGCAGGGTGTTGCGTTCCCTCTTCCTAGAGGCGTACGTAACATAATGGGGGCTCATCCGGGATTCCATTAAACCCACCGGACCCTGCTGCTCTGAGCTCTCTGTGGTTAGTGATTGAGGTGTGATGGTAGGTTGTAAGTTTGGGTGACTTGTTTAGTTTGTGTGTTCAGTAGACTGCAGTGTACAAAATGGCTGCCACAGCCAAATTTATTGAAGCGCCCTCTGTTGATCGGTTGGTGAGGTTGCGGAAAGTAGACCTTTTAGCTATAGCTGACAATTATGGTCTCTTCGTCCCTGAGAAAGCCCTTAAGGCTGAGCTTTTGGTGCAAGTCAGGGAGGGTTTACTGAGGAAACAAATTCTCTCGTTGAAAGATGACGAGAAGGAGGCTTCAGGAGAGGAGACGGGTAGACTTTCCGATGCCAAGTAGGAGGACAGGGCGGAGGAAGGGTTTGCTCGTACCCCATTTACATTGCCCCGATTTGACCTTTCATCTTCTGCTTCGGGTTCAGACAGGACCGCTAGGCTAAAGGTGAGGCTGGCCCGTTTAGAAATGAAGCAAAAAGATAAAGAGAGACAGATGAAGTTTGATCTTGAAATTAGGAAAATGGAAATCGACAAGGAGGTTAGGATCCGACAACTGGAGCTAGACGCTGGCTCCAATGCGACTCCACAACCTGCTCATCATCAAGCCCACTTCGATGCGAGTAAAAATATAGCTTTAGTCCCTCCATTCCGGGAGTCGGAAGTTGATTCCTATTTCTCTGCGTTTGAGCGGGTGGCCGCTGCGCTGCATTGGCCACTCGAGGTTTGGCCGCTCCTGTTACAATGTAAATTGTCTGGGAAAGCCCAGGAAGTAGTAGCTGCTCTCTCCCTGGAAGACAGTTGACACCATGATACAGTTAAAACTACCGTGTTGCGGGCTTATGAGTTGGTGCCTGAAGCTTATAGGCAGTGCTTCAGGAACCACAAAAAACCCTCTCACCTTACATTTGTTGAGTTTGCTAGGGACAAAGAGTCTCTGTTTAATCGCTGGTGTTCAGCCAGCGAAGCTACCACCTTTGCTGATATTCGGGAGTTGATGCTGTTGGAGGATTTTAAAAGCAACCTCCCTGATAGAATTGTAGTTCATTTAAATGAATAGAAAGTGGCGACATTGGCCCAGGCAGCAGTGTTGGCAGATGAGTACGCTTTGACACACAAGACTGTCTTTAGTGCGCCTCGTTTTGAAGGCCGAACGATTAAGTCATCAGTGCCTCGTTCAGGTCGCTTTTCCTCTGACAACCCTAAGCCTTTTCATGAAATCCGTGAATGTTTTTACTGTCATCAAAAGAGTCACGTGATTGCGGACTGCCCGGTTTTGAAAAATAAACCAAAACAGTCCCTGTCACCGTCCCCTAAAATGAAAAGTGTGGGTTTAGTCAAGTCTTTGGTTCCGTTTGGACCGAGTTATTGATTCAGCATTTGAGAAACCGGATCCTGTCTATGCTCCGTTTATCTCTGCCAGTTGTGTTTCCTTAACTGGAGAATAAGCGGATCAAAAGCCCATTCAAATCTTACGAGACAGCGGGAAGGCGCAGTCAGTAATTGTTACTGATGCTTTACCCTGGTCTCCTGAAATGTATTGTGGCTCGCATGTCATATTACAGGGGATAGAGACAAAACAGTACCTGTACCATTACACTGGGTTCACTTAGTGTCAGACTTGGTATCAGGACGTTTCCGTGTTGGTGTAGTGTCTACACTGCCAGTAAAAGGAGTCACATTGCTACTAGGGAATGATATCGCTGGTGGTAACGTCACTCCTGTGTTAGAGGTAGTAGACAACCCAGAAATCAAAACTACAGATGAGAAATTGGTTCAAGCATTTCCCCATGTTTTTCCTGCTTGTGTGTTAACGAGGGCACAATCTCGCAAGCTTGGAGATGTGGTGGATTTGTCTAGTTCCATTTTTGAGAATGTTGAGGTAGAAGACAATGCACCGAGTATTCCTTCTGCAAGGCTGACAGTTTTTACCCCTGTAAAAACTAAGGCAGGGGAAAGCGAAATTGCGACCCAATTACATGACATTCTTTTGTCTGTCACCCCCGAGAAGGTGATTGAATGTCAAAAAAGGAGACACCAGTCTTCGCAAGTGTTTCGCTTCGGTAATTTCCATTGAGGAAGCTAAAACTAGAGAGACCGCCTACTTTATGGAAGCAGGAGTTTTGATGCGTAAATGGGCAGCTCATGACACCGTTAGTGACTGGAGTGAAGTGTGTCAAGTGGTTGTTCCTACACCATTCCGACAGCAGGTGCTGTCACTCGTCCATGACCAGGCGTGGTCCAGACATTTGGGGATCACAAAGACTTATAACTGAGTCCTTCAACAATTTTTCTGGCCAGGTCTGAAGTCGGACGTGGTCCAATTTTGTAAAACATGTCATGTATGTTAACTCACTGGGAAAGTGAATCAAACAGTTCCTCGAGCACCGCTCTGCCCGATTCCTGTGGTGGGGGAACCGTTTGAAAGAGTGATAATCGATTGTGTAGGTTCGTTGCCGAAAACCAGGTCAGGTAACCAGTTCTTACTTACAATAATGTGCAGTGCTACTTGATACCCAGAGGCTATTCCTCTCCGTACTATAACGGCTAAGACTGTGGTGAAGGCACTAGTGAAGTCTTCTCTACGTTTGGACTCCCTAAAGTAATCCAAACTGATCAGGGATCCAACTTTATGTCAACTGTTCTCAAATGTGTTAAAGACGCTGTGTATTTCCCATCAGGTCTCCAGTCCGTATCATCCAGAGAGTCAAGGGGCTCTCGAACGCTGGTATCAGACGCTGAAGGTGATGCTACGCAAATATTGCATGGATACCAGTACCGATTGGGATGAGGGGGTGCCCTTTGTTCTATTTGCTATTAGGGAAACAATACAAGAGTCCTTAGGGTTCAGCCCTGCTGACCTTGTGTTTGGACACACCCCACGGGGTCCGCTAAAAGTTTTGAAGGAGCATATCTTATCTCCTACACCCAGTAGCGCCCCTAAAAATGTGTTGGATTATGGCAGTAAGATGCGGGAGAGACTGCACGCCGCATGTGTGTTAGCCCAAAAGTCTCTCTCCTCGTCTCAAAAACGCATGAAGTTTCATTATGACAAAAAGGCTGTTGGCTGTTCCTTTGCACCAGGGGATCAAGTTTTAGTTTTGTTGACAATCCCTGGCTCATCTCTGTCGGCACGTTTTTCTAGTCCATATCTTGTGGAAAAGAAACTCAGTGACACCAATTATGTGATAAAGACCCCAGATTGAAGGCGTTCTTCCCGTGTGTGTCATGTTAACATGCTAAAAGCATATTATGTGCGTGATTCTCCCAACAGTTCCTCAGGTAAGCCGGGCCAGCCCGCCGTCTCCAGTGTGGCTGCGGTGGTGCTAAAGCCTGGCTGGGACCTAGAGGAGGATAAGGAGGACGGGTTGGAGGTACGCCATACGTTACAGCAGTGTGAACGCTTATGTAATTCAGAGATGCTGAAAAAGTTATCCTCTCAAATGGAACATTTGGACTAATGATCTTATCCTATTGATAAATACTTTTCTCAATGTGTTTCAGGACGTTCCAAGTCGCACGTCCATCTTGGAACATGACGTGGATGTGGGGAACGCTGCTCCTATACGTCAGCATCCGTACCGGGTTAATGCAAAGAAAAGGGAGGTAATGAAAAGTGAGGTAGCTTATCTATTACAGAATGACATGGCAAAACCCAGTAACAGCTCCTGGAGTTCTCCGTGTATTCTTGTTTCTAAGCCTGATGGTAAGTCCCGCTTATTTACAGACTATCGTCGCGTAAATGCCGTTACAAAGTCTGATTCTTTTCCTCTACGTCGCTTAGATGACTGCATTGATAGAATTGGCTCTGCTGCTTACGTTAGTAAGTTAGATTTGCTAAAAGGTTATTGGCAGGTGCCTCTGACCTCTCGAGCTTCGGACATCTCGGCTTTCGTTATGCCAGATAACTTCGTACAATACACTGTGATGCTCTTTGGAATGTGTAATGCACCTGCTACTTTTCAGCGTCTATTTAACATTAACATAACATTAATTTGTCTACTTGGTCTGATCATCCTGCCACCTTGAAAAGTGTGTTTCAGCGGTTGGAGAATGCTTCTTTAACCCTCAATTTGGCCAAGTGTGAGTTTGGGAAGGCTACTGTGACTTACTTAGGGAAACAAGTGGGATGAGGTCAAGTGCGCCCAGTAACTGGTAAAGTGGAAGCAATTGTTGCTTTTCCTGCTCCCACGACTCACCACCAGTTGCGCAGATTCCTGGGGATGGTAGGGTACTATCGTACATTCTGTAAGAATTTCTCGACGGTAGTAGCTCCCCTTACATCTCTACTTAGTCTCAAGGTATCATTTAAGTGGTCCCATGACTGTAACTATGCTTTTGAGTCTGCTAAAACGCTACTTTGTAGTGCCCCAGTGCTTGCCGCCCCCAACTTTGACAAACCTTATAAGTTGGAGGTAGACGCTAGTATAGTAGGGGTGGGTGCAGTTCTCTTGCAGGAAGATGAAGAGGGAGTGGATCGGCTCGTCAGTTTCTTCTCCCGTAAGTTCAACTCGTGTCAGTCAAGGTACTCCACTATTGAACAAGAGACGCTGGCTTTATTGCTAGCCTTACAGTTCTTTGAAGTATATGTGGGCTCCAGTGCCTTGTCTATACTGGTCTTCACGGACCATAATCCTTTAGTGTTTTTGAAGCAAAAGTACAATCAGAACCGCTGCCTTATGCGGTGGGCTCTGATTGTACAAGGATACAATGTACAGATAAAGTATGTGAAGGGTCGGGGCCTCCCGGGTGGCGCAGTGGTCTAGGGCACTGCATCGCAGCGCTAGCTGCGCCACCAGAGACTCTGGGTTCGTGCCCAGGCTCTGTCGCAGCCGGCCGCGACCGGGCTTACATGTGTTATATATATATATACTGTATGTTACAGGAGAAGGTCAATTTGGGAAATATATACGTTCCCCGTAACACATTTGAAACAGGAAAGGAGCCGGCATATATTACAAGTTAAATCAGTTGACAGACAGTGAGCTGGTATGGGCCGACGCACAATTGGCCTAGCGTCGTCCGGGTTAGGGAGGGTTTGGCCGGTAGGGATATCCTTGTCTCATCTCGCACCAGCGACTCCTGTGGCGGGCCGGGCGCAGTGCGCGCTAACCAAGGGAGCCAGGTGCACGGTGTTTCCTCCGACACATTGGTGCGGCTGGCTTCCGGGTTGGAGGCGCGCTGTGTTAAGAAGCAGTGCGGCTTGGTTGGGTTGTGTTTCCGAGGACGCATGGCTTTCGACCTTCGTCTCTCCCGAGCCCGTACGGGAGTTGTAGCGATGAGACAAGATAGTAATTACTAGCAATTGGATACCACGAAAATTGGGGAGAAAAGGGGGTAAAATTAAAAAAATAAAAATGTTTTAAAAGTATGTGAAGGGTTCGGCGAATGTGGTTGCCAACGCTCTATCACGGGCTTAGTAACTGGGGATGCGTTAGGTTTTGTTATTGCAAACTGTATGTTTACATGTTTTGTGGTGGGCGTGTTACGTTCCCCAGTTTTTGTGTTGTGGTTTGTTTGTATGTGTGTGTTTAAGGATGGCTTCCCGGATTCCTCTAAGCAGCTGATTGGTCGGCCCCATTGATGATTGGAGCTGACCCCGCCCTCTCGTCAGGAACAGCTGTCTTCAATTACCAACTCCTTCTGAAGCTATATAAGCCAGTGTTCTGTTGATCAGGAGAGAGATGATGAGTGTGTCCTGTGTTGATTGTTGCTAGGGAGCTGATTGGTGTGTCCTGTGTGGGTTGTTTCTCAGATAGAGCTAAGGGTTATATCCTGGGTTGGTTGTTTCTCAGATAAAGCTCAGGGTTATATCCTAGGTTGGTTGTTTCTCAGACAGAGCTGAGGGTTATATCCTGGGTTGGTTGTTTCTCAGATAGAGCTGAGGGTTATATCCTGGGTTGGTTGTTTCTCAGATAGAGCTGATGGTTATGTCCTGTATTTTGGTTAGTGTTGCTGAGAGGGAGCTGATGGTGATGTCCTGTGTTGGTTGTTGCTCAGACAGGTTTTTGTTAGGTATTTATGTAACTGCTGATCTGAGGAGTGTGTGTGCCAATACGATGCAGTGTCTTTGATTCTTGAAATTGATTACTTACGTTTTGTATTCTGTTTCATTTGTTCCCAGGGGGGAAGGGGAAGGCACCTTGGGAGTGCTTAGGCAAGAGGCCTGCAGGCAAATATATACCTGTAGTATATACTCTGTCTATGCACACTAGGTAAGACCTGGGCGGACCATCCCCTGTATTTTGGTTAGTACGCCAGGTGGTGCAAGTTAGGTAAGTAGTGGGTAGGTAGTTAAGGTAGGAGAGGGGGCTTTGACATTTACTTTCTTTGCTTTGGTTCCGTTCAGCCCATTTTCCCCAAATTTACCGTGTGACGGAATAAATTCCTAGTAAACGGTAACTTCTCTGCCTTTTGTCATTCTTACTCGCACCTACAGTCCCATACCTCTTTCACTCCACGGGGAGTTGAGTTGTAGCAGGGTGTTGCGTTCCCTCTTCCTAGAGGCGTACGTAACAATATACCATGGATATGACAAAACATTACTTTTTACTGTTTTAATTACGTTGGTAACCAGTTTATAATAGCAATAAGGCACCCTGGGGGTTTGTGGTATATGGCCACTATACCACGGCTAAAGGCTGTATCCAGGCACTCCGCTTTGCGTCGTTCTTAACAGCCCTTAGCCGTGGTATATTGGCCATATACCATACCCCCTTGTGCCTTATTACTTAATCATAGCAGTCAAGCAGGTTAAATCGACATCCATCGATGGAAAATGACCTGGCGAGTTTATAAGGGCAAATGATCTTTTCGCTTGAAACATTCAAATTCCTTTATTACGTCATGTCATAGCTTACAATAATTATTTTGAGGAAAACCGAATTTTGCTTTAACGGTCGTTACACGTTACTATGATATTCATTTAAGTCATTTAGCAGATATTCCTTAATTGGCTCGATAACCTTATGGAAAAGGGGTTTATTGTATAGATATGGCAACTCCTCTCTTGCTGTGAAAAGAAGTGGGCTAGTTTTTAGGCTTTTTGGGCGGTTTTGAGTGGTCATTGGGCTTGAAATTTTAGCTTAACCTGGCACCCCTGCTTGCCGGTTTCCTGCTGTGTTTGCAAACACAAAGTCCTCAGATCTTCTCCATCTGGTGCAGAGTATCAGGTATGAAGGGAAGACCCAGATGCAGACCACGTCGAATAAACAATAGTTTAATATTCCTTCCAACAGGGGCAGTCAATACAGGTCAAGGCAGGCAGGGGTCTGTAAACCAGAGGTGGGGCAACGGTACAGGGCAGCAGGCAGGCTCAAGGTAAGGCAGAGGTCGGTAATCCAGAGGGGGGCAAAGGTACAGGTCAGCAGGCAGGCTCAGGGTCAGGCAGACGGGCTCGGAGTCAGGACAGGCAAGGGTCAAAACCAGGAGGGCGAGAAAAGAGACTGGAAAAAGCAGGCGCTGAGACACAAACCACTGGTTGACTTGAACAAACTGGCAACAGAACACAGGTATAAATACACAGGGGATAATGGGTGACACCTGGAGGGGGGTGGGGACAATCAAAGACAGGAGATACAGATCAGGGTGTGACAGAGCTCTTCAACTTCCTGATCACCTCATTTTTCTTAGATCTGAGAGAGCAGAGGGTAGGGGCGTGGGGAGAGAGTAGAAGGGTGAGAGAGAGCAGAGAAAAAAAAGGTGAAGTTTTGGATAACTGATCTAGAATTATCATGGGTTAAACATTTCAAGGACTAAACTATGGTGTAATAACAACAGTAGTATAATGATAACTGTAACGATTCTCGTCTGGTGAAGGAGAAGAGGACCAAAATGCAGCGTGGTAAGTGTTCGTCATATTTTAATTTAAAACTGAACACTACACAAAATAACAACGATGAGAAAACGAAACAGTTCTGCAAGGTGAACAGACACTACACAGAAAATAAACACCCACACCCAAAATGGGGAAAACAGGCTACCTAAGTATGATTCTCAATCAGAGACAATGATCGACAGCTGCCTCTGATTGAGAACCATACCAGGCCAAACACAGAAATACAATAACATAGAAAAAAGAACATAGACTGCCCACCCCAACTCACGCCCTGACCAAACTAACACAAAGACATAAAAAAGGAACTAAGGTCAGAACGTGACAATAACTGTATATATCGGCACCTTTGCATCTCTGTCTTCGATGGCGGCAACGACTTCCGTCTCCAGTGTTGCAACCAGCTACATGTTGGTGTCATGGCGAGGCGACACCTGCATGTAGCGTGTTCTTTCACTTTTCTCAGCCGGGCTGGTGATCAGTTTCTCTAACAATACCCCCTGCAACTCCAGCAGCCTCAATGCCAGCCCCTCACTAATCCTTTTTGGATTCAGGCTGTAAAACTACAACATTTGGAATAAGTCAAATGGTATGAATACTTACTGAAGGGACAAGGTTTTACAACACAGTTACTAAGAGGTGTGTGTGTGTGGGTGGTAAATAAGGGTCATGATCATGTTATTTAGGCTCATTAGATAGTTGTATTACATGACAAATTAAAAGGAAAATGCCACACACTGCTGCTCATGCTCCCAGGTGATTTTATTATAACAACATTTCAACCCTTAGGTTTTCATCAGGCATCCATACCCCAGGTGGGGGTGAAAGGTTCTATAAATGGGGGGTACTCAGTGACATCACTTCCTGAAACAGGAGATAAAAAAATAAAACAGGTTCACAATATCATCATTAAATGTGTGTATATATATATATATATATACAGTTGAAGTCGGAAGTTTAAATACACTTACATGCTGACCAGACCGGACACGTCGCGTGCACGAGCGTCGCAAAATAAATTTAGAAAACCATGTTATTCAATTATTGCACCCACACTGCTCGCGCGCGTCTACGACGCTAAAATAGAACTCATTCCTATTTCTGACGCAGATCGCGCTGCAAGTCCTGCCTCTCCCATCTCCTCATTGGTTTATAGAAGCAGGTACCCACGTGCCATCTCCTCATTGGTTTATAGAAGCAGGTACCCACGTGCCATCTCCTCATTGGTTATACCCACGTGGGTGATAGAATAACGAACTGTTTTGCCGGTAGTCGTGGTAATACAATGAAAGTTTACATGCGATCACCATATAATTTAAACGATGAAAAAGCCTGGAAGGAGGAGAGATGACTAGAAACGATTCGGTTGGCCGTTTTATGTGTGGATTAATTGTCGGAGTAGAGATCCTTGTGCATTTCAGGTAAAATAACAACTCAATGTTTATATCCCAGGACAAATTAGCTAGCAACAGCAAGATAGCTAAATAGGACAAATTAACGTTAGCTAGCAAGTGCAAGCTAACTAGCTAAATTACCATACATGTTTAATGCTTTTTGACCTGTCCCCAAATGAATGTCATTGGTTCAGAGTTTGTTTTGATATTTTAACCTGCGTGTCATGATCGCGTTTGGTGTGGGGGGGCAAAATACATTTATGCACGATGGCGCACGCGCGCAGCCGGTTTGGGCAAGGTGTTAGGTTAGAAACATTAAAACTAGTTTTTCAACCACTCCACAAATTTCTTGTTAACAAACTATCGTTTTGGCAAGTCGGTTAGGACATCTACTTTGTGCATGACACAAGTCATTTTTCCAACAACTGTTTACAGACAGATTATTTCACTTATAATTCAATGTATCACAATTCCAGTGGGCCAGAAGTTTACATACACAAAGATGACTGTGCCTTTAAACAGCTTGGAAAATTCCAGAAAATGATGTCATGGCTTTAGAAGCTTCCGATTGACTCAAATGATGTCAATTAGCCTATTGGAGGTGTACCTGTGGATGTATTTCAAGGCCTACCTTCAAACTCAGTGCCTCTTTGCTTGACATCATGGGAAAATCAAAAAAAAATCAGCCAAGACCTCAGAAAAAAATTGTAGACCTCCACAAGTCTGGTTCATCCTTGGGAGCAATTTACAAACGCCTGAAGGTACCATGTTCATCTGTACAAACAATAGTATGCAAGTATAAACACCATGGGACCAAGCAGCCGTCATACCGCTCAGGAAGGAGACGCATTCTGTCTCCTAGAGATGAACGTACCTTGGTGCGAAAGTGCAAATCAATCCCAGAACAACAGCAAAGGACCTTGTGAAGATGCTGGAGGAAACATGTACAAAAGTATCTATATCCACAGTAAAACGAGTCCTATTTCGACATAACCTGAAAGGCTGCTCAGCAAGGAAGAAGCCACTGCTCCAAAACAGCCATAAAAAAAACAGACTACGGTTTGCAACTGCACATGGGGACAAAGATTGTACTTTTTGGAGAATTGTCCTCTGGTCTGATGAAACAAAAATAGAACTGTTTGGCCATAATGACCATCGTTATGTTTGGAAGAAAAAGGGGGAGCCCTGCAAGCCGAAGAACACCACAAAGCCCTGACCTCAATCTTATAGAAAATTTGTGGTCAGAACTGAAAAGCATGTGCAATCAAGGAGGCCTACAAACCTGACTCAGTTACACCAGCTCTGTCAGGAGGAATGGGCCAAAATTTACCCAACTTATTGTGGGAAGCTTGTGGAAGGCTACCTGAAACGTTTGACCCAAGTTAAACAATTTAAAGGCAATGCTACCAAATACTAATTGAGTGTAAACTTCAATTAGGAAGTTTACATACACCTTAGCCAAATACATTTAAACTCAGTTTTTCACAATTCCTGACATTTAATCCTAGTAAAAATGCCCTGTCTTAGGTCAGTTAGGATCACCACTTTATTTTAAGAATGTGAAATGTCAGAATAATAGTAGAGAACGATTTATTTCAGCTTTTATTTCTTTCATCACATTCCCAGTGGGTCAGAAGTTTACATACACTCAATTAGTATTTGGTGGCTCTGCCTTTCAGGTTATGTCGATATAGGACTCGTTTTACTGTGGATATAGATACTTTTGTACCTGTTATCTCTAGCATCTCCACAAGGTCCTTTGCTGTTGTTCTGGGATTGATTTGCACTTTCGCACCAAGGTACGTTCATCTCTAGGAGACAGAACACGTCTCCTTCCTGAGCGGTATGGCGGCTGCGTGGTCCCATGGTGTTTATACTTGCGTGTTTGTACAGATGAACGCGGTACCTTCAGGCGTTTGAACCAGACTTGTGGAGGTCTACAATCTTGGCTGATTTCTTTAGATTTTCTCATGATGTCAATTAAAGAGGCACTGAGTTTGACGATAGGCCTTGAAATACATCCACAGGTACACCTCCAATTGACTCAAATTATGTCAATTAGCCTATAAAAAGCTTCTAAAGCCATGACATCATTTTCTGGAATTTTCCAAGCTGTTTAAAGGCACAGTCAACTTAGTGTATTTAAACTTCTGACCCACTGGAATTGTGATACAGTGAATTATAAGTGAAATAATCTGTTTGTAAACAGTTGTTGGAAAAATTACTTGTGTCATGCACAAAGTAAATGTCCTAACCGACTTGCCAAAATGATAGTTTGTTAACAAGAAATTTGTGGTGATTGAAAAACGTTTTAATGACTCCAACCTAACTGTATGTAAACTTCCGACTTCAACTGTATATATATATACACTGCTCAAAAAAATAAAGGGAACACTTAAACAACACAAAGTCAATCACACTTCTGTGAAATCAAACTGTCCACTTAGGAAGCAACACTGTTTGACAATAAATTTCACATGCTGTTGTGCAAATGGAATAGACAAAAGGTGGAAATTATAGGCAATTAGCAAGACACCCCCAATAAAGGAGTGGTTCTGCAGGCGGTGACCACAGACCACTTCTCAGTTCCTATGCTTCCTGGCTGATGTTTTGGTCACTTTTGGCTGGCGGTGCTTTCACTCTAGTGGTAGCATGAGACGGAGTCTACATCCCACACAAGTGGCTCAGGTAGTGCAGCTCATCCAGGATGGCACATCAATGCGAGCTGTGGCAAGAAGGTTTGCTGTGTCTGTCAGCGTAGTGTCCAGAGCATGGAGGCGCTACCAGGAGACAGGCCAGTACATCAGGAGATGTGGAGGAGGCCGTAGGAGGGCAACAACCCAGCAGCAGGACCGCTACCTCCGCCTTTGTGCAAGGAGGAGCACTGCCAGAGCCCTGCAAAATGACCTCCAGCAGGCCACAAATGTGCATGTGTCAGCATATGGTCTCACAAGGGGTCTGAGGATCTCATATCGGTACCTAATCGCAGTCAGGCTACCTCTGGCGAGCACATGGGGGGCTGTGCGGCCCCCAAAGAAATGCCACCCCACACCATGACTGACCCACCGCCAAATCGGTCATGCTGGAGGATGTTGCAGGCAGCAGAACGTTCTCCACGGCGTCTCCAGACTCTGTCATGTCTGTCACGTGCTCAGTGTGAACCTGCTTTCATCTGTGAAGAGCACAGGGCACCAGTGGCGAATTTGCCAATCTTGGTGTTCTCTGGCAAATGCCAAACGTCCTGCACGGTGTTGGGCTGTAAGCACAACCCCCACCTGTGGACGTCGGGCCCTCATACCACCCTCATGGAGTCTGTTTCTGACTGTTTGAGCAGACACATGCACATTTGTGGCCTGCTGGAGGTCATTTTGCAGGGCTCTGGCAGTGCGCCTCCTTGCACAAAGGCGGAGGTAGCGGTCCTGCTGCTGGGTTGTTGCCCTCCTACGGCCTCCTCCACGTCTCCTGATGTACTGGCCTGTCTCCTGGTAGCGCCTCCATGCTCTGGACACTACGCTGACAGACACAGCAAACCTTCTTGCCACAGCTCGCATTGATGTGCCATCCTGGATGAGCTGCACTACCTGAGCCACTTGTGTGGGTTGTAGACTCCGTCTCATGCTACCACTAGAGTGAAAGCACCGCCAGCATTCAAAAGTGACCAAAACATCAGCCAGGAAGCATAGGAACTGAGAAGTGGTCTGTGGTCACCACCTGCAGAACCACTCCTTTATTGGGGGTGTCTTGCTAATTGCCTATAATTTCCACCTTTTGTCTATTCCATTTGCACAACAGCATGTGAAATTTATTGTCAATCAGTGTTGCTTCCTAAGTGGACAGTTTGATTTCACAGAAGTGTGATTTACTTGGAGTTACATTGTGTTGTTTAAGTGTTCCCTTTATTTTTTTGAGCAGTGTATATATATTCAATTAGGGTTTAAAAAAACATTATTATTAAAGTCAGGCTTATGGCAGCCAGTCTGATGGATAAACTTTAGAATTTCAAGCCACAACTCTTATTTTGAAAAACAAGGACTGCTGGTCGTCAGTGGCGTTGTAGTAAAATGTAAAGTGAATCGTACAGCCTACTGTGCAAGCTAGAGTACCACAGTATGAGTCATAATACCCATAAAACATAGCGGTCAAACACGGAAATGGTTCCAATCATTTTTCCTTACATTTTCCCATAGAGGATTTTAGAAACACTTCAAATAAGGGCTGTGTTTCATGTAGGTTTACCCTGGCATGATGTTTTGATAACTGTGTAAATCTCTCAAGGACAAGGTGAATTTTATCAATATAATTGCCTGTATTTACCCCCAAAAAATGAAATTTGGTAAATGTATTTAAATTGACAATTCTTTGAAATGACTTTTGCAAGTTTTAAATTGACACAATACCTGTTAGCAAAGTTGTAACTATAGATGACATGCAGGAGCTTGCAGGGATTTGTAGTCTTACATGATGTCTACTTTGACGCTAATTAGCATTTTCGAATAGGAGAGCTGAATATATTGATAAAAGTCACCTTGTTCGAGAGAGATTTACATGGTAATCAAAACGTCCCGCCAGGGTAAGCCTTCACGAAACACAGCCCTTATTTTAAGGGTTTCTAAAACGATTGGAACCATTTCCCCGTTTGACCGCTAGGTTTTATGGGTATTATGACACTTTTACCGTGGGGCTCTATTTGGATGGAGATACCGTTATTTGAAAATATCTCATATTTATTTCGACTTTGGAAACAAACCTTAGTTGATGGTGGTAGCAACAAAATGCTTATGAGTCATGGTTTACAAAACTCTTCACTTTACTCCTCTCAGTCTTTCCGCTAGCAAATATTTTTGTAGGCAGTTGATGCTGATGAACTGGACATCGATTAGTTAGAATAGCATAGTTTACTGGTCAATGACAGATGTCAACTCGGGATAAATCAAGCAGCAGTATCTAGCCATTTGACTAATAGACGACTGTTAATGAAGATAAGCTCGTGTATCGGGTGCTTTTCGAGCACTCTTAGTTTAGTGGAGTCACCTGGAAAGTTAGCTAGTTATCCAGGTAGCAAGAGGTAGCTAACGTTATCTAGCTAGCAAGATGCGTCGTTATGCTAGCTGGAGATGATAGCTAGCTATGTCGTGTATGTTTTGACCATAGCATTAGCCAGTAGCTAAGGGCTATACTAGCTAGCAGGAATTATCAGCTAATAACGCTAGCTAGATAGTTGGGGGGGTACTGCGTTGCTTTTTCCTGTGGATTTCATCTTGCCAGTCCGGGAGAATGGAGGGTACCGATGACGACGTGCCCCTCATCCTGACCTGGGATGATGCTACCAGCGGTCTGTTGAGCGAGGAGACAGAGAGGGGGGACGAGAGTAAGTTTTTGTTGACATCCACATTTTACTGCGTAGCTAGCTGACCCAGCTAGCAAACGTTAGATATCAAAGGTGGCTGCAGCCCGTGACAAATCTAATTGCATTTAGAACAGCATATTCATAATGGCTATCGTCATTTTTAGGATTTGTCTTTTGTAATCTGTTAGAACTTTTCTTGTCTCATAATAATGATCATTAGCTTACTTGCTAGGCGCTCAGCTTCAGTCTTCTAATTCTATTATATTATTTATAATGTTCAGCATAGATTGGGCAGCAGAGTTTTGGATTAGTAACTGAAAGGTTGCTAGATCGAATCCCCGAGCTGACAAGGTTACAATCTGTCGTTCTGCCTCTGTCAAGGCAGTTAACCCACTGTTCCTAGGCCGTCATTGTAAATAAGAATTTGTTCTTAACTGACTTGCCTAGTTAAATATTTTTTTTAAATCAGATTATACGGAACAACTATGAACTGTTCAGACCCTTATTGTTTTGGTGACCTGTCCTGTTTGGGGGTTGTTGGTTGATGATCAAATCAAATTTGTATTAGTCACATGCGCCGAATACAACAGGTGTAGTAGACCTTACAGTGAAATGCTTATTTACGAGCCCCTAACCAACAATGCCGTTTTTAAAAAACGGACAAGAAATAAAAGTAACAAGTACATAAAGAACAGCAGTAAAATAACAATAGCGAGACTATATACAGGGGGGTACCAGTACAGAGTAATGTAGGTAGAGTTATTATAGTGACTATGCATAGATGATGACAACAGAGAGTAGCAGCTGTGTAAAAGAGGGGGGCAATGCAAATAGTCTGGGTAGCCATTTGATTAGATGTTCAGGAGTCTTATGGCTTGGGGGTAGAAGCTGTTTAGAAGCCTCTTGGACTTAGACTTGGCGCTCCGGTACTGCTTGCCGTGCGGTAGCAGAGAGAACAGTCTATGATTAGGGTGGCTGGAGTCTTCGACAATTTTTAGGGCCTTCCTCTGACACCGCCTGGTATAGAGGTCCTGGATGGCAGGAAGCTTGGCCCCAGTGATGTACTGGGCCGTTCGCACTACCCTCTGTAGTGCCTTGTGGTTGGAGGCCGAGCAGTTGCCCTACCAGGCAGTGATGCAACCAGTCAGGATGTCTTTATCACGGAATAAGATAAATGGTTGAGTTTGATGTAATTTGAAATCTTACAAACAAGGTTGTCAAACTAATAATATATTTTCTTATTTTTATTTTTTTTTACCTTTAACGTCTTTTATCTAAATGGGTAAACTCAGATTTTTTTCGTGTTCATATATGTTGGACTATAGATCCTATTTTACATAATCAAAGCTGTTTGTGTTGTGCCAACAATCGGTGAGACACGGCATGCTATTGAACACAGGGTGGGTGTCTTGTTTTTGCTGATGAATGTACTAAAGTTTTAACGTTCAAATGGTACCATAAAGATGGTTAGAGGTCCATGCATCAGAGAATGTTGGGAATATCCATTGTTTTAAATTGAATAGTGAATCTTCCATCGGAAACCTATTGAAATCATAGTGTGTTCTGAGTTCACAAGTACTACAGTTGCCATGGCACCCTAGTAGCAGCCTAAGCAGAGACCCCCTGTAAATATGAACCTATTTAATTATTTGTAAGTCTTTTTAATAGTGTGTTTTTTTTATCAGCTGTTTTGTTTTTGACTGGCAGGTCAACTCTTTTTGGCTTGGCTTATTATAATTTTTTCTAATGATGCATCTGGAGACCAGCTTTTTTTTGTTTCACCTGGTTGCTGGTTCCTGATCTTTTGAAAACATCAATTGAAGAGTCAAATGAAGCTTGAGAGGAATGGGAGATGCAGTTCTGAAGCAAAGGGGTTGTAGTGAGGATGACTAGCTTGTACTCTGAACTGTGTGTGGTGAGCTTTCTGCCTCCCTTAGCTGCTGATTATTCACTCAAGTGGGTGCCATGCATTGTAAAGGAAGAGAAGTCCAGTAGCTACACAACTCAGGCTGGTTCCCAGAGTAGCCCTCTACAAGATCAACACCAGACTCCATCTTCATCAACCATCTACCTGAGCTAGGCTACTCACGATGATGTATTGGTTGACCTAACTATACAGTAGCTACACTACTCATGATTATGTATTGGTTGACCTAACAATTTTTTTACCTTTATTTAACTAGGCAAGTCAGTTAAGAACAAATTCTTATTTACAATGATGGCCTAGGAACAGTGGGTTAACTGCCTTGTTCAGGGGCAGAACAACAGATTTTTACCTTGTCAGCTCGGGGATTTGATCTAGCAACCTTTGGTTTCTAGTCCAATGCTCTAACCACTAGGCTACCTGTCGCTACTATACAGTAGCTAGGCTACTCATGATGATGCTTGTTTTTTTTGTGCTTTTGAATCGCTTTGAGATTGTTATGAAAAGCACGATAGAAATGTCATATATTTTTATTATAGAAATGCAGTGCATTCGGAAAGTATTCAGACCCCTTCCCTTTTTCCAAATTAAGTTACGTTATAGCATTATTCTAAAATGGATTAAATAAAAATAAAAATGTCCTCATCAATCGACACACAATACCCCATAATGACAAAGCGAAAACAGGTTTTTAGAAATGTTTGCAAATGTATTAAAAATAAAAAACAGAAACCTTATTTACGTAAGTATTTATATCCTTTGCTATGAGACTCGAAATTTAGCTCAGCTGCATTCTGTTTCCATTGATTATCCTTGAGATGTTTCTACAACTTGATTGGTGTCCACCTGTGGTAAATTCAATTGATTGGACCTGATTTGGAAAGGCACACACCTGTCTATATAAGGTCCCACAGTTGACAGTGCATGTCAGAGAAGGAATTGTCCATAGAGTGCCGAGACAGGGTTGTGTCAAGGCATAGATCTGGGGAAGGGTACCAAAACATTTCTGAAGCATTGAAAGTCCCCAAGAACACAGTGTCCTCCATCATTTATAAATGGTAGTAGTTTGGAACCGCCAAGATGGGAGAACCTTGCAGAAGGACAACCATCTTTGCAACACTCCACCAATCAGGCCTTTATGGTAGAGGGGCCAGATGGAAGCCACTCCTCAGTAAAAGGCACATGACAGCCCACTTGGAGTTTGCCAAAAGGCACCTTAAGGACTCTCAGACCATGACAAACAAGATTTTCTGGTCTGATAAAACTAAGATTGAACTCTTTGGCCTGAATGCCAAGCGTCACATCTGTAGGAAACCTGGCACCATCCATCCCTACGGTGAAGCGTGGTGGCAGCATCATGCTGTGGGGCTGTTTTTCAGTGGCAGGGACTGAGAGACTAGTCAGGATTGAGGAAAAGATTAACGGACCAGTGTACAGAGAGATCCTTGATGAAAACCTGCTCCAGAGCACTCAGAACCTCAGACTGGGGTGAAGGTTCACCTTCCAACAGTACAATGACCCTAAGCACACTGCCAAGACAATGCAGGAGTTGCTTCGGGACAAGTCTCCGAATGTCCTCGAGTGGCCCAGCCAGAGCCCGGACTTGAACCCGATCGAACATCTCTGGAGAGACCTGAAAAATAGCTGTGCAGCAACGCTCCCCATCCAACCTGACCGATCCAACAAAATGTGGAAAAAGTCAAGGGGTCTGAATACTTTCCGAATGCACTGTATAGGTAATAGAATAGGCATTCCCATTCAAGTTGTCATTCGACGGTGGGTGGACCGATCGGCCATCTTTCTAGTAGTAAATGGAAGTTAAAATTTCAATTCATTTTCAATGGTGTACCAGCTAAATTGCAGTGGTCTGAAGGGATGGCAGGTAGCCCAGCAGTTAAAAGCATTGGGCCAGTAACCGAAAGGTCGCTGGTTTGAATCCCCAAGCCGACTATGTGAAAAATCTGTCTGTGCCCTTGAGCAAGGCACTTAACCCTAATTGCTCCTGTAAGTTGCTCTGGATCAGAGTGTCTGCTAAATTACTCAAATGTAAATGGAATAGGTCCATTTTAGGAATTCTGTTTCTATGATTGAATTGACACCCACCCTGTATTTAAGAATATGCTGTGTCTCAACCGATAAGGGCACAACACAAACACCTCAGATGATCTAACGTGAAAATAAGAACAATCTGAGTTTACGTGTTTTTAGGGAATTGGCATTAAAATGGCTATAAAATAAAAACATTTTGAAGAAATTATCAAATTGTTTGACAACCCTGTTTGTAAGCTTTCAAATGATATCAAACTCAACCGTTTATCTTTTTCAGTGATGAAGACATGGATGTCTCATGTTAGGGTGGGGTATGCAAAATGGGTGTACTTTGAGCAAAATCTCTTTCTGACCACTATTACCATGGTCCTAACATGTATGAAAGGATTAATTCATATATAAAGGTGTGCAGTCAGAAAGTGATTGAAATCATATGGAACGACCATGAACCAAAGAGTACAGAAGCAAATGCATCTACTTGAACAGCGACTGTAAATTATTTGAAGATAAAATAACATAACCCCTTCTAGGACACTCACCAGAGAGGCAGCTCCTCTGCAAGCTGAGGTTAGGTTTTGGCTGACGGCGGTACAGTTTGAGGGTACGGTAGTTTGGGAGGTTCTGCTGATTGTCATCAGAGCAGATAAACGCAGCGCTGGCTTGCTCCTCTGTCGCTTTAAATTAGAAGAGAGAGGTGTCCCCCTGACCCAGAGATCGTGTTTGTGTGTGTCTCCACTTCAGTAATCCTGTAGCCTTTGTACCTCACACACACACACACACACACACTGCAGACTGCCTCTCACATACACACTGGAAATGGCAGCATCAGCAGAGGCAGATACCTCTGTGTGTGCCCCCCCCGCCCCGCGCTGCCCCCCCACCCGCAGCGCACGCAGGGCAGTGTGTGTGTGTGTGTCTCTCTCTCTAGGGCCCCCCGGGCCTCTCTGGTTCTGTGTGTGTGTGTGTGTGTGTGTGTGTGTGTGTGTGTGTGTGTGTGTGTGTGTGTGTGTGTGTGTGTGTGTGTGTGTGTGTGTGTGTGTGTGTGTGTGTGTGTGTGTGTGTGTGTGAGCTCCTCTGGAAGTGGACAGGAAAAGGACTGGTGTTTTTCCAGGATATCTGGAGCGGGAGGAGGGCTGACTACCCTGGGGCCTGGGAGGAGAAGATTGTTCCACATGCAGTAGAGAGCAGGACACAGCAAAAGGAGGCCTGCTCTAAAACACACAGCCTTGAGCAGACCGTCACTCAGGCTCCGGCTCACGACAGGACATGATCCAGCTGCTGGCTTTGTTCTTGTGATTTAGCATAGTTGGAGAAGCCACTGTGGAGGAAAGAGAGGATTTCTGTAGTATTTTCCTCTTAGCCCAGAGGACTCACCAGGACTGCCCTGTGTGTGTTTGTATGGGCCTGTGGAACCACAGGCAGGCACGGGGCCTGACCTCAGTGCGTTGTTGACGGGAGCTCTGAATGTTTTATTGTTCTGAAAAACAAACGAGTGGCTGGGACTTTACCCACAGACACAGTGCTATTAGGACAACAGCAGATACTAGGCCACTTCATTATCACCACGTAGCCAGAGGCCTGAGAGAACAGGAGCCTCACCAGGATTATTATCACTCAACTGGAGTTTGATCCCTACACAGCAGCAGACTGAGCTCAGAACACGCTACTGTCACAGTACCTGAATAGGCTTCGGTGTGCAGGATCCGACTGGCTGACAGCTGGCTGGCATAATATCGATGACTCCTGCCTACTTGGCACTCAGATCCAGTGATCACAGATGTCTCCTCCTCTATTTAGGAATTACAGACAGACATCTACTACACATCAACTAAGGATTTTACTGCTTGGTTTTATGAGGATTTTTTTTTAAATACGTTTTTAGATCTGTCTTTTTTTAGAGTCAATGGTTAGCTGGTTGTATATTATCTTTAGTAAGCATGACTTAAAGTTGGATTCAAATATGGGTTGGGTTGATTTGAAGGATTATTTATATCGTTGTTTCAGAGACTGAAGTCATATTGTAAGTACTTAGGGTAAGTTTAAGACGGTAGTTTAGATTTTCCTCAGCCTGCTAAGGCTCCAGACAGCCAAACCAGACATCGCACGGATCTAATCAGGACCTTCATCATTCTCTCACCATCAGGAGGAGACACCACTTCCTGTCTATAACTTGAAGGACACTCCTCAGTCGAACATCAGTGAAGAGCGGCGTTGTCGGTTATAAAAACTGAGCCATGTGCACAGAGAGCAGAACTGAGTTCAAAGGTGAAACTGCGCTGAGCGGAGAGAGGGAGGAGCCCAGAGAGGGAGAGAGGAAGGGAAAACGAGGTTAAGAGAAGCGAAAGAGGGTAAGAGAAGTTGTAACTCCAGAGAGTGTGACTGTGCATTCTGGACTCCCCAGTCTCCCAGGCTGAGGTAGGTTGCTGACAGAGGCTGTGGGATCCTACCCTAGCCCTTTGACTGAAGAGAGACACTCTGGATGGTTCATCTGTCCACCAGCTGTCATCGGACGCTCCAGCAACATTTGTTTTTCATTTAATGTTTTGTTTGTTCCTGGGACAGAGGACATACCTGTCTCTAAGAACACAGGGTGAACCACCTGCTCTGCGTGTGTCTGGAACTCTGAGCTGTGGTGAACCTCTGTCTGTGGATCCCTGTGGGGGATCTGTTTTTACATTGTCTCTCTGACGTGTGTCCATGTGCAGTGGAATGTTAGCCCGTGCGTGTCCCTGGAGGCGCGAGGACGCTGGACCTGTGAACTGTGAATGACACACACACTGCTTTAGTGGACCACGTCCCCACACCCAAACACACACTCAAACTCCTGGACCACTGGTAGCTAGCAGAGCCATGGAGTGTTCGGCTGTGCAGACGGAGACTCCTGGTATCCATGACAACAGTGTAGAGTTGACCCTGGAGGAGAGTCCGGTCCTCATCTCCTCATTCTGCACCGAGCTACAGCTAGATAGCGTGGGTATGTGTGGGTATGTGTGGGTGTGTTGTGTGTGTGTGTGTGCTTGCATGTAGGATATGTTGTGAACATGCAGGATACAGTGCTGTTGAAGCCGTCCCACCAGTTTGTCTACTCTAGTGTGTATTAGCTCCGTAATAGTATAGGACACGACTAAATATATCTGTCAGGTTTTGGAGGCTCTTTAATTATTTTGTATTAACGAATGAATAATGTTGTGGTTGTTTCTTCTGTGTAGATGGAGGAGGGGGGTATGACATAGTGAATAACCAGGTGATACCAACACCGGGGCCACCACCAAACTACAGATCACACAATGCCTCACTTCAACAAAGCTGGGAGATTAACTACCAGGAAGCAGCCATCTATCTACAGGTACACACACACACACACACACACAGCCATTTTGGCATGTTGGCTAGCTAGACTATATTACTGTCTGCTTGGTATTTACTTTGGAAGTTAGATGGTAATGATTAGCTACATTGTAATGTTATGAGTAGTAAGCTGACTGTAAGAAAGTCTAGCTATGGTGGGACACATCAGCATCTTGTGACAGGTAGCTCATGTGAGTTTGTGTGCTAAACCTTTTGTGTACTGTTGTGTCTATGACTACCATTAAATGTGAAGACTGTTATTTTATTAAATCAATTCTCTGTGTAATTATTATTATGTGATTAAACTAATCAGGTCAACTTTAATTAACTAGGAAGTCGGGGCACCATGGGAAAATGTTTATAGAGTCTCTATTTCCCAAATCCACTCTTCAGATATTTTCATATCTTATCAAAACAGTCGCTTATTAATGAATTATTATTACCTCATCAGTTCTCATTACTGAACGTCGCAAACCCTTGGATATCTGCACGAACCCTAGCCTAAATGATGAATCAGTGATATACAAATTGGCTTAATTATTTATTTACTAACTAACTAAACAATTACAGAAATATATAACAAACAAACAGTAGATATTTGGGTTACTACATGATACAAAGAAAAAGTCCCTAGCGGACGAAGCCAATATGACAGCTTGGTAGACAAAGGGGTGAGGACTGAGAAAGAGCGGGAAAGACAAAATGGATTCACTCCACACAGTTGATAATTATATTAATTGAAATGCTAATCCTTTGCACATGAACGGCCGCTCATTCGAGAATAATTGCAATGTATATATTTACACCCATATGTTGTTGTTGTTGTCTTCTCTGTTGGAATCGCCGGTCCGTCTGCTGGAGAGTCAGTTCATCAGAGAGTCTGGTTAACTTCCCCAGAAGTCACAATGTCCTTTGTGGTTGTAGCTTTCTCTGCGGCTCTGGATAGTTTCTGTTGTAATGGATACGTCAGGCCTACAGATGGTCGTTGCATAGTAAAGATGCTTCCGCGGTTGTCGGTATTCTCGTACTAGACTTACGTAATTTCCAGCTGCAGACTAGTAATTATACGTCTAGGATTTGCTCTTATTCTGTAGTGATTGATAGTCTCGGAGCTTAACCATTTCCAGCCGTGTAGCCAAAACTACAGCTGTATGGTCTCCGTGGCCTATAGCCTTGTAGTTCTTAACCATTTCAACATGTAGCGTCAGCTCCATATTTTCTGGTCATATGTACATTTCGTCAGGAGTGGGTTTTATAAACTTCTGAGAAAGAGGCAGTCCATGACGCTGACGTAATGTCTATGCTCACGTGGGCGTGGCCATTGATTTAGTTAACTTTATATGAAAACCCATGTTTTCTCATTTAGAAGGTTAACATCACATTACATCTCTTCACAAATAGTTTCATGTTTAATCACATACGTTTCACAATATTTAGATGTAAACCTGATAGCTGGGAAATGTACACTAAGAGATACAGTTATGTGTGTTTCCTGTCTTCATGAGATCACCAAATGAAACACACTTGTCATGACTCTCTTTTAAGTGTCCACGGACCACTCCCACATTCTCTCAAATATAAATATTGTTTAATTATTCAAACTTTCGATGTCCAAGTGTCTTTCTGTGTTCCACAGTTTACATATCAATCTCGAACACTACAGAGCATAGGGGCAGCGTATTTTATGACCGACCATAAAACAGCCAACTTCCCGCTCTCCCCCTCTACGAGAGAGTGCACGCTGTAGAGCGGACCCACTGTAACCTGATTCTTCAGATGGTCACAGGAGAGTTATGACAGTACATTTTATTTGTAGCTATAGGTATAGCTCAGGTGAATGGTAGAGAGCTGTAGAACAAATGTATCATTTTCACACTTGTATTATTAAACAAAATTCAGATGCAAGTGTGTGTGTGTGTGTGTGGTCGGTCCATAGGAAGGAGAGAACAATGATAAGTTCTTCACACATCCTCGGAATCCAAAGGCGCTGGCAGCATACTTGTTTGCTCACAACCACCTGTTCTACATGATGGAGCTGCTAACAGGACTCCTACTGATGGTGCTCTCTCTCTCTGAGGCTCCCGCTGTACCATCACTACGCCTGGATGTTTATGTACGTACACACTGCCACTGCCACACACACTGCCACACACACTGCTACTGGTCCACACCACTCTGGAATTGCTGGGTTAGGGTTAGAGGTCAGAGGTTAGGGGTGAAAGGCTAAAGGATGTGTTCTGTCTCTGTAGGTCCATGCCACTCTGGAGTTATTGGCTCTGGTTATGGTGGCGTTTGAACTCTGCATGAAGCTGCGCTGGCTCGGCTTCCACACATTTATCAGACACAAGAGGACCATGGTGAAGGTACATACTAGAGGTTGACCGATTAATCGGAATGGCCGATTAATTAGGGCCCATTTCAAGTTTTCATAACAATCAGTAATCTGTATTTTTGGACACCTTTATTTAACTAGGCAAGTCAGTTAAGAACACATTCTTATTTTCAATGACGGCCTAGGAACGGTGGGTTAACTGCCTTGTTCAGGGGCAGAATGACAGATTTTTACCTTGTCAGCTCGGGGATTCGTTTTTGTAACCTTCCGTTTACTAGCCCAACGCTCTAACCACCTGCCTTACATTACACTCCACGAGGAGCCTGCATGGCAGGCTGACTACCTGTTACACGAGGGCAGCAAGAAGCCAAGTTAAGTTGCTAGCTAGCAATAAACTTATCTTATAAAAAACAATCAATCTTAACATAATCACTAGTTAACTACACATGGTTGATGATATTACTAGTTTATCTAGCGTGTCCTGCGTTGCATATAATCGATGCGGTGCCTGTTAATTTCTCATCGAATCACAGCCTACTTCGTCAAATGGGTGATGATTTAACAAGCGCATTCGCGAAAAAAGCACTGTCATTGCACCAACGTGTACCTAACCATAAACATCAATGCCTTTCTTTAAAATCAATACACAAGTATATATTTTTAAACCTGCATATTTAGTTAATATTGCCTGCTAACATGAATTTCTTATAACTAGGGAAATTGTGTCACTTCTCCTGCGTTCCAGAATTTTACATAATTATGACATAACATAGAAGGTTGTACAATGTAACAGCAATATTTAGACTTAAAGATGCCATCCGTTAGATAAAATACGGAACGGTTCCGTATTTCACTGAAAGAATAAACGTTTTGTTTTCGAAATGATAGTTTCCGGATTTGACCATATTAATAACCTAAGGCTCGTATTTCTGTGTGTTATTATGTTATAATTAAGTCTATGATTTGATATTTGATAGAGCAGTCTGACTGAGCGATGGTAGGCAGCAGCAGGCTCGTAAGCATTCATTCAAACAGCACTTTTGTGCGTTTGCCAGCAGCTCTTCGCTGTGCTTCAAGCATTGAGCTGTTTATGACTTCAAGCCTATCAACTCCCGAGATTAGGCTGGTGTAACCGATGTGAAATGGCTAGCTAGTTAGCAGGGTGCGCGCTAATAGCGTTTCAAACGTCACTCGCTCTAAGACTTGGAGTAGTTGTTCCCCTTGCTTTGGTGGAGCGATGGGTAACGATGCTTCGAGGGTGGCTGTTGTTGATGTGTTCCTGGTTCGAGCCCAGGTAGGGGCGAGGAGAGGGACGGAAGCTATACTGTTACACTGGCAATACGAAAGTGCCTATAAGAACATCCAATAGTCAAAGGTATATGAAATACAAATGGTATAGAGAGAAATAGTCCTATAATTCCTATAATAACCACAACCTAAAACTTCTTACCTGGGAATATTGAAGACTCATGTTAAAAGGAACCACCAGCTTTCATATGTTCTCATGTTCTGAGCAAGGAACTTAAACGTTAGCTTTTTTACATGGCACATATTGCACTTTTACTTTCTTCTCCAACACTTTGCTTTTGCATTATTTAAACCAAATTGAACATGTTTCATTATTTATTTGAGGCTAAATTGATTTTGTTGATGTATTATATTAAGTTAAAATAAGTGTTCATTCAGTATTGTTGTAATTGTCATTATTACAAATACATTTAAAAAATCGGCCGATTAATCTGTATCGGCTTTTTTGGTCCTCCAATAATCAGTATCGGTATCGGCGTTGAAAAATCATAATCGGTCGACCTCTAGTACATACACACAACTGTATAGGAGCATCCCAAGCAGTGCATATAGATTGCAAACAAGAGTGGACCCTATATACTCACGAGAGTGACACAGTATTGCCTGTCAGATGGTTTACAAACAGTTATAGTTTCACCATTTCATCTGACTGACAGCTGGTCTCTCCTGTGTGTAGACGTGTGTGTTGCTGCTCCAGTTTGTGGAGGCCATAGTGGTTCTGATCCGGCAGACGTCACACTTGCGTGTGACCAGAGCTCTCAGACCCATTTTCCTGGTGGACTGCAGATACTGTGGTGCCGTGCGCAGGTACACACACACACACACACACACACACACACACACACACACACACACACACACACACACACACACCGCAGATACATCACATACACACCTTTACCTGTATTACCTCGCACTGCTTTGTTGTTTCCAAAGTGTGAATAACTGTTGTTGTCACCCTCTTGTCCAATCAGAAACCTGCGTCAAATCTTCCAGTCCCTTCCCCCTTTTATAGATATCCTGCTGCTGCTGCTCTTCTTCATGGTCATCTTCGCCATCCTGGGTGAGACACACAAACACACACATCTTGGCTGTTCATCGAAGTTGATAATGACATTGATCCTAAATGACAATCCTCGAAGAGCCTCCAAAAACAGTGAAAATTCTATGATCTTACAAACAACTGTACCTTGAAATCTAAAACAAAATCTAAATTAAATTATGTTCTATTATGCCTGTCTGAGTATGGATCTGTTCTCTCTCTACAGGCTTCTGTCTGTTCTCGCCTAACACTTCTGATCCAGTAAGTGAAACAGTTTGACTGACATTTTCAGTATGTTGTGCCTCTGTAGACTGCTAGTTGTGGTGCTAACTGGAGGGGACTGTCTCATACTGTTTTGTCTGGCTTTTCTCTTCTCAGTACTTCAACACTCTGGAGAACAGCATCGTTAGTCTGTTTGTGCTACTGACCACCGCAAAGTAAGACTTGCTCATCTACCACACACCGTAACTCCTACTTTATACACCTGTGTCTCTAATAGTCTGAAATGTTTCATGCTCTGTCACTGTTGTGATTGTAATGCTCTCTCAAGACAGCATAGTGACTGTTGTGATTGTAATGCTCTCTCAAGACAGCATAGTGACTGTTGTGATTGTAATACTCTCTCAAGGAAGCATCGTGACTGTTGTGATTGTAATACTCTCTCAAGGAAGCATCGTGACTGTTGTGATTGTAATACTCTCTCAAGGAAGCATAGTGACTGTTGTGATTGTAATACTCTCTGTAATACTCTCTCAAGGAAGCATAGTGACTGTTGTGATTGTAATACTCTCTCAAGACAGCATCAGTGGTGGAAAAAGTACCCAGGTGTCATATTTGAGTAAATGTTAAGATACCTTAAAAGAAAATGAGTCACCCAGTAAAATACTACTTGAGTAAAAGTCTAAAAGTATTTGGTTTGAAATAAACTTCATATATAGTATCAAAAATAAGAGTATAAATACATTTTCAAATTCCTTATTCCTCTTATTTTTTTAAGGGTTGGCCAGGGGCACACTCCAACACTCAGACATAATTTACAAACGAAGCATGTGTGCTTGTCTTTTTCTTGTTGTCAAATCCCTGCCAAAAGTCAGGTGACCTAAGCGCTTCCAAATATGGAGTTGCCGGTTTGCCATATCTGTCATGTTTGCGCATATCTCTCCTATGTGCAAATCTTTATGGCAGTCATTTTACTTAAGGCCCTTGGAAAATACCTGCATATCTGTAGTTATAAAAAATGTTTAATGCAATATATCGATTTACAAATACAAATCAAAAGGTGTTTGTTTGTGGATAGTGAATTGCATTTGTGGATTGGTGATTTACATTTGTGGATTGGTGATTTGTGAATACATTTGGCATGATATTGATCCCATAAAGGAGCTCTCTCCTTCAGAGTGAATGGGAGTCTATTGGGCGCTAGCTCAAAAACCCAACATTAGCATGAATTTCGTCAACAAAAAGTAAAACATTGCAAATATTTTCCGAGATGTGAGATAATTAATTTTCTATCTGTAGTATCTTATAGCTTTGGAATCGTGACATTACGTACTTTTTAGGAAAATAGCCACGTTTCTCAACATATAAACTAACTTTGAGAAGGGATTGCGTGACGATGAGCTTAGCAACCGCGTGGCACAGCATGACAACGTGAGTGCGATTGGTCGACAGTCTGCTGGTTGGGGCGTTAAACGTTCCTTTAGCCATTAGATTCCTATCTTCTTTCTATAATATCTCTGGCAACGGCATCATGCAATGCACCCTGGACTAATGAGGCAGACAATTAGGAAAAATGTGCTAGACCCTCCATTAAATTACACATTTCTCGAGGTAGGAATATCACAAAAATATGATCAATGGCTCATTCGAGAAAAGACATCCGAGTTATGACATCAGTCAGTATTGAAATCTGACATGTATGATAGACGTTTTTACAATCTAAAAGTCGTATTCCTATTAACTTCCAGTGTCGTGGGAGCGACTTTATCACAGTGCTACGACATACCAGCCAGATTTCTGCCTGCTTGAACGCCAATAGCTCAGATACTCATGAAAACGTGAAATGACCCAGGGAATCGATAGAACATCACTCAAAATGGGTGAACCTTTCCTTTAAGTACTGTAAAGGGTTGCGTCAATTCAAATCTGGTATCAGGATAAAATGTGATTCAGAGTCACCGAATATACGAATATATAGTATTTTTATTAAACTCAAGCGATAAATGGTAAATGCAATTTTCGTATATACGGGTTCACTGTAACACCTCGCAGGGTAGAACAGAGAACTAACAGGATGTAAGTAAACAGCTGTTCTTATACTGTGATAGACGTAGTTCCAACCCGTCTGTTGGCCTATCACAGTAGAGGCTGAGCGTGGTTTAAACTTGCTCAGCCTATCGCAGGCGCTCAGGCTGGTCCCAGCCCCCTAGCGCTCCAGATGTCCGAGTCTGTTGCTGTGTAGATTACGCTCCCACACCTTAGAGACTGAGGTCAGACAGTTCTGTAACATTGTTTGAGCTATTTGCACCTGCATAGAAAGCATACTGTTCCCGCTCAAGGTTAACCACAGCTTCTCAGCACACTATCTGGGGCAAAATGATACTTCCAGCACACACACACAGGCACACATGCACAAAGCAGATACAGCATACAATATTCAATCACAAATGATGTGGTGGCGGGCTATAGTGCATAAAACACAGATCCTCACAGTACTTTACACCACTGAACAGCATAGTGCTTGTTGAGATTGTATTACTCTCAAGACAGTATAGTACCTAATGAGATTGCTGGTGTCCTGTTTCCTCTAGCTTCCCAGACGTGATGATGCCAGCATACTCTAGGAACCGCTGGTCCTGTGTCTTCTTCATCGTCTACCTTTCCATTGAACTCTATTTCATCATGAACCTGGTACACATACACACACACACATGCTGTTGTTTCCTCCCTGTGTACCCTGTGGCCATGGTTTGATAGTGTGTTTGTGTTGCAGCTTCTGGCAGTGGTGTTCGATACGTTTAACGGTGTTGAGAAGATGAAGTTTAAATCTCTGATGCTCCACAAACGCTCGGCTATCGACCATGCCTTCCAACTGCTGGTCAGCAGACAGGTACACATACACACACCCAGGTAGTGTCGGTAAGCTGTTGTAACTTATGTGTAACTGTTGCATTTCGTGCGTGTGTGTTTGCTCCTTAGAGGCCAATGGGTGTGTCTCTGAAGCAGTTTGATGGTCTAATGCGTTTCTACAGACCCCGTATGTCTGCCAGAGACCGCTTCCTCACATACAAGGCCCTAAACACTGCAGGAGCACCCATGCTCAGGTAACACACACACATACTGTATGAGCACACACATACTATAAGTGTTTTTTTTTTTAAAGAGGTGTGTGTGATGTTCTGTTGCAGCCTAGATGACTTCTATAAATTCTATGAAGTAATTGGCCTCAAATGGAAGGTAAGCCTAACACACACACACAAATACACAGTTCGCATATGTCTCTGTGTGGATTTGCCTAAATCTATTCTCCCCTATTTATTTGGACAGTGAAGCAAACCTTTTTACATTTGGCTTTATACTCCAGCATTTTGGATTTGAGATCAAATGTTTCATATGAATTTCTCCTTTTATTCTGGGGTATTTTCATACATACACTACATGACCAAAGGTACGTGGACACCTGCTCGTCGAACATCTCATTCCAAAATCATTGGCATTAATATGGAGTTGGTCCCCCCTTTTCTGCTATAACAGCCTCCACTCTTCTGGGAAGGCTTTCCACTAGATGTTGGAACATTGCTGCGGGGACTTTCGTCCATTCAGACACAAGGGCATTAGTGAGGTCGGGCACTGATTTTGGGTGATTTTGCATGGCTCGCAGTCGGTGTTCCAATTCATCCTAAAGGTGTTCGATGGGGTTGAGGTCAGGGCTCTGTGCAGGCCAGTCAAGTTCTTCCACATCGATCTCGACAAACCATTTCTGTATGGAGCTCGCTTTGTGCATGGGGGCATTGTTATGCTGAAACAGGAAAGGGCCTTCCCCAAACTGTTGCCACAAAGATGGAAGCATAGAATCGTTTAGAATGTCATTGTATGGTGCACCGTTAAGATTTCCCTTCACTGGAATTAACGGGCCTAGCCCGAACCATGAAAAACAGCCCCAGACCATTATTCCTCCACCAAACTTTATAGTTGGCACTATACATTGGTGCAGGTAGCGTTCTCCTGGCATCTGCCAAAAACCCAGATTTGTCAGTTTGACTGCCAGATGGTGAAGCGTGATTCATCACTCCAGAGAGCGCGTTTCCACTGCTCCAGAGCTTTACATTGCGCATGGTGACGCTTTGCATTGCGCATGGTGATCTTAGGCTTGTGCGCGGCTACTCGGCCATGGAAACCCATTTCATGAAGCTCCAGACGAACAGTTCTTGTGCTGAGATTGCTTCCAGAGGCAGTTCCAGAGGCAGTTGCAACCAACGACAGATGATTTTTACGCCCTTCAGCACTCGGTGGTCCCGTTCTGTGAGCTTGTGTGGCCTACCACTTCGCTGCTGAGCCGTTGTTGCTCCTAAACGATTCCACTTCACAATACCAGCACTTACCATTTACCGGGGCAGCACTAGGAGGGCCGAAATTTGATGAACTGACTTGTTGGAAAGGTGGCATCCTATGACGGTGCCACATTGAAAGTCACTGAGCTCTTCAGTAAGGACATTCTAATGCCAATGTTTGTCTATGGAGATTGCATGGCTGTGTGCTTAATTTTATACACCTGTCAGCAATGGGTATGGCTAAAATAGCCGAATCCACTAATTTGAAAGGGTGTACTTTTGTTTATATAGTGTATCTGTTTTACCGTTTAGAAATGAAAGCACTTTATGTACCTAGTCCCCCCATTTGAAAACATATTGTTTTCGTAAGTATTTGGTTATGTTGTGCCCAATTAAGATTAAAGGGATACTTTGGGATTTTGGCAATGAGGCCCTTTCTACTTCCCCAGAGTCAGCTGAACTCATTGTTACCATTTTTATGTCTTGTGTCCAGTTAGAAGGAAGTTAGAGGTAGTTTCACAAGCCAATGCTAACCAGTGTTCGCACAATGACTTGAAGTCTATGGGTATCTGATATCGTGCTAGCAGATACCCATAAACTTCCAGTCATTGCGCTAAAGTTAGCAATTGGATTAGCGCTAGTTACAAATTTCCTTCAAACTGCATGCAGAGACATAAAAATGGTATCAACGAGTTCATCTGACTCTGGGGAAGTAGATAAAGGGCCTCATTGACAAAATCCTGAAGTATCACTTTAATCTTAATTGGGCACAACATAATCCGAAACACAACAAAACAAAATCCAAAATGCAACCAACAAGTTTGTAGAGACACAAGCTTGATATAATCATTGTGTGCTAGGAATGTGGGACCAAATACAAAAATTTTGACTACTTTAATACACATATAAGTGAATTTCTCCAAATACTTATAGCACTATCAAATGGGGGAACTAGATACATAAAGTGCTTTCATTTCTAAACGGTAAAACAGATACAGTTGAAGTCGGAAGTTTACATACACTTAGGTTGGAGTCATTAAAACTAGTTTTTCCAACAACTCCACAAATTTCTTGTTAACAAACTATAGTTTTGTCAGGTCGGTTAGCACATCTACTTTGTGCATGACACAAGTAATTTTTCCAACAATTGTTTAGAGACAGATTATTTCACTTATAATTCACTGTATCACAATTCCAGTGGGTCAGAAGTTTACACACACTAAGTTGACTGTGCCTTTAAACATCTTGGAAAATTCCAGAAAATGATGTCATGGCTTTAGAAGTTTCTGATAGGATAATTGACAACATTTGAGTCAATTGGAGGTGTACCTGTGGATGTATTTCAAGGCCTACCTTCAAACTCAGTGCCGCTTTGCTTGACATCATAGGAAAATGATAAGAAATCAGCCAAGACCTCAGAAAAAAATTGTAGACCTCCACAAGTCTGGTTCATCCTTGGGAGCAATTTCCAAACACCTGAAGGTACCACGTTCATCTGTACAAACAATAGTACACAAGTCTAAACACCATGGGACCATGCAGCCGTCATACCGCTCAGATGAACGTCCTTTGGTGCGAAAAGTGCAAATCAATCCCAGAACAACAGCAAAGGACCTTGTGAAGATGCTGGAGGAAACGGGTACAAAGTATCTATATCCACACTAAAACCGAGTCCTATATCGACATAACCTGAAAGGCCACTCAGCAAGGAAGAAGCCACTGCTCCAAATCCGCCATAAAAAGCCAGACTACGGTTTGCAACTGCACATGGGGACAAAGATCGTACTTTTTGGAGAAATGTCCTCTGGTCTGATGAAACAAAAATAGAACTGTTTGGCCATAATGACCATCGTTATGTTTGGAAGAAAAAGGGGGAGCCCTGCAAGCCGAAGAACACCATCCCAACCGTGAAGCACGGTGGTGGCAGCATCATTTTGTGGGGGTGCTTTGCTGCAGGAGGGACTGGTGCACTTCACAAAATAGATGGCATCATGAGGAAAGAAAATGATGTGGATATATTGAAGCAACATCTCAAGACATCAGTCAGGAAGTTAAAGCTTGGTCGCAAATGGGTCTTCCAAATGGACAATGACCACAAGCATACTTCCAAAGTTGTGGCAAAATGGCTTAAGGACAACAAAGTCAAGGTATTGGAGTGGCCATCACAAAGCCCTGACCTCAATCCCATAGAAAATTTGTGGGCAGAACTGAAAAGCATGTGCGAGCAAGGAGGCCTCCAAACCTGACTCAGTTACACCAGCTCTGTCAGGAGGAATGGACCAAAATTCACTCAACTTATTGTGGGAAGCTTGTCGAAGGCCACCTGAAACGTTTGACCCAAGTTAAACAATTTTAAAGGCAATGCTACCAATACTAATTGAGTGTATGTAAACTTCTGACCCACTGGGAATGTGATGAAAGAAATAAAAGCTGAAATAAATCATTCTCTCTACTATTATTCTGACATTTCACATTCTTAAAATAAAGTGGTGATCCTAACTGACCGAAGACAGGGAATTTTTACCAGGATTTAAATGTCAGGAATTGTGAAAAACTGAGTTTAAATGTATTTGGCTAAGGTGTATGTAAACTTCCACCTTCAACTGTATGTATGACATTACGAAACATTTGGTCTCCAATTCAAAATGCTGGAATATAGACCCAAATGAAAAGTTTTAGTTCCATTGTCCAAATAAATATGTAGGGGAGTGTATATATATATATATACACCTCACTGATGTGTGCCTGCGTGCGTGTGATTGTACTCTGTAGGCACGGCGGAGCGGGGAACACTGGTTTGATGATCTTCCACACACTACTTTTCTTATCTTCAAAGGTGACTTGTATTTTTCCCTTTTTTCCATCGCATCCACTGCTGTGTTCCTCTCCTCTTATCTGAGGTGACTGACTGACATCCTTCTGTTAATGTTTCTACCAGGCATCAACCTGCTGGTCAAGTCTAAAGCCTTCCAGTACACCATGTGTAAGTGGACATCCACTATTAGTAGTATTAGCTATAGTACTATCATCTGTGTTGTAAACCTAGGACCAAACTTAACTCTCAGACAGGACTAACCCTAGGACACATTTAACTCTCCTCTCTCTCCTCTGTAGATGTGGTGGTGGCCGTCAACGGAGTGTGGATCCTCGTAGAAACCTACATGTTGAATAGTAACTAAACCTATTCCCAGACTATTAAGTACTTTTAATGCAGATTCCCTATTTTGCATGATTTTTAATTCAGGACTAGCCTTAATCTGGGTTCAGGAAATCATCCCTAAGTGTCAAGTAGGTACCGACAAGTTGAACAGTAAGGTTGTTTCTGATCTCTGTCCTCTCTCTCTGCAGGTGGATTCTCCTCGTCCAGAATAGTCCCCTGGAGCTACATTGTCTTCCTCACCAGTAAGATCACGCACATACAGACACACCGAGAGCCACATCCTTTTCGTCACTAGTGAGAACACACATTTTTACTCCGCTCGCTCTCTTTTTCTCCGTCTCGCTCTTTTTCAATCTCTAGTCTATGGGGTGGAGGTGTTGTTGAAGGTAACGGGCATGGGACCGTTGGCCTACTTCAGCTCCGGCTGGAACCTGTGAGTAGACCATTAAACCCTTAAAGCCTTACCCCTAACCCTCAACCCTTAGCTTGTCCAATGTGTTTATTCAGTAGCATAACAGCCATCAATGTCTCTGTGTTCGCCTCACCAGGTTTGACTTCTCTGTGACGGTGTTTGCCTTTCTGGGCTTGATTGCCCTAGCCTTCGACATGGAGCCCTTCTACTTCATTGTGGTGCTCAGACCACTGCAGCTACTCAGGTGGGTTACCACGACAACACGCACGTATGTTGTCAGGGGGGCAATTAGTTTGTGTGGGTATTTTGTTTAGGTGCATATATGTGTGTTACCGGTATGTAGATTCATAAATATTGTGTTGATCATCATGTCTTAAGTATGTGCACTCTATTAGGTTGTGAGTGTGTATGTGTACTCTCTCTTAGGTTGTTTAAGATAAAGCAGAGGTATCGTAACGTGTTGGACACCATGTTTGAACTCTTCCCGAGGATGGCAAGGTAACAACTTTGCCCCCTGAACCATAACCCACCATATTACATACAACGCATGTACAGTTGAAGTCGGAAGTTTACATACACTTAGGTTGGAGTCATTAAAACTTGTTTTTCAACCACTCCATAAATTTCTTGTTAACAAACTATAGTTTTGGCAAGCCGGTTAGGACATCTACTTTGTGCATGACACAAGTCATTTTCCCAACAATTGTTTACAGACACATTATTATACTTATAATTCACTGTATCACAATTCCAGTGGGTCAGACGTTTACATACACTAGGTTGACTGTGCCTTTAAACAGCTTGGAAAATTCCAGAAAATGATGTCATGGCTTTAGAAGCTTCTGATAGGCTAATTGACAACATTTGAGTCAATTGGAGGTGTACCTGTGGATGTATTTCAAGGTCTACCTTCAAACTCAGTGCCTCTTTGATTGACATCATGGGAAAATCAAAAGAAATCAGCCAAGACCTCAGAAAAAAATTGTAGACCTCCACAAGTTTGGTTCATCCTTGGGAGCAATTTCCAAACGCCTGAAAGTACATTCATCTCTACAAACAATAGTATGCAAGTCTAAACACCATGGGGCCACGCAGCCGTCATACCGCTCAGGAAGAAGGTTCCAAAGTTGTGGCAAAATGGCTTAAGGACAACAAAGTCAAGGTATTGGAGTGGCCATCACAAAGCCCTGACCTCAATCCTATAGAAAATTTGTGGGCAGAACTGAAAAGGCGTGTGCGAGCAAGGATGCCTAGAAACCTGACTCAGTTACACCAGCTCTGTTAGGAGGAATGGGCCAAAATTCACCCAACTTATTGTGGGAAGCTTGTGGAAGGCTACCCAAAACGTTTGACCCAAGTTAAACAATTTAAAGGCAATGCTTCCAAATACTAATTGAGTATGTAAACTTCTGACCCACTGGGAATGTGATGAAAGAAATAAAAGCTGAAATCGTACTCTCTACTATTATTCTGACATTTCACATTCTTAAAATAAAGTGGTGATCCTAAAACAGGGAATTTTTACTAGGATTAAATGTCAGGAATTGTGAAAAACTGAGTTTAAATGTATTTGGCTAAAGTGTATGTGAACTTCCGATTCAACTGTATGAACTTTGTGTAAAAACCTACTTAATAAGAACATGTATGTGTTCTCAGCTTGGGGCTGACATTGATCATCTTCTACTACTCCTTTGCCATTGTGGGGATGGAGTTCTTCGCTGATGTAGTTTACCCTAACTGCTGCAAGTGAGTCACGCATACACTCTTACACCCAGTTCACTCACACACACTAACCTGTCAGTCTAACCTGACACTTTGTTCGAAGCAGAGCCTACCACAGACTAAGAATACTAGAAAAGATATTGGTGCTCCAGTAATATGACGGCCATCTTGGTCAGGGTGGTTCACCGGTGTTTCAGTTTGTCTCTCTTTTCTCTCTTCTATCTCTCGTTCTCACAGTACCAGTACAGTAGCAGATTCATACAGGCAGATCAATGTAACCATAGGCAACAGGACGGTGCTGGATGAGGGCTACTACTATCTCAACAACTTTGATAACATTCTCAGCAGCTTTGGTAAACACACACACTGTAGTCAATACTAGGCAGTTCCCTATATACTATTTTGTTATATAATAAACGGATAGATTTTGATGTGGGATTCAGCAGCTCTCTCTCTCTACAGTGACTCTGTTTGAGCTGACTGTGGTAAACAACTGGTACATCACCATGGTAAGACTCTTCCTTCTCACGCTGTATGCTGCCTGTCACCTGTCTGATTAAACCTCTGCTGCTGCCTGACTGTCAAGCTTGTCCAACTTACTGAGGTTGATTGACAGCTGCTGTCCCCTACCCAACAGGAAGGAGTGACCTCCATGACAACTCACTGGAGCCGCCTCTACTTCATGACCTTCTACATTGTCACCATGGTGAGAGTTGTGTGTGTGTGTGTGTGTCTGTGCATGTGTGTGTGTGTGTGTGTGTGTGTGTGTAATTTTCTCTGTCCTCTCTAGGTGGTGATGACCATCATCGTTGCCTTCATCCTGGATGCGTTTGTGTTCCGTATGAACTACAGCCGGAAGAACAAAGAACCACTGTTAGATCCTGAGGGTAAGTGTGTGCATGCATGCAATGAAAAATGTTAGTAAGATGAGAACGGTGTAGTGTTTGAGATGTGTGTAACGATGGTGTGTTTGTGTGTTGCAGACGAGAACGGTGTAGTGTTTGAGATGTGTGTAACGATGGTGTGTTTGTGTGTTGTAGACGAGAACGGTATAGTGTTTGAGATGTGTGTAACGATGGTGTGTTTGTGTGTTGCAGACGAGAACGGTATTGTGTTTGAGATGTGTGTAACGATGGTGTGTTTGTGTGTTGTAGATGAGAACGGTATTGTGTTTGAGATGTGTGTAACGATGGTGTGTGTGTGTTGTAGATGAGAACGGTATAGTGTTTGAGATGTGTGTAACGATGGTGTGTTTGTGTGTTGTAGACGAGAACGGTATAGTGTTTGAGATGTGTGTAACGATGGTGTGTTTGTGTGTTGTAGACGAGAACGGTATAGTGTTTGAGATGTGTGTAACGATGGTGTGTTTGTGTGTTGTAGACGAGAACGGTATAGTGTTTGAGATGTGTGTAACGATGGTGTGTTGTAGATGAGAACGGTATAGTGTTTGAGATGTGTGTAACGATGGTGTGTTTGTGTGTTGCAGACGAGAACGGTGTAGTGTTTGAGATGTGTGTAACGATGGTGTGTTTGTGTGTTGCAGACGAGAACGGTGTAGTGTTTGAGATGTGTGTAACGATGGTGTGTTTGTGTGTTGCAGACGAGAACGGTATTGTGTTTGAGATGTGTGTAACGATGGTGTGTTTGTGTGTTGTAGACGAGAACGGTATAGTGTTTGAGGCAGAGGTGAGTCGTGACGAGGCGTTGGCTACTCTGGAGCTTTATAAGCAGACGTGCCCTGGACTCTCCTCACTCAACTCTCTACAGGGAGTACTGGTGGCCATGGACCGCAGCGGGGTGAGAACACACACACAGACCTACACTCACAAATAGACAGACACATACACTCGCTCACACAGCTTCACAAACCTGCCCCGTCCTACACTCTCAAAAATATAGACAGATGTGTGTGTGTAGAGCTCGTCTCTGGTGTACCTGGGTCGGCGGTCGCGGACCAAGAGTGACCTCAGCATGAAGATGTATGAGGAAGAGATCCAGGTGAGCCTCACGCTGCCATGACAACCAGAATCCTGCTGACTGCTCCATGCTAGATTTGTCACTTTAAATAAGACTTTAGCTAACATGACCTAGCTACAAAGGTGATGTTGATCTTGCCTTTTCTATCAGAGGAGGCTGGTGGAAGGATCACTAGGAGGACAGGCTCAGTGTGAAGACTGGAATGGAATGAATGGACCAGTATCAAACATATACTTTGTTCCATTACAATGAGCAGCTCCACCTATAGCTCCTCCTACCAGCCTCTTCTGCTGTCTAGAGAATTGGATTACAAATTAGTATGATGTTTCTGACGTCAGCTGTGACAAGAAAAAAAAATGGTATGATTAATGTGTTATTGGTGTGTGTGTATGCAGGAGTGGTATGCTGAGTACTCCAGAGAGAACCTACCCCAGTCAGACCGAAGCCTCGTAGAAAGAGAGCTGGAAATCCCTCCTCCCTGCCCTGACCCTGAACCCCAACCCCAGCTCAACTCACAAGGACCACTTAGTATTAACTAACACTCACTCACTGTTTCGCTCTCGCTCTCTCTCACACACACACACACACACAAACCTCTTTAACTTCAGTCATCATGTCACAAAGCACTCTGAACTTGATGGTGATTGTCTTCCACAATGACAAGACAGAGAACCCCTCAAGTCTCTAAGTCTGTCTCCTTCCCTTCTTCCCCCTCCTCCCATCCTGAGGAAGTGTACTCTTGCATCTTGGTCAGACAGTTGTGATGTGGACAGATGTGATGGTGTCACTGAACTAGAGCCTGGATCCTGGACCTGTTGAGATGCAGCAGGGATTTCTGTTGATATGAATCATGTTCTCGATCTGACTGGATCTGTGTTCAAACAGCTTTATCTAACCCCAACCCTGACAGGACCTTAGTCTGCTGATGCATTGACAGTCGAAGCAGAGCATAGATTTAGGTGTTAAAGGGCAGGGTTTTTAAGGGTCAGAGTTAGGCCCTCTAGCTGTGAGACAGAGAGCTAATGTTCAAGGCCACTATCGGAGTACGAGGAGCCACTAGGATGGACTTGGAATTTCACACTGCTCTTCTTCACTGCTCTGACCACAGAGAGGACACACGTCTGGACAGTGAAAGGACACATACCTGTAGGTGAATACCAGGCTGCCTGTAGATACATACAAACTCACAAGATCCCGCCCCATCTGACAGCACTAAGCAAAGCCCCCTCAACAGCCACTATACCCACACCCCACAAACCCCCCCACCCAACACACACCTCAAACCCCTGCACATGTCTAGTAACCTACAGCTATATCTCCTAGCCAGCGTTTGAACAAACCTAAGAGAATACTTTACTTTTATAACTTGTTATTCTGTAAGTGTATTATAATGTATTTGGTGTATTAAATGAGGAATCATTTAAATACATTGTTCACTTTGCCAAGTGTATTTGTGTAGCTACCTTCGCTTTAAAGTGGCAGGGCTCAGACTAACCCTGAGACATGGCTATAGACACCTATGGTATTTTAACCATCTTCTCTGTGTGGATGTTACAGGAAGGATTTTGGATGTTTTTATTTCTATCTTAAACGGGTACAGTACACAATAATCATAATCTCAGAACCTAGACATACGTCTATGCTTTTTACCCTGATATCACCTTTAACGCACCAAAGGTGCTTTTTATATGCAACAATTTCACCTGCAAATATCTATCAGGGACGATAATGTACTACCTCTATAGGTATGGTACATCTGTAGTAGTAAAATAATACAATTCCTTGATAAAAATGTATAACATTGTTTGATGCAACTGCATAAAGTAGCTTGTTTAGGGCCAGCTTCAAATTATTTAAATAGCTGCGCCTTGCTTTCACGATTGGTTCCCTTACTCAGAATTTGGAACTATATAGGTGTTTCTAAGCCATATTTCAAATTCATTAGGAAATCGAAATGATCAATAATGTGTTGCAAAGATCATTTTATAAAAAAAAAAAAATGTATATTTTCCCAATTGGTAGTTAGTCTTGTCTCATCGCTGCAACTCCCGTACGGACTCGGTAGAGGCGAAGGTCGAGAACAGTGCGTCCTCCGAAACACAACCCAACCAAACTGCAGTTTCTTGACACAATGCCCACTTAACCCGGAAGCCAGACACACCAATGTGTCAGAGGAAACACTGTACACCTGGCAACCGTGTCAGCGTGCACTGCGCCCGGCCCGCCACAGGAGTCACTGGTGCGCGATGGGACAAGGACATCCCTGCCAATTGTGCGCCACCCCATGGGTCTCCCGGGTTGTGGCCGACCGCGAAAGAACCTGGACTCGAACCCAGAATCTCTAGTGGCACAGGTAGCACTGCGATGCAGTGCCTTAGACCACTGTGTCACTCGGGAGTCCCGCAAGAGAGCACATTTTATACAATTGACTCACATCAACCATTCCAGACAGTGTTTCTCACTAAGGAGACACTACATTCACATTGATTTAAAGGAGAAAATTCCCTTAAAGTGCTACTGCATCTTTTTTTAGTTTTTTTTACTCCTTGTCAGTACATGGGTTACTTTAAAACTGTGTGTTACTGTCATTTCTGTATATGTGTGTAATTGTTTTGTGTGGACCCCAGTAAGAGTAGCTGGTCCTCATGTAACAGCTAATGGCGATCTAAATATAAAAATATAGTCAGTGCAAACAGACAAAAGTTAAATCACAGTCTGATTGGTTCCAACTCCGTTAAGACACAGTGTGATTGGCTGTGACTCCATCTCTCCCAGGAAGAGGAAAGTCTCTCAGGTCTCGAACCATCTGGTCAGTATTCACAGGTGGCTCTACCAGACTGGTCCAAACCATCTCGTACAGGCTTCAGGTGTGGATAAAGCCGAACTCTGTGAGCAGCGCAACCAGGAGGAAGACTGCATAGAAGAGCAGGAGGAAGATTCCATAGGCCCGGCCCAGGTGGAAACAACGCAGAGGAACTAGGATGAAGGAGAAGACCAGAGAGAGACCCAGAGAACCTGCTAGAACCCAGGTCAACAAACCCTCTGGTTCCAACTGGATGGTGTAGAGGGGTGGGGGTTAGAGCGAGAGGGGGGTGGAGAAAATAAATTAGAAACTAACCTTCTTTGGCACATTTTAACACACAAATAAAATCAAGAGGAGAGTACCAGTCCAATTCTATGCACTTCAGACAGACATTTCTCTGGTCACAACCTCTCTACAAAAATGCTTATTTCAGACAGTTACAAACAGCTTATATACAGTACCAGTCAAAAGTTTGGACACACCTACTCATTCAAGGGTTTTTCTTTATTTGTATTATTTTCTACATTGTAGAATAATAGAGAAGACATCAAAACTATGAAATAACACATGGAATCGTGTAGTAACCAAAAAAAGTGTAAAACAAATCACAATATATTTTATATTTGAGATTCTTTAAAGTAGACACACTTTGCCTTGATGACAGCTTTGCACACTCTTGGCATTCTGTCAACCAGCTTTTCAATTAACAGGTAGTGCCTTCTTAAAAGTTAGTGGAATTTCTTACTTTCCTTAAGGCATTTGAGCCAAACAGTTGTGTTGTGACAAGGTAGAGGTGGTATACAGAAGATAGCCCTATTTGGTAACACATTATGGCAAGAAAAAAATCAAATAAGCAAAGAGAAACGACAGTCCATCATTACTTTAAGACATGAAGGTCAGACAATCTGGAAAATTTCGAGAACTTTGAACGTTTCTTCAAGTGCAGTCGCAAAAACCATCAAGTGCTATGATGAAACTGGCTCTCATGAGGACAGCCACAGGAAAGGAAGATCCAGTTACCTCTGCTGCAGAGGACAAGTTCATTAGTTACCAGCCTCAGAAATTGCAGCCCAAATAAATGCTTCAGAGTTCAAGTAACAGACATATCTCAACATCAACTGTTCAGAGGAGACTGTAGACAGGTAGAAATCTGTCATTTGGTCTGATGAGTCCATATTTTCGATTTTAGGTTCGAAAGACTGTGTCTTTGAGAGACGCAGTAGGTGAACGGATGATCTACGAATGTGTGGTTCCCACCGTGAAGCATGGAGGAGGTGTGATGGTGCTTTGCTGGTGACACTGTCAGTGATTAATTTAGAATTCAAGGCACATTTAACCAGCATGGCTACCACAGCATTCTGCAGCGATACGCCATCCCATCTGGTTTGACCTTAGTGGGACTATCATTTGTTTTTTAACAGGACAATGACCCAACACACCTACAGGCTGTGTAAGGGTTATTTGACCAAGGAGAGTGATGGAGTGCTGCATCAGATGACCTGGCCTCCACAATCACCCGACCTCAACCCAATTGAAATGGTTTGGGATGAGTTGGACCGAAGAGTGAATGAAAAGCAGCCAACAACTGCTCAGCATATGTGGAAAATCCTTCTAGACTGTTGGAAAAGCATTCCAGGTGAAGCTGGTTGAGAGAATTCCAAGAGTGCAAAACTGTCATCAAGGCAAAGGGTGGATACTTTGAAGAATCTAAAATATATTTTGATTAGTTTAACACTTCTTTGGTTACTACATGATTCCATATGTGTTATTTCATAGTTTTGATGTCTTCTCTATTATTCTACAATGTAGAAAATAGTCAAATGAATGAAAAACCCTTACATGTGTAGGTGTGTCCAAACGTTTGACTGGTACTGTGTATATATACACTGAACAAGAATTTAACAAAAATAAATGCAACATGCCACAGATATTTCAAGTTTTGAGGGAGCGTGCAATTGGCATGCTGACTGCAGGAATGTCCACCAGAGCTGTTGCCAGAGACTTTAATGTTAATTTCTCTACCATAAGCCGCCTCTGTCGTTTTAGAGAATTTGGCCAACCGGCCTCAACCGCAGACCACGTGTATGGCGGTTTGCTGATGTCAACATTGTGAACAGAGTCCCCCATGGTGGGGTTATGGTATGGGCAGACAATGAACACAATTGCATTTTATTGATGGTCATTTGAATGCACAGAGATACTGTTACGAGATCCTGAGGCCCATTGTCATGCCATCACCTCATGTTCACAGGAGGTTCGTGTTACCTTAATAAATTGGGGAATGGGCTCGTGGTAATGACTGGTGCGGAATCAGTGGAATGGTATCCATTTGCTCTCTTCTGGCCATGTGCCGTTCTCCCCTCAGCAGCCTCCACTGCTCATGTTTCAGCATGATAATGCACGGCTCCATGTCCCAAGGATCTGTACACAATTCCTGGAAGCTGAAAATGTCCCAGTTCTTCCATGGCCTGCATACTCATCAGACATGTCAGCCATTGAGCATGTTTGGGATGCTCTGGATCGGTGTGTACGACAGCGTGTTCCAGTTCCTGCCAATATCCAGCAACTTCGCACAGCCATTGAATAGGAGTGGGATAACATTCCACAATCAACAGCCTGATCAACTCTATACGAAGGAGATGTGTCGTGCTGCATGAGGCGAATGGTGATCACACCAGATACTGACTGTTTTTTTTAAGGTATCTGTGACCAACAGATGCATATCTGTATTCCCAGTCATTTGAAATCCATAGATTAGGGCCTAATGAATATATTTCAATTGACTGATTTCCTCATATGAACTGTATGAACTCAAGTCAAATATTAGAAATTGTTGCATGTTGCGTTTATATGTTTGTTCATATATGAGGTGAATGGTACTGAAGCTAAGAGCAGACGTACCGTCACCACTGGCTCGTTGTTAAACATCTGTATCAGACAGCCAATGCCCACTCCAATCAGCATGTCTGAAAGGAACATGGTCAAGGGCAGAAACATGATGCACAAATGACTGCATAGACCTACACGTAGCAGACACACACACACACTCGCTTTTAACTTGCACAAACACATCCAGCAGACACACACACACTCGCTTTTAACTTGCACAAACACATCCAGCAGACACACACACACTCGCTTTTAACTTGCACAAACACATCCAGCAGGCACACACACACTCGCTTTTAACTTGCACAAACACACATCCAGCAGACACACAAAGGATACTAAAGATGATTCCCCCAAAGCAGGCTGATAATGCCATCCGTGGGTAGCCCTGGCGAGCGATGGTGATGTCAGAAAAACAATCTAGGAACCGAAACAAACAGATTCAACACTACAATAAGTAAGCAGTCTGTCTGTCTTTTGTATATTTAGTAGGTGAGTGCCCCAGTAACCGCAGTGTGTGTGTGTCTCACCCCCAATGCTATTTCCCCAGGCCAGCAGTGTGAGACCCAGTAAATTGTTGGACAGACTAAGGACCACACCGAGCATGTGCAGGATACTGACCACCTCCGAGGCCGCAGCACTGATCCACATCGCACTCACCAAAAAGCCCAGCAGAGAGAACACCTATTGAAAAAAAACACACATTATGCAAACACCACAACACCTAGCAGAAACAAAAACAGAGACAGAGTGAACGAATGAGTCCGTGTGTCTTACTAAGTGGTATGCCGGGGGCTGGTCGTTAGAAGTGGTGAGGAAGACTATGGCGGAGAGGAAGAGGCCAAAGAGCAACGTCAACGCCCAGACAGGAAACTGACCCTCGATCAGATACAAACCGTCTATAGAGAGAGAGAGAGAGAACACCAATCCAGTCAGTTAACACACTTCCTCTGGAGAGGAATAGAAATGAAGGTTCTTTGACCATACACAGGCATGCAGACTCACACTCTCCGGAGCTGAAGGTGAGCACACAAACCAGCGGCGCAGTGATAAGGTGGAGGCAGTTTAATGGTCTTCTCCAGTTCCTGTCTTCTTTGTCAGGATCCACCACTGGAACAGTCAGCAGCAGCAGCACCTCCAGTGGCATCTATGGGGGGAACTTCAGCTCAGCAACCACTCGCACTCAAACACACTGATGCTCCTGTCAAGCTCTAGCTCCGTTTCCAACCCTTGTCCATTCCCCTTAACCCTAATTCCTACAGATCTGCAAATGAAAAGTGCAAAGACACACATTCAGATCTGCAAACAGCAAATCGCACACATACATTCATGCACACACACCTTCAGTATTTTCACAGTCCTCCAGCGCCAGGTCTTCCTCCTCCAGGTCCTGCTGTCCACCGGGTTTAGAGAATTCAGCAGGATGGAACTGGTCGACTCACAGTAGGGGAGCAGGGGACGGTACTCACTGTCTATACACGCACACACACACACACTCGACTGGATTGGTTCTCGTAGCACACCCCAGAGGTATAACTTAGTGGAATGTGCACAGTGACTGTGGTTGTTACCATAGCCCTGCTGGATGCTGCCATTAGATAAAAGAGGAGCCTGGTCTGACTCAGACGTCTGTAGCTCTGCAGAGAGATACAACTGTCAGACACAGGGTGTAGGTGTGTGTATGGGTGTGTTAGTTCTGCTATACTTGTGGGGACCTAAAAATCCCCCAAAGTCCCCACAAGGTTAGTAAAACAAGGAAAATTCTCCCTCGTGGGAACATTTCCCACATCCCCATGAGGACAAAGGCTATTTTAAGCTTAGGGGTTAGGTTAGGGTTTAGGGCTACAGGTTAGGGCTACATTTAGGGTAATAATTTGGGTTTGGGCTACAGTTATGGTAAGGGTTAGGCTTAAGGGTTAGACTAAATAGGACTTTGAATGGATAATACAGTTTAGGTCCCCACGTGGATAGAAGAACATAATATGTGTGTGTGTGTGTGTGTGTGTGTGTGTGTGTGTCACCTGGTGCGTGTGTTGAGCTCTGGACGGAACTTCTAGTTGCTGAGTGTTTCTGATGACTGTAGATGTAGGCACTCACAATGACTGTTACCACATACACCACATACAGCCCCATGTACCCTACAGAGAGAAACACAGACAAACACTTATTCCACCCCAACCATCAGCGTGACTAGTCCTCCTACCTTCTGAAGTACACAAAACACAGTGTCTATGTCCGTAATATTTTGCCTGGATTCAAACTTGACAGAAACAGAGGCATGACTGATGAATGAACCAGCAATCGAGAAACGTCTGGTGTTGTTTAGCTCCCAGGGTAATGTTGAATGTGGATACCGCAACCCTCACGCAACTCTTATTCAACTCTAACCAAACTGTCTGTGTGTGTGTGTGTACCTAGTGTCTCTCCCAGTGATATAGTTCCTCTGTAGAGGATGATGAAGGTCCAGAAGACTGCAGCCATGTAGAAGATGACATCCCGCAGGAAGGGGCGGGACGCTACAGTGAAGGGTTTGACCAATGACACAGACCCGGCGACCACCGTGGTTACAAAGATACCCGCTCCTATGAACGAAGGGAGCGAGGGATTAAACTCTTGTATGTGTTTACCGAACAGTGCACCTATAGCCAGGCAGTGTGTGTGTGGATGTGTGTGTGTGCATGTACCAAACAGTGCTCCTATAGCCAGGCCAGCGGTGTGTGGACGGGAGAAGGCCACAGTGGCACTGAAGACATCTGGAGCTCCGTTACCTAGCGCCAGGAACGTCACACCCTGACAGACACATTTAGGGAAAACACTTCTGGTACTGGAGTAGAGTTTGTCCGTGAGTATGTGTGTCTGTGTGTAACAATGGTGATTATTTAAGCACATTTAAAGCAAACTGCATGAAAATGTTGTGTGTGTGTGTGTGTGTGTGTGTGTGTGTGTGTGTGTGTGTGTGTGTGTGTGTGTGTGTGTGTGTGTGTGTGTGTGTGTGTGAGAGAGAGAGAGAGGGAGAGGCCTATAGAAGGATACAGCCACGTTGTGTGTGAGTCGAAGGCTGGAGGAGATGGCTGAGAGGTTGGGACAGAAGCTGCAGAGAGAATAAACACAAAGATACACCTTCAACCAATCAATAGCTAACATAGAACACGCCCTCACAGAGTCCAAACACTGTCCAAATATTTCTGTGCTGTTTACTTTCAATCAAACAGTGCTCTGTTCATTGGTTGATACCACTGCTTCTGCTTTCACTGTTCAAACACAAAGAACATCTGCTTTGTCTGTGAAACATGTGATCAATCACATGACCAGATCACAAACGTTAAGAGGTGAACAGAAACACTGCAACTCTTATCTCCCTGAGAGGATAACAAAAGACACACACACACCTTAACCATGACACACTTATCTCCAGTGGTCAAGTGACTAGGCCCATGTGATCACGTCAACTTGAACTGCTGGAGAGAACACTGTTGTAGCTGCAGTCAGCGGAACACAATTACAAACAATACCCATCTCTTTACAGCCAGTGTACAGGTAGCGAGAGAGTGTTACAAAACTCATGTTCAGTAAAGATATGTTCGAAACAGAACATGTGAGAGAAACTTACAACTTTGACGCAGTCAGTCCGAGAACTATGAACAAGATTAACAACCAGATAATCTGTAGAGAGGTGGGGAAAGAGATTAGTTAGATTAGTTTTCTGACATGGCTGAAATATCAGTGTTTATAAAATAACTTTCATATCGACAAGCAGATATTGAGTTTCTTTCTCCCCCAAACATCACTAGTATATACTACTAGGTTTATGGGGTAAACACTATGTAAAGTGTGCAGTGTTGAGCCTATGAGGTGAATACAGTGTGGGCCTATGGGGAGTAAGTAACCCAGACTAACTCATTACTGTGAGAAGAAATCCTCAATTAAACCCTGATTCATGAGTTTTACTGCATGGCTCAGTTTGAGGAAGCTCTACTCAGAACAAGGGGAAGTGGCAGCTTCTGGTTCTATTCATGTTCATGAAACTAGCCCCGATTGAGTTTGCTTCAGATTCCTTATTTGAATGCATGTAGGTAATTCTGATTAAGAACACTTTGCTAATGACAAATGTGTATAATGCCTGTAATAACGCATGTAATAATGGTCTGTGCGCGCGCACACACACACACACACAGTGTGCTTACGCAGAGTGTGATAGTGAGGGGTGTTAGGTTGGGTGGTAGTAGACAGAAGGCCATCTTGAGGTAGTTGATGAAGCTGTCTTCCATACTACAGTCTGGAGTGGCCTTCACAAACGCACAGCGATCAGCAGCACTCAGGTTCATCACAATGTCACACTGAAAGACACACACACACAAATACTTAATTACTACATCACACTGGAAGAGAGGGGTAAGCTTTCAAATAAATACATCGTCATCAATGATCTACTGCACTGAGCAGAACACACTTGTACGGAGAAGAAAATAAAAAGTATGAAATGAATGCACTCACTACTGTAAATCGCTCTGGGTAAGCGCGTCTGCTAAATGACTAAAATATAAAATGTTAACGTAAAATATAACAATATGGTGGATGTCATTTGTTATTTCACTGCAGTGTAGATGAAGGAAATGAGAGAAGGAGTTAAAACACTCGAAAAAATAATATCAAATTGAACTTAAAGCAAAAAGGTTGCCCTCACAAACAAAGGTCACGAGTCCAGATACAACATGCGCATGCCTACTTGAATAGTTAGTCAGTTGTGCAGCTATTGCTCAACACTACTAAACGTGGCAAATCCGATCAACAAGATTTTTTTCTGAAGAAAAAATAGCAATTTCATGATGCGCCTGTCAGGAAAATTGAGTTACAAATATTGAGATTCATGGTTGAAATCTAATTAACTACCAGACTAACCTCGTCTGTGTTTCCCTGACGTAACATCGCGGAGTGTGTGTCCACCATGGTTCCCACAGAGAGCAGGTCAGCACCGTCGGCGGATCGGTCTGGAGACGGAACTATCCCGGTACCAGAATCACCGGAGCCCAAGACATGGCGACAGTGACACCACAACAGCAGCAACGCGGATATAAAAACAACCCGAGATGTCATATTTTACTCCGTCCAGGAAATGCATCCATTCCGATTCCTTGCCACATCAGACTGGTGGGAGGTGGGTTTGGTGGTTCGGATTAGACCTGAGAATAGAATACTGGAGAATTGAAAGTGTTCCTTGTTGCTGTAAACTAAATGCTGCAGTGACAGATTGAAGGCACCCTGATCAGCAATAATTCATAACCGAGCTTGCTTGATCAACCCTTTGTGACAGCCAACTCTTTATGTTGTAGGCTACTCGCTACAAATAAGCGCGGAAAGCTCGTTTTCTTCTAGTTGTTGACATTATGCCAGTTCCAGTTTTCAGAACCGTCCGTGAACAATATGTACCAAAACGTCTGACTCGCGGACGCTCCTCCAAGGCTACGTCATCAGGCTAAACTCTGAATTTAAACCCATCCCACTATTTTAATGAGGAGCCATCCAGACAGACTCCTTCGGGTGCGTGTGTGTGTGAAGGGGCGGACTTAGTGATTTGGAGGCCCCAGGTAGAGGCCAGTGAGACACCCACCCATTTAAAGCAATCATGGCTACTGAATGAAGAGCTGTTCAGAGCCAGGTCTTTTTTTTGGTGAACAAAGCAGAATGAAAATGCTAACTGAAATGACCGCACTTGTAAAGGTCTTTGCATCACCACATAGAACAGGGGTGGGTCTCGTATGGCTCAATTGGGGTGAGTCCCCTGTGGATCAGTTGGTAGAGCATGGCACTTGTAATGTCAGGGTTGTGGGTTTAGTTCCCACAGGGGACCAGTATGGGAGAAAGTACAAAAAGGCATTCACTCACTACTGAAAATTGCCCTAGATAAGTGCATCTGCTAAAGTGTAAAAAAAAAGAATATATGTAATTTCGTCTTGAGGGCCACATTGGCATTTTAAAACTAAATGAAGGGCTGCACAGATTTCTTATTCATAAGTCATTTGCGAGCCAGAAAAAGCTCAGTTGTTTTAAAATATATAGCCTTGTCCTAGGTTCATTATAATTTCTAGCTTGCATCTTTTCTATCCGTTTTTACACTTTCAAGTTAGGAATTCTGGGCCAATACAGGCCTATATCTGATATTGTCTTTGAAATATCGACCAATACTGATATATTATTTCATTTTATGAACTTTTCAACCATTCTAGCACAGATACAAACTGCAACCAAGTTTCTATGTTCATAAGGCTAATAAGATATTTCAAATGACTTGAATATGGGAAAGGTGTAATTCTTTATATTTGCATCAGAAAGGTATTGGAAAGTTTGGGAAAACATCAGGGAGATCATTAGGTGATCATTGTGTGTAGAAAAAAAGTTCTGCATTGTTTTCAATTGCGGTTTTGTCATAGCTTTCAGGCATGGGGTAATAACAAATAGACCCAACTGTTCAAAAACTAGAGACAAATTAGATCGGTTTGTTATAATAGCGCACATCGGTGATGACTCACGAGCGGAGGAGGGCCTTAAGCAGAGGAGGAAGATAACAAAAATAATTAATTATTAAACAAAATGATGCCCAGTTCACGAGGCCCCCTTGTGTTATGAGGCCCCAGGCAATTGCATTAGTTGCCTAATGGTAGTGTAAGTCCGACACCGTGTGTGGTCCCTGGTTCGAATCCAGGCTGTATCACATCTGGCCGTGATTGGGAGTCCCATCGGGTGGCGCACAATTGGCCCAGCGTTGTCCAGGTTTGGCCGGGGTAGGCCGTCATTGTAAATAAGAATTTGTTCTTAACTGACTTGCCTAGTTAAAAAAGGTTTAATAAATAAAAAAATACATGAAATTGTCATTGTTATTCTCCATCAAATATACAACAACCTCCCCCTTCCTACATAAATGGCATCTCCTTGAGAACGGCAACATTGCCTGCCCTCAGCCTGCCAACACCCCCTCAGTCTCTGGTTGACTTTTCGTAGACCGGCTCAGTGTCCAGGGGCAAAGTCTCAGTGTTGTAGCATCCTATGGCCGCCTTACTGACCACAAGTCCTGCTCACACCCCCTGCAGCACACGCACACACAGTCACAGATACACACACGCACAGATTACAAATATGAAGTAACTGTAATCAGCCCAGATTGTAATTAGATTAAAGTTACATTCTTAAACAGTTGATTACATTTGGGATGACTTAATCTAATATAAAGAGGAAGAACTGATATATCTTTGTCAGCATTCCTGTCATTTAGCTCACTCTCAAATCTTCTCACATGCTCTCTAAGATGCTATTGTTCTGCTGATAGCCCATTAAGTATGGATGGCTTCTTTTGTATTCAAACTGGTTGAATGAAAAGGTAAGGCTTCCAAAACATTTACCCCTGGCCTTCTGGTATTCCACAGAGTTCCTGCTTGCTGCTTTGTAGCAGTACACTTTCACTCTCTTCTTTGTGTGCTCCATAGTAAAAAAAAAAAAAAAAAAAGAAGAAATGCTTTCTGATTGCACAATAAAAAAAACTAAATGCAATCAGGGGAAAACCACAGTCACATTATGTTAAACATTCCCAAAGCACACACATCCCTGGGTTGCTCGTATTTTCAGTTTGCTGCAACTAGCTACTGGAATGAGCTGCAACAAACACTCAAACTGAACAGTTTTATCTGAATCTCTTCATTGAAAGACTCAATCATGGACACTTTCTGACAGTTGTGGCTGCTTTGCGTGATGTATTGTTGTCTCTACCATCCTGCCCTTTGTGCTGTTGTCTGTGCCCAATAATGTTTGTACCATGTTTTGTGCTTCTACCATGTTGTGCTGCTGCCATGTTGTGTTGCTACCCTGTTATTGTCATGTTGCTACCATGCTGTGTTGTCATGTGTTGCTGCCTTGCTATGTTGATGTCATAGGTCTCTCTTTATGTAGTGTTGTGTTGTCTCTATTGTCATGATGTGTGTTTTGTCCTATATTTTTTAATTTGATTTATTTTTTAAATCCCAGCCCCCGTCCCCGCAGGAGGCCTTTTGCCTTTTGGTAGGCCGTCATTGTAAATAAGAATTTGTTCTTAACTGACTTGCCTAGTTAAATAAAGGTTCAATAAAAAATAAAAAACACTGTCTTGAAACCACTATTTTACTGTAGAAGAGAAGAGGGTCTTTCTGTAGGTCTGAATTTTATTTATCAACAAATATTGAACAAAAGGCACTCAAATCAGGATTTCAATTCAAGGTGGGTGCATAGGACTTTAAATGTACTGATATTAATTACACGGCAAACTATCAGTAGCCTAAATATTAGAAATGAAAGTAATCCAATAGTAGATCCAATATCAGATTACGTTACTCATTTTGAGTAAATTATTACTTTACAGATTATTTTTCATGTAACTACAATAATCGGTAACGGATTACATTTTTCAAGTAATCTGCCAAACACTGCACACACGCAGTTACTGCTAGAACTATTAGCCTACAAGAAGTAAGGACGAGGGACTAGTGAGGACAGGTAGTGGGGAATTATGTGTATTTACATTTGAGTAATTTAGCAGATGCTTATATCCAGAGTGACTTACGGTTAGTGCATTCATCTTAAGATAGCTAGATGGAACAACCACATATCACGGTCCCAGTAAGTACACTTTTCCTCAATTTAGTAGCTATCAGCAAAGTCAGAGCTAGAAGGTGGGGGGGCAGGGGGGTCAAGTGCAAGTGCTGGTTCAGGAAAGTTTTTGTTTTGTTTACCGGAGAGCAGCATAGATGTCAGAGTGAGAAGCTCCCTCCCATGAGGCATGGTCAATGAGCAGAGGACCTGAAACACACACAGCAGGAGTCACAATACATCCTCAGGGCAAGCTAACTGTGACAATGGTTAAGCCAGGTGATGGGCTATAAGTGCTACTCCTGTCATGCCAATGCACAGAAATGATCATGAAATGATCTCTGCTGTGTGTATAGTACCCATATAGATGCGTGCCAGGCTGTGTGGCCAGCTCCAGGTAGCCAGGTGGTTTGAGAGCTGAGGCCTGCAGGAACTCTCTCAGACCAGAGAAGGTGTGGTCTACTGATCTCACAGACAGGGAGGCTGCTGCCAGTAAGATCTGGGGGGGTAGTTAGATGGAAAATGTCAGAATTTGTTTAGCAATTATATCAACAGAGGTTGTAATGGCCTTTATAATTGTATTAATAGTAATAGTCTTTCCTGGCTACCATTCATTGTTGGTTCAAGGAAGACGATATAAGACAAAGGCTGCGGAAACTAACTTAGTTATCCAAAATCTGATCTCAACGGTCATAGTCAGTTAACAACTAATCTCAGTAAAAAATGTATTTTAGATGGCTCTGAATGACTCTCTATCCCTTTAAGGGTCCCTAACCTGGATGTATGTGACATAGGCCTGCAGTACGAGGCCTGAGCTCCGAGAGACGCAGCGGAGAACATCCAGAGACAGAATATTAGTGGTCCCCTCCCAGATACTCAACACCTAGAGAGAGCGAGAGAGAAGGTACTGTTACACTAAAATTAACTATTGCCATTCAATTGTTGTTGTTGAGTAACAAAGAGTGAGAGTAGGAAACTACTTCATCCATTAACAGCAACATATTTACTCCATAACGTAAAACAGTAAGTCTGCCTTCAGACAGACAGATGTGTGTCATGTGACCACCTACCTGAGCATCTCTGAGCATTGCAGGTAGTCCTGTGTCCTCGATGTAGCCCTGCCCCCCCGAAACTCTCCAGCCCCTCGGAAATCACGCAACCGCCTGAGACACACAGGGGTGGTACACACACACACCATCTGTCAGTCTATATTTTATTGAGTGTAGGATGGGGCAATCACTCCATCACCTCACACACATCCCTACTGCCTTTATTCAATGACTAAATACACACACCCCAGTCTTCAACTGCCATCTGCCAGTGTAATCCTATGTCTATGTAACGTTCTCTGGTGTAATGTTATTGGTTACCTGTTTGTCGAGTGTGTGCGTATGTGTGTACCTGTTTGCCAGTGTAGAGTGTGGCTATAGGTGTGAGCCGGCAAAGGAGGTGAGTCTCCAGCTGGAAGGCATGGCATGTCTCCTCTCGGCCAATCAGACGACAGACCTCCATCACCAGCAGGTATGCTCCTCGAGTCTCCTCCTATAGGAGGAAGGAATTAAAGGGAGGGATTGAGCGGGGATAAAGAGAAAAAGAGAGGTGTGTGAAGACAAGGTGAAGACAAATGTGTAGGTTTCAGGGGTTATAGTAGGATTTTCTAAGATGGTAGAAATGTATTGTCAACTGACCTCCATCCTAGTGAGAGTCTGCATAGGGAGGGGGTGGTCTCACAGGAGCTTTCCAAAGGCAGAGCTTTCCAAAGGCCATCTTGTGTGGCGTAGTCACAAGCCAGCTGGAGTACCCTGCACACACACACACCTGATCATCAGTACCGCAGTTGGCAGTAGTGATTAGATGTCATACCTCCTCATACCTGCCACAGCAGACACGCTTTTATGGATACGAGTCACAGTCAGCATGTTGGCTATAGACGCCACACCTCACCCTTCTTCTGACAGCTGAGAAAGAGAGGGAAGAATGTTAGCCTGTGTGTGTGTGTGTGTGTGTGTGTGTGTGTGTGCGTGCGTGCGTGCGTGCGTGCGTGCGTGCGTGCGTGCGTGCGTGCGTGCGTGCGTGCGTGCGTGCGTGCGAGTGAATCCGACCCTGTGTGCAGGCAGTCCATCCAGCAGCACCTCAGCGGTGGGCATCGGTCTGGTTCCAAGTTTGTCCTTCAGTCTCTGGACCTCGATGCCCTGAACCATCCCCTCCTCATCATGCACTGCAGCACAGAACAGAGATAGACCTCTACAGCCCTGAGACACTCACCAGTTAGGAGAAGAAAGATAGACATGTGAGGGGGAGAGGATTTGAGGTGTCGGGATGAGAAGGTGAAGGGTTCTTATGTAGCATGCTGTTTTGTGTAGGTGGAAGGAATAACGGGGCATTATCTTTGACGATGATTGTTAAATTGTAAAAAATGTGGTACGGTGTGGTCTGTCCGTCTCTGTCTGTAACTCTGGCCAGTGTTAGTCATGTCTGCATCTGTAGCCGAGGTGCACCACTTGAAACGTGACACTGTATGTACCATCACTCTGGGGCAAGACTACAGTCTCTGTACCACAGCCTACACACACACACACACACACATCATTATCATCAGTAGGCAGGTAACCCATCATAATCTACTAGAGTGTATGTAACTACAAAGAATACAGACACACTGACCCACGTCAGATCCTCCCCTGCATTCAGTCATCCATGGTCCAGACGTCCAGACGTTCTCAGTGTCACAAGAGGTCAGATGGCTGAAGGCCTCAGCTACTGGCCAGGAAACACCAAGAGACTACATGCACAAGCGTGCGCGCACACACAAGCTTATGAATCACAATATCACAACCAAATCAATCGCATCACCTATTCCAACATGAGTGTAACGGAAGGTTGAAAGGGGGGTGAGTGTAACGGATGTGAAATGGCTAGCTAGTTAGCGGGTACGCGCTAGTAGCATTTCAATCAGTTACGTCACTTGCTCTGAGACTTAAGTAGTGTTGCCCCTTGCTCTGCAAGGGCCGCGGCTTTTGTGGAGCGATGGGTAACGACGCTTCGTGGGTGTCAGTTGTTGATGTGTGCAGAGGGTCCCTGGTTCGCGCCCGTGTCGGGGCGAGGGGACGGTTTAAAGTTATACTGTTACATGAGCAGTAATAATCAGTTCCATTAAAGTAAATTCAGACAGACAGACAAAAAGATAGACAGACACACACACTTGTATAACCTTGGCAGCTCCATCAGTCATAGCCAGAGGACAGGCGTAGAGACCAGAGGAGGGAGAGTACAGGTACAGCTTACACATCTGGTATACACGACTGGAACAACATCATCATTAGTGTATGAATATGTAACTCTCTATGCATGAAATTTTCATAATGCCATGCCACAAAATTCCAATGAGTAGCTTCTGAAATTACTGTCACTGTTACTGTTTTTATATTCTCTGTGTTGGTGACCATCAAGTGAATTTATGCACAGGGCAGAATTTCTTAATCCTTGTCCTGAGGACCCAAAGGGGTACACATGTTTGTTTTTGTCCTAGGATTGCACACCTGATTCCATAAAGGTTTGATGATGAGTTGATAAGTGGAATCAGGTGTGTAGTGCTAGGACAAAAACCTAAATGTTGCCCTCTTGGGGTCCCCAGGACAGGTTTGGGAAAAGCTGGGTTAATAGGTGTGGTTTCAGTGTGTGTAAGGGTCAGGTGTCTCCCACCGCCACTCCACATAGGTCCTCTCGTATCTGATGGCGACCAGCCCCTCCTGTGCTGATAGGTTCTTCATGTGTAGCCAGGCGGGGGAGGTGACGATGCGTTCGACATGGCAACCCCAGGGATCATTGGTCACCAACCAACCTCTCACTCACGACCCCACCCATCTACCTCACGCACCAACTGCTCCCCAAACACACACAGGTCTGAATACACCGTCTGGGAACACACCACCATCACATTAGTGACTAACAGATAAAGCATCATCATAATTTTTTATCCATTCTTAAACATTAGTATGGGATACACACACACACCTCACTGGGAAGGTGTCTCCTCAGGTATCCCTGTAGCAGAGCGTCCTCCAGGAAGGGGTTCTTCAGCACTGGTCTCTCCTGGAAGAACCCTCCTATCTAGGCCCGGGAGAACTCTGGCTGCCCCTCTGCTCCGGTGACATCTTGGGGTGACCAAGCCAGGCCCCGCTGAACCACGCTTGCAGAACTGCTGCTTGACAGCGGTGAAACATTCTAATACACAGCCGGTAAAAGCAACTGGTGACCTGTCGGTGCAGCACTGGGATCGAAGCCATGGTCCAGGAGCTCAGACGTCACTGGCCTGAATATGATAAGTAAACGGATTTTTTCAAAACCAGCAGCTGCATTTCTTTAGTTAAATTTAAAGGCATACTCCTTGATTTGAAAAATAACAAAACGGTAGCCCTTGCACTTGGTTTGCTATAAAGCTAGTTAGAGAAACGACACTCAAGTTTATGGATCTATGCAAGAATGATCGACATTTATAAGAATCAATGAATATTACATATATGATTATTTAAATTATCAAAAACGGCTGTAAATATCACAGTGGGACGTTAATAAGAAATCTTATGGATGTGCAGTAGTAGGAAACCTTAATGATTTGCAGTAGGAAATCTTAATGCAAAAAAATGAATTTATGTAACAGTCAACGCCTTTCATATGGTCAAACAACTTCAACATTGAGTTTAGTAATGGGCCTAATATGCAAAGAAAAAAACCAACATAAAACATTATGCAATGCCAACATTTGTGAATCAAAAGTGTCAAAGTTCAGGCACTGTAGCGACAGAGCAATCTCTATGCTTCACGTTAGTCTGGCACTGGTTGTCAAAGAGTAACGTTTACAAATATCTGGTTTGGAAAGCTTAAATGAAAACGCATGTGCTTTAATCAACAATAACTTCTAGAATGTTGTTTTGTTTACTCACCTAGTTCCGACTTCCAAATCCCCAGACTTCGTCTTCAAAATAAAAGTCAAGAGTAAACTCTGGCGTTAACATAAAAATCTATATCGACCTTCAAAGTAAACGACTGGAACATCTGACTAGACACCAGCTTTGTCCTGACTACTTTTGGTCATAAAATACACATAGCTTATACAATTAAATAACAGTGACGGTCTACCCTAGTAAAGAGCTAGATCTCTCAGATGAAAATCAACATGTGACACAGGATACCTATGACTTCTAGACGTTGTGTGGCTTGATGAATAACCATGCAGGTGGTGCACAGGCCCGGTGTAATGCAGGGGCTTACCGGGGCTGGAGCCCCTGGGTGACCCAAGACGCAGCAACAAAAAAACATATTCAGTACCAGTCAAAAGCATTGGTGGAAAAAGTAATCAATTGTCATACTTGAGTAAAAGTAAAGACATCTTAATAGAAAATGACAAGTAAAAGTAAAAGTCACCCAGTAAAATACTACTTGAGTAAAAGTCTAAACGTATTTGGTATAAAATATACTTAAGTATCTAAAGTAAATGGAATTGCTCAAATGTACTTAAGTATCAAAAGTAAAAGTACAAGTATAAACCATTTAAAATTCCTTATATTAAGCAAACCAGACATCACGATTTAATTTTTTCAATTTATTGGCAGATAGCCAGGGGCACACTCCAGCATGCAGACATAATTTACAAACTAAGCATTTGTGTTTAGTGAGTCCGCCAGATCAGGGATGTTCTCTTGATAAGTGTGTGAATTGGACCATTTTCCTGTCAAAATGTAACGAAATTGGAAAATGTATGGAGTAAAAATAACATTATTTTCTTTAAGAATGTAGTGAAGTAAAAGTAAAAGTTAGCAAAAATCTAAATAGGAAAGTAAAGTACAGATACCCCAAAAAACAACTTAAGTAGTACTTTAAAGTATTTTTACTTAAGTACTTTACACCACTGATCAAAAGTTTGGACACCTACTAATTCAATGATTTTTCTTTATTTTTGCTGTTTTCTACATTGTAGAATAATAGTGAAGACATCAAAACTATGAAATAACACATATGGAATCATGTATTAACCAAAAAAGTGTTAAAAAAATGTGAATATTTGTTTATATTTGGGATTCTTCAAAGTAACCACCCTTTGCCTTGATGACAGCTTTGCACACTCTTGGCATTCTCTCAACCAGCTACACCTGGAATGCTTTTCCAACAGTCTTGAAGGAGTTCCCACATATGCTGAGCACTTGTAGACATTGTTAATGTTGTAAATGACTATTGTAGCTGGAAACGGCTGATTGGTAACGGAATATCTACATAGGCGTACAGAGGCCCATTATCAGCAACCATCACTCCTGTGTTCCAATGGCACATTGTGTTAGCTCATCCAAGTTTATAATTTTAAAAGGTATGTTGGAAAAATTGCAAGATTATGTTATACTTTTATTGCATCAAATGGTTGTTTTATGCAACAGAATAGAGTATTCCTAACTATTGTGTGTGTGTTCTACTGAGGATAGGCCTCTGGGAGATAACAGGAGATTTACGATGTCTTTTGGGTGATAAAACCTAAAGAGCATTACAGAGCATGAGTTAATGTTTCTGTTCTATACCGTACCAGGGAGAGATGGTTCCAGTTTGGAGTCAGAGGGCCAGACACTGGTCTCTATACAATGAAAACTGTTGACACAGCAGATACTGTCTGCTATGTATTATAGGTATCTTTCATACAATTCTTAACCTTGTGACCCATTCTATATATCTGTTGTTCGTCATGTTGGTTGAAAGGGGTGTATCTTAGCTATAAAAGACCTTTGTACTTTTGTCTCTGGGCTCTCAACAAATCATCTGAGCGTGATTCGTCGACCAGCCATCATTATCGTAGAGCACTCAATCGATTCACTTTATATGTGTGCGTTGTATTGACCTGCTCCCTTATTAATAAGTGATTAAAGATTTTGTTTAAGTATAACTCTGACTTGTGTGATAAGTTTGTCTCTCCTCATTTGATAGTAAAGAAATTAACCACCACAAAGGCTAATTGATCATAAGTCCCTTTAGCAAGTATGTTAGCACAGCTGAAAACTGTTGTTCTGATTAAAGAAGCAATAAAAATGGACTTCTTTAGACTAGTTGAGTATCTGGAGCATCAGCATTTGTGGGTTCGATTACAGGCTCAAAATGGCCAGAAACAAATAACTTCCTTCTGAAACTCATGTCTATTCAAGTTCTGAGACATTAAGGCTATTCCATGTGAGAAATTACCAAGAAACTGAAGATCACGTACAACTCCGTGTACTACTCCCTTCACAGAACAGCGCAAACTGGCTCTAACCAGAATAGAAAGAGTGGGAGGCCCCGGTGCACAACTGAGCAAGAGGACAAGTACATTAGAGTGTCTAGTTTGAGAAGCAGACGCCTCACAAGTCCTCAACTGGCAGTTTCATTAAATAGTCATTATGAGATTCGAAATTGAGCTCAGGTGCATCTTGTTTCCATTCATCATCCTTGAGATGTTTCTACAACTTGATTGGATTCCACCTGTGGTAAATTCAATTGATCGGACATGATTTGGAAAGGCACACCTGTGTACATCATATAAAGGTCCCACAGCTGACAGTGCATGTCAGAGCATAAACCAAGCCATGAAGTCGAAGGAATTGTCTGCAGAGCTCCGAAACAGGATTGTGACGAGACACAGATCTGGGTAAGTGTACCACTTTTTTTTTTTAAGCATTGAAGGTCCCCAAGAACACAGTGGTCTCCATCATTCTTAAATGGAAGAAGTGTGTAACCACAAAGACTCTTCCTAGAGCTGGCCGTCTGGACAAACTGAGCAATCAAGGGAGAAGGGCCTTGGTCAGGGAGGTGACAAAGAACCCAATGGTCACTCTGACAGAGCTCCAGAGTTCCTCTGTGGAGATGGGACAACCATCTCTGGAACACTCCACCAATCAGACCTTTATGGTAGAGTCTAGACGGAAGCCACTTCTCAGTAAAAGGCACATAACAGGCCGCTTGGAATTGCCATACAGCACCTAAAGGACTCTGGTCTGATGAAACCAAGATTGAACTCGTTGGCCTGAATGCCAACCTTCACGTCTGGAGGAAACCTTGCACAGTGAAGCATGGTGGTGGTAGCATCATGCTGTGGGGATGTTTTTCAGCAGCAGGGACTAGTCAGGATCAAGGGAAAGATGAACAGAGCAAAGTACAGAGATCCTTCATGAAAACCTACTCCAGTGCGCTCAGGATAGCTGTGCAGCGACGCTCCCCATCCAACCTGACAGAGCTTGAGAGGATCTGCAGAGGATTGGAGAAACTCCCCAAATACAGGTGTGCCAAGCTTGTAGCATCATACCAAAAAAACCTTGAGGCTGTAATCGCCACCAAAGGTCCTTCAAAGTACTGCGTAAAGGGTCTGAATACTTGCCGCCGGCGTAGCCTAGTGGTTAGAGCATTGGACTAGTAACCGAAAGGTTGCAAGATCTAATCCCCGAGCTGACAAGGTACAAAATCTGTCGTTCTGCCCCTGAACAAGGCAGTTAACCCACTGTTCCTAGGCCGTCATTGAAAATAAGAATTTGTTCTTAACTGATTTGCCTAGTTAAATAAAGGGCAAATAAAAATATATATAAATGTTATTTTTTATACATATACAAACATATCTAAAATCCGGTTTTTGATGTGTTATCATGGAGTATTGTGTGTAGATTGATTAGGGAAAAAAACGATTTAATCCATTTTAGAATTAGGCTGTAACGTAACAAAATGTGGAAAAAGTCAAAGGGTCTGAATACCTTCCGAATAAACTGTTTACTTTGTATCCCTTGTTTCCTTTATTTTGTCAGTTACCGGTATGCCTAGAGTCAGGAAGGCCGCCGTTTGGGCAGTATGCCTGCCAAATATAGCCTACAGCTTGTTGCATCATGGCCAGGAAAAAGGCACAGTTTGGAAAGCAAATGCCTACTGCTGGAAAAAGAAGACTAATATGCTTGTAGAACCAATAGAAAAAAATCAAAAGCCCCAGGGCCTATGATTTCTTAATCCAGCGGTGCAGTTGTCTGGGAACCCAATTTATTGTTTCTCCATAGACAGACAAATAAAAAAAGAGTACACACACCAGACAAAATAACATACACCTATTTAATAAAATGTTTTCTTGACATGTTAAAAATACCCATTAGAAGAAACATGACCACTGAATAATATGAACAGAGAACTTTAGATAACTATAAACTCAATCACCTTTGAGACCAAAATGAAAACAGTGAACTGTCATGTCACAATGGCAAGAGGAAACAATAGGGACATAGTTGTATTGAGACGTAACAGATAATCGTACTGATAAAACCCAGTAAGTACTTCAGTCTCCAGGGCGTTGGGATGACCAAACACCCTCAATAGTCTGGCTGGTAAACCCGATGGCTACACTGTCAGAACAGGATGCATGTTGACGTTTAGTGTCATGAAACTTGCCCTTGAGGCATAACTGAAAGATTTCTGCTAGATGGGCCAGCTGGAAAGTCAAAATGGTCTAGATTGTAAAAATTCATGAAAACAAAAATTTGCCTTTTGGTTTTAATTTAAGGTTAGGAGTAAAATCAGATTTTATGACTTGGTGGCTGTGCCAGCTAGTGACCACTCTACAGAGCTGCCCTCCAGAACAAGATTCATGGTCAAACACGCTAACAAGATAGGGTGTGAGAGAGAGGAGGCTAGGGTGGGAGAGAGAGGCTAGGGGGGAGAGGTGGTTGAAAGCAGCTAGGCAACACTGATTTGTTTTTTCAACACTGGGTTAAACATAACGCTTTAACACAGGGTAGAAATGGCTTGACCATCTGATGGCAACTTACATTAAATCTGGCACTCAACAGGACTGGATTTGTATCGGACTGTGACTGGTGGTAAAGGGGTTATGGGTCAGGACGCTATTATGGGTTTATGATTCATGTAATTTCTCTCCACCTGATCACAGATCAATATGGAGAATACATATGAATCTTAACTGCTCCATAGATTAGGTTACCATCAGACCCTCTTCTGAAATCACAGAATCGCCTGTCATCTACATCACAGGAACTTTGATCGGCGACGCTTGGTGCCGTACTCGGACTGGCGTGCGTATGTATGCGTGTACGCGGCACAAGATCAGAACACAGCAACAGAGCAGAATCTGATCCCCACCTACAGATTGAGAAGAGTTCAGTTCTGCAGTCAATCAGGACTGGTTGGTGTAACATACAGTAGCTTAACAGAGTTTGTATATAACATAATAGATTGTTGATATAAAAGGACTAAAGAGAGACGTCCGTTACGTGCTAATCTCAGAATGGACCATCCAAAACCAAAGCATGCTAATGTTAAATAAACAAGAACAGACAGAGAAACAGAAAACCATACTGCAGTTTTATAAAAACAAACTTGGGGACCAAATGGCAACAGCAGCAGGTCAGGCAGCAGCTGCCTCTCCTCTCCATCTGCAGAGCGGGGCGGGCAGGCCTCGTGGAGGGTTATGGGTAAAGAGCATCTGTAGAGGATCTACAGAGCTACAGTACTTTGGGAAGTACAGGCGGACCAAGGTTCTGAGAGCAAGACAGGGTTCCGAGAGCATGTCTGTCTCCTCACTAGTCCCCCTTGGTCAGCAGGTCTTCTATGTAGGCATCCAGTTCGTCATCTGTGTTTATGTCAATGTCCTGCAGGAGGGAAGGAGCGACATTCCATTTCAGTTTGTCCGTGTGTGTGAGTGCGTGCATGCGGGTTCTCATCTTCTCTGTAGCTAAGCTTCGATTTTGGTGTATGTCTTACCTCCTGTACTTTCTGCAGCAGTTGTACGATGTTGGTTCGTAGTTTCTGTAGCTTCTCGTCTGCCTCCCTGAGTTTGGTCTCAGCGCTGGTACTCTTCTCCTCCACAGCTTTGGCTCTGGCGTCAGCTCTGCTCTGGTACGAGTTACACAGAGACTGGAGACCCAGCTCATACTGCTGGAAATACTCCTTCTGCAGACGCATGCATACACACGGTCAGATAGATATATACACTACCGTTCAAAAGTTTGGGGTCACTTAGAAATGTCCTCGTTCATTTCTCGTTCAGTTCATTCCTCGGCCTTATTTTCTCAGAACAAGAATAGACTGACGAGTTTCAGAAGAAAGTTCTTAGTTTCTGGCCATTTTGAGCCTGTAATCGAACCCACAAATTCAGATGCTCCAGATACTCAACTAGTCTAAAGAAGGACAGTTTTATTGCTTCGTTAATCAGCACGACAGCTTTCAGCTGTGCTAACATACTTGCAAAAGGGTTTTCTAATGATCAATTAGCCTTTTAAAATGATAAACTTGGATTAGTTAACACAACATGCCATTGGAACAAAGGTGTGATGGTTGCTGATAATGGACCTCTGTACACCTATGTAGATATTCCATTAAAAATCAGCCGTTTCCAGCTACAATAGTCATTTACAACAGTAACAATGTCTACAATGCATTTCTGATCAATTTGATGTTATTTTAATGGACATTTTTTGTGTTGCATTTCTTTTAAAAAAGAAGACATTTCTAAGTGACCCCAAACTTTTGAACGGTAGTGTATATATACACACACATACGATTTTGCTTTGGTATGAATTACAATGATATGACTGTCTACTATGACTGCAGCAGACTCCAGGCAGGTTCTAGAAGACATGAGTTAAAGGTCAGTCTCACCATAGGGAAGGCCACTAGCTCTTCTGCGGCCATGCTGTTGACATCGTCCTTCGGGATCCGGAAATCAGGAGGGAAGAAATAACGCAGCAGCGTCCTGAAGAGAACACACACAAAATTTGATTTGTGACATCCCCGTTCCATTCTCCCTCTGAAAAAAAGGCAATTGGAGGCCAAAATCCAACAGGTAGGACTCAATGACAGAGTATCAGGTAGTCATGGTTACCTCATCATGTTGACCAGGTTGTCAGTCACCTCTCGACTGGTTCCTGGTTGGGTGGTGTCGGGTTCCATGGGGGCGGGCCCTTTTTCAGTCCCCTCCCCTTGCTGTGTGTCAGGGGTCTGGGAGAGGGGAGAGGGGGGTCGCATCAACCTCACCTCCTCACTGCCTTTGAAAACCCTAATAACAACAACCATAAATTATACCAACAACCTCACCTCCTCACTGCCCTTAACCACTAATAACAGCACCCCAAAACTCCTGAGCACAGTAACTTATCAAAACATTTGGAAATGAAATAGAAACTGGCACATCATTGGCCACTGGTACAGCATAGTGGTGGGGGAAAAAAATCTATAGTTACATATGCAATTTTATTTTTGGACATTATATTGATATTTTACTCCAAGTACCGATTTAAATAAATAGAATAGCTATAGCTTGTTCTCCATCTTTTTAAATAGTGAGCCAACATATTTTCAGCACTTATTTGCCTGACTGATCAAAACTTGTTTTCTCATGCCCCTTCTTGGTCTCTCTGCAGCAGACATAGTTCGCAATATAATAAAATAGCAGTATCGAATCGCAATACATATTGTATCGGCACCTAATTATTGTGATAATATCGTATTGTGAGGTCCCTAGCAATTCCCAGCCCTAGTACAACACACACATACGAGACAACAAAGCACAAACACGGTGAGTTGGTGAGCCTACCATCGGTCCTTGGGGGTGGATCTGGGGACGTAGTCAAACTTCACCTTCCAGCGAATGCTCTGCTTACTGATTTCCACAGCAACCACTTTGCCTGTGAACCATTCCTTATTCACCCGTACCTCCACCAACATACCCTTATCTACAGGAGACAACAAAGGAATTGTGAAGCTTTGTCCTATGGCATTGCTAATAGGAAATCTTCTCAGCAAATCAACTATCATCAAGAAAGTAATAAAAATCACCTTTCTGAGCATTCTTCGGTTCATTCTCTGGGTGCTCGTCCTCTGCACTGCCTGTCACCTAAAAACATTACACACAGAAAACACACTGATCAAACTGTCTAGTAGTAAGTGTGTGTGAAGAAATACATGAGTGGTGTGTTATTGAGAAAAGAGTGCAGGAGAAAAAGAAGAAGCAGGAGAGCAGAATATAAGCAAATATATATAGAATAGTTAAGAGACAGATAGGACCCAACACAAAGGTTCCCAGGTTTGCTGGTCATTATTCCCGTACCTCACACTAGACTACTGCAACACAGTTTCCCCTGCCATAAACCCTCACATTGGTGCCACAACAGAGGCGTGCAGATTGGTTGAGAAAACATGCCATTTTTGGATATTGATTAGAGATTGTCAAGGATGCACACAAACTCCAAAATATTAGTTGAGATTATTTGGCTTCCAATATGTGATCTATAGGCTGAGAGCTTCATAAGCGGTTTATTCAATTCTGGAATTTGAGTAGTGTGACAATATTTGTTGAGAATCACAACTTGGGGTGCAAAATCAATTCTAGCTCAATTACAGCATTATTTCATCTGCAGTTATTCTTCTGCCATTTATTCTGTTACCAATAATACGTCAATGTTAATAATATCTTCAGATTACAATGATGTCTCTTAACTAAATGCAATCTATTAGCTTCCAAAATTTACATAGGTATATCTAGCTGTAATATAACACATTCTGATGGAATGGCTTGTCCCACAGTGCATTGAGTGAATGCTGGAAAAATATGTTGGTTCCTTTCTAATCATACCAATGTGAATGCAAAGAGGAAAAATAAGTGGAGTGGCAAAAGAGTCGAGTCCTCATTCAAAGGCAAGATAAGTTTTTTTTGTTTTTCTTAACCCCAAAGTTCACTTTAAAGAAGACTGAGATCAGTTATTTTAAAGAGGACTATATACGAAAACCCCCTTAAGAGTAGTTAGGAGACAGACCATTTAGAGTAGAATTATGAGAGAAGGGGAGGATCTATTCTATTATGATTAGAGTTAGGAGAGAGGGATAGGACAGATAACATTATGAGTTGAGAAGGTGTAGCCTCTTGCGCCGTGGCTGGTGGGTACCTTGGCTTTAACCCCAGCCGAGGGCTTAGGCGGGGTGGGGATGGGTTTGGCTGGCGGTGGTGTTGGTATGGTAGCACTCCTCTTCTCAGGCGGCGGGGGTTTGGTGCTGAGTGGGGGGGTGGGGACCTGTGGGGTCGATGACATCACATGACCTCTGAACTATGGGTAAACTGGTGTGCTCCATGTGTCAGACTCTTGTTCTTCCTCCAAAAGAGCTTTCCCCCTTCTCCGTACCTAACATCACCTCTCCGTCCTCACTCGTCTTCAGGAAACATCTATCTGTCCTCTTCTTCCAAACATCCCTTCCCCTTTATCTTTCCGTTCCCTCTCCTCTTACACATGCAGTGCTTTCCTGTGTCTGTCTGATACATTGTATACAGATATTCTATAGATTGACAGTTTGATAGTCTGAGCAGTGAAAATGTGTGTGTGTGAGAGTGTACCTCTGTCACTTTTCCCCGTTTGAGTGGAGCTTTCTCAACAGCTTTCCCACGATTCCCCATTGCAGCTGCCATCTTGGATTTCTTGGGCTGAGGCTCCTTCTCCTCCTCGCTGTCCTCCTCTTCTTCTTCTTCCTCCTCCTCCTCTTCTTCCTCCTCTTCCTCTTCCTCACTCTCCTCCTGCTCCATCACTCTCTTGCGCTGGCTGGTAGTAGGTGTGGTTGCTTTGGCAGGAGACGATTTGGCTTGAATCTGTAGAAACACAATAGATATTACTGATACTGCTAAAGGACCATAAAGGTATTTTAAAGGTATTTTGACAATTATTTTGGTATTTGGCAATTAACTCATGGATACCATTTTTATGTCTCTGCACCCAGTATGAAGGAAGTTAGAGGTAGTTTTGCGAGCAAATGCTAACATTCGCAAACATTTCTAAAAACCTGTTTTCAATAGTGCAATGACGAAGTCTACCTCATCCGACTCTGGGTAAGTAGATAAATTGCCAAAGTCTCGCACTATTTTAACATAACCGTAATAGATTTGTTAAAGGACAACACACAAACATACTCACCCGTGAGCTGCGGCTTAGAGGGGTGGGTTTGGCGGGGATTTTGGCTGGGGCTTTGGGGGCGGGCTTTGCTGGAGGGGGTGATGGCTTCGCTGCAGCTCTGGCTCTAGATTGGTCGACTCTGGAGGCTGGGGCAGCAGGCCGGGTGGTCGGTCGAGGGGAATTGGTGAGTTTGCGGTTGAGGGCTGGCGGCTGGCTGGGGGCGTTCTTGAGGAGGGCGGGGAGAGGGGGGGAGCGAGGGCGTGAAACACGCTCTGAAGACCTGGTTGCCTAGGAGACAGAGAGAACACGAAACATTATATTCAGATATCAGGAGACAGTATGTGTTATTGTGTGAAACCAGTAGAGGTTAAGTATGTCTGTATACATGTAGTGTGTGTTTACCTGTAGATGGGGAGTATTTGTGACTGTGTGTGTGTGTGTACCTGGGAAGAACTGTCATTCATGGGTCTCATGCTGACGTCCAGAGGCAACTTCTTCACATCTGCAGCTGATTTGATGGTGCTGGTTTTCTGCAGAGCCTCTAGTTTCTCCTGCTGCTGTCTGATCTTCTCTGTCAGCTCTTTCTGTTTGTCCTCCGCTGTCTGTCTGTCCTTCTTCAGAACTGCACATGGAAGGTTCTGTTTCTGCTCCGCTGCATCACACCTACAACACACACACACACACACAACAATTGAGATATACTGTATGTGGTGTTCCTGCAGGTGTGTGTGTGTGTGTGTGTGTGTGTGTGTGTTTACCTGTCCTGAGTGCTGTCAGGGTTCATCAGACACACCCAGCTGTCCGGGTAACGTTTATCCACCGCATCCATCTGGAATGGCAGAGTCCTCCACTTCAGACATTTATCTACAGAGAGAGAGGAAGACAAACCTCAGAGCTTGTCTATTTATTTATGTGTGTGTGTGTGTGTGTGTGTGTGTGTGTGTGTGTGTGTGTGTGTGAGAGACTTGACACACTTTAAAGTGTGTATGTCTACAACTCACCACACTGTATGGTGAGGGGTATCTCCATGGCGCGGCGTCTCTTGTATCTCTGCTCAGCCGAGGGGAGTGAGGACCAGCTGGCCGACAGGTACCCAAACTCATCCCAGAACTTCACTATGCCCTTCTGAGCTAGAAAAGTGGGAAAAGCAGAAACATGCTAGACATATGGACTAAGGCTGTTGCAGTAACTATACAACCACGCGTAACTATGCTCATTAACAGTAGTGTGTCTAACTAGAGCTATACACAGATTTAATAGTTACATTATTTTGCTACCCTTGATATGTATATTTAGCCTACTAAACATCCTGCCTGCATTCATTGTTGTCCCCCTCATGTTGCACCCTAGACAGGGCGCGCAAGGGGGAGGGGTATGGTAGACAGAGAGCGAGGGGTATGGTAGACAGAGAGCGAGGGGTATGGTAGACAGAGAGCGAGGGGTATGGTAGACAGAGAGCGAGGGGTATGGTAGACAGAGAGCGAGGGGTATGGTAGACAGAGAGCGAGGGGTATGGTAGACAGAGAGCGAGGGGTATGGTAGACAGAGAGCGAGGGGTATGGTAGACAGAGAGCGAGGGGTATGGTAGACAGAGAGCGAGGGGTATGGTAGACAGAGAGTGAGGGGTATGGTAGCCTACACTTGGGTAGGGGATTAACTGTATTACTTTAAGAAGTTTTTGATATTCTTTCAATGCTTTAGCTTACAATGTTAGTTGTATACTGTAAAAAAGTGGAGAATGTCAACTTTCTAAAGCTAGAATTACTAATTTAATGTAACCCTGAAGCTATATATATTTTTTCTTTTATTTAACTAGGTAAGTCAGTTAAGAACAAAATCTTATTTACAATGACTGCCTACCAAAAGGCCTCCTGCAGGGGACAATTAAAAAAAAAAATATATATATATATATATATATATATAGGACAAAACACACATCACGACAAGAGACACCACAACACGACAAAGAGAGACCTAAGACAACAACAACAGCATGGGAGCAAAACATGGCGGCAGCAGCAGCATAAAACATGATACAAACATTATTGAGCACAGACAACAGCACAAAGGACAATATGGTAGAGACAACAATACATCACGTGAAGCAGCCACAACTGTCAGTAAGAGTGTCCATGATTGAGTCTTTGAACGAAGAGATGGAGATAAAACGGTCCAGTTTGAGTGTTTGTTGCAGCTCGTTCCAGTCGCTAGCTACAGCGAACTGAAACGAGGAGCGACCTAGGGATGTGTGTGCTTTGGGGACCTTTAACAGAATGTGACTGGCAGAACAGGTGTTGTATGTGGAGGATGAGGGGGAGTGAGGCCTAAGCGGGTTTTATAAATAAGCGACGTGTATACAGAGATGATCAGTTTACAGAGTGGTATAGAGTGCAGTGATGTGTGCTATAAGGAGCATTGGTGGCAAAACTGATGGCCGAATGGTAAAGAACATCTAGCCGCTCGAGAGCACCCTTACCTGCCGATCTATAAATTATGTCTACATAATCTAGCATGGGTAGGATGGTCATCTGAATCAGGGTTAGGTTGGCAGCTGGGGTGAAAGACGAGCAATTACGATAGAGGAAACCAAGCCTAGATGCAACCTTAGCCTGCAGCTTTGATATGTGCTGAGAGAAGGGCAGTGTACCGTCTAGTCATACACCCAAGTACTTGTATGAGGTGAATACCTCTAGCTCTAAACCCTCAGAGGTAGTAATCACACCAGTGGGGAGAGGGGCATTCTTCTTACCAATCCACATAACCTTGTTCTGAACACCTCCAAAACAAAGGTAAAAGGCAGAGAAAGCTTGTTGGACATTAAGAAAGCTTTGTTTTAGAGTGTTTAAATCAAAATCCGGGGACGGGCCAGCTGAGTATAAGAGTGTATCATCTGCATATAAATGGATGAGAGAGCTTCCTACTGCTTGAGCTATGTTGTTGATGTAAATTGAGAAGAGTGTGGGGCCTAGGATCGAGCCTTGGGGTACTCCCTTGGTGACAGGCAGTGGCTGAGACAGCAGATGTTCTGACTTTATACACTGTACTCTTTGAGAGGTAGTTAACTTCTTGACACTAGGGGGGCGCCATTTCGACTTTGTAAAAATTCGTTCCCAAATTAAACTGCCTCGTACTCAATTCTTGCTCGTACAATATGCATATTATTATTACTATTGGATAGAAAACACTCTAGTTTCTAAAACCGTTTGAATTATTTCTCTGAGTGAAACAGAACTCATTCTGCAGCACATTTCCTGTCAGGGAGTGAGATTTCAGAAATCGAGGTCCCTGTTCTGAGGTCAGTTTATAAGTCCCCATGTAAGCCATCGGGCTACATGCACTGCATACGCCTTCCTCTAGATGTCAGTAAGCGGTGAGAATTTGAATGGAGTGGATTGCGCAATCTGGGGCCCTATATAAGACCGTGGAACGGAAGTACCGTTCTTTTCAACGGTGCACCTGGCGCATCAGGGACATCACAATGGCCTCCTGCAAAGCTTTCGTTTTAGCAGTTCTGTATCTCCAGTCATGTTTTTATTCGTTATAGTTGTTAAAGACATCATAAGGTAGTTAATTTAAACCGACTTAAAGCAGTTTATATCAGTTTATTGCGATTTTCTTGGATTTCTTTGTGATGCGCTTTCACGAGTTGGACACCTCTCCAGTGGGTGGCTATTGTTAGCTGCTTTTTCCACATGAGAAGAGGACATCTTTCAACCAAAAGACGATTGTTCTGGAGAAAGGACACCGTGCCCAAGATTCTGATGGAAGCTCGGCAAATAGTAAGCAATCTTTATGTTGTTAATTCGTATTTATGTTGACAAATGTCAAATAATAATTCCGCCATGAATTTCGGTGCGGTCTCGCTTTAGCACACGCTGTATGCTTGAAGTAACGTTAATTTTAAAAATGTAACACAGCGATTGCATTAAGAACTAATTTGTCTTTCATTTGCTGTCCAACTTGTATTTTTTAGTCAAGTTTATGAATAGTTTTCGATTAGAATAGGTGCCTCTCCAAGATGGCGCCGGACAGATTGCTTGAAGTTTTGGCCACTAATCACATTGTATAACCACGATTTGTGCCGCTAAATATGCACATTTTCGAACAAACTCTATGTGCATTGTGTAATATGATGTTATAGGACTGTCATCTGAAGAATTCTGAGAAGGTTAGTGAAAAAATTTATATATTTTGGTGGTTTATACGTTATCGCTATTTTTGCCTTGAATCAATGCTGTTGTGATGTTTGCTATTGTGGTAAGCTAATATAACGCTATATTGTGTTTTCGCTGTAAAACACTTAGAAAATCTGAAATATTGGCTGGATTCACAAGATCTGTGTCTTTCATCTGCTGTACGCTGTGTATTTTTAAGAAATGTTTTATGATGAGTAATTAGGTAATACACGATGGTCTCTGTAGTTATTCTAGTCGCTTTGGTGAGAGTTGTGATGGTGGCTGCAATGGTAAACTATGATTTATACCTGAAATATGCACATTTTTCTAACAAAACATATGCTATACAATAAATATGTTATCAGACTGTCATCTGATGAAGTTGTTTCTTGGTTAGTGGCTATTTATATCTTTATTTGGTCGAATTTGTGATAGCTACTGATGGAGTAAAAAAATGGTGGAGTAAAAAAGTGGTGTCTTTTGCTAACGTGGTTAGCTAATAGATTTACATATTGTGTCTTCCCTGTAAAACATTTTAAAAATCAGAAATGATGGCTGGATTCACAAGATGTGTATCTTTCATTTGGTGTCTTGGACTTGTGATTTCATGAACATTTTATTATATGATATCCCTGTGGCTTTAGGCTAGGCTATGCTAGTCAGCTTTTTTGATGGGGGGGATCCCGGATCCGGGTTTGTGAGGCGTTAGAGGTTAACAAACCAGGCCAAAGACCCCCCAGAGACAACAATACTCCTTAGCTGGCCCACAAGAATGGAATGGTCTACCGTATCAAAAGCTTTAGCCAAGTCAACAGAAATAGCAGCACAACATTGCTTAGAATCAAGGGAAATGGTGACATTATTTTGGACCTTTAAGGTTGCAGTGACACATCCATAACCTGAGCAGAAACCAGATTGCATACCCGAGAGAATACTGTAGACATCAACAAAGCCAGTCAGTTGATTATTGACAAGTTTTTCCAACACTTTTGATAAACAGGGTAAAATAGAAATTGGCCTATAACAGTTAGGATCACCTTGATCTCCACCTTTAAATAAAGGACACACCGTGGCTACCTTCCAAGCAATGGGAACCTCCCACAGAGGAGATACAGGGTAAAAAGGTCAGAGATGGGCTTGGCAAAGATAGGGGCAGCAACCTAAAAGAAGGGTCTACTCTAAACCATCTGACCCAGCTGTTTTTTAGGGGTCAAGTTTAAGGAGCTCCTTTAGCACCTCGGACTCAGTGACCGCCTGAAGGGAGAAACTTTGTAGCGGGCATGGGAAAAAGAGGGAGGAGCATCGGGGATAGTCGCATTAGAAGGGATGGGAGATGAGGAAATCTTGAACGGGTAAGGAGGCATGTTAGAGTCAAATAGGAATCCTGACTTAATGAAGTGGCGATTAAAGAGCTCAGCCATGTGCTTCTTGTCAGTAACAACCACATCATCAACATTAAGGGACATGGGCAGCTGTGAGGAGGAGGATTTATTCTCCAGGTCTTTAACCGTTTTCCAGACCTTCTTGGGGTTAGACCCACAGAGAGAGAACTGCTCCTTAAAGTAACTAACTTTGGCCTTCCGGATAGCCTGAGTGCACTTATTTCTAATTTGCCTGAATGAGAGCCAGTCAGCATGAGTATGCGTGTGCCGAGCTATTTGCCAAATGAAATTCTTGAGCTGGAGTAACTCTGCCACATCACGGTCGAATCAGGGGCCGAACCTGTTTTAAATCCTTATTTTCTTTATGGGTACGTATTTGTTAACGATACCACTGAAAATATCAAAAAAGGAAGGTACAAGAGTCTTCGTCAGAGGGGATTAAGCTGATTCTATACCAATTTACAGAGGACAGGTCATGAAGGAAATCTTGCTCATTGCAGTTTTTTAGCAAGCGTCTATGACAAATCAGGTCAGGTTGTTTCACTGAGCAGCCATTATGAACACAGGCTGTACAACAGTGATCACTAAGGTCATTACAGAAAACACCAGACTGATAACCATCAGGATTATTTGTAAGGATAACATCGAGGAGAGTAGCCTTTTCTGGGTGTTTGGAGTCATATCTTGTGGGATTGGTAATAATCTGAGAAAGATTTAGGGAGTCCCATTACTTTAGGAGATGGGAGGGTGGTTTAAGCATGTCCCAGTTTATGTCACCTAGCAGGACAAATTCAGACTAAGTGTAAGGGGCCAGGAGAGGGTACAGGCCGGTGCTGATGGTGGCTGATAACACCCAGCAACAGTCAGAGCTATTTGAAAGTTTACTGCTTAATACCAGCAAATCAAACTGTTTGGGGACAGACTTGGTGGAGATAACCGAGCACTGAAGGTGTTCCTTGGTAAATATTGCCACTCCCCCACCTTTGGAAGATCTGTCTTGCCGAAAAAGGTTATAACCAAGGCTAACATCAGTGTTCAAAACACTCTTTCTTAACCACGTCTCAGTAATGAGCTTTCAATTTATACATTTTTGGTAACAAGCTTCTAGTATTAACGTGCAGAAAACCCAGGCTTTTACGAGAGCAGAAATCAGTGAAGCAGATATCAGAGCACAAATCAGAATTGGGGCTAGCAACAGTAGATGGGCCAGGGTGTACATGCACATTTCCAGATATAATCAACAGTAATACAATCAGGGCACGGCAGAGGACAGGGAGAGCTCTGCAGTGTTGATTTATAACATTTGAATGTGCATTCGATGGCAATAAGATCATATTGTAATGCAATTCCATCAGGTAACATGAATACAAAGCTGGCGAAAGGTGGTTAGCATAGGATGGAAGGTCAAGAGTCCGTGTAACCAAGAGAGTCAGAGTCTGAGTGTGGGAACAAACAGTCTGTCCCACAGTTGGGTAAACAAGCAAGTCCTAGTCAACAAAGCACGCAGGAGTCATGAGGCAAATAGCATAAAGCACAAGAGAAAAATATAACAACTTGGGGCTAGCCATTGTAAGTTCATAGTCACTTGCCCCAACAGTGTGTGTGTGCTGGAGGCGAACAAAAGCTCGGGAGAGAGGCAGGGGTATCTGTACCAGACAGGGGGAGACAGGCCAGGGTGGACAGTGAACAGATCACCAGGTGGAATCCAAGCAGCAGTGCAGCAGGCAACGGGAGTAGGTGTCACACCTACTTGGGAGAAGCTTTTTTCGGGAGATAGATTCCTTGTAGAAAACCTAGCAAGTCTCTTTCCACCATCTTTTCCACGTGGAAAAGGAGGTTGTTAGCTGGCTATATCTTTTCAGTTTCGGCAAATGATCCTTTACGACGTCCAAACAAAGTTGTCCTGTGGCTGTTGTATTATGAGGATTATGAGGATATCTTCTGATGTGATCAAATCAACAATATTGTTTCTTATTGAGGTAATTTACAATTGAAGTGTCCTGGCTGCATATCAGTTAAAAATAGAGATGAATCCAAGGGGTTCTGTATTTTAGTTACCTCTGCACAGATCGAAGGGGCTTCAAAGGCCTCTGCATTTGGGTGGGGAGGGGGGCTGTGAAACTCTCCTGCCATTGTTAGGCTCAAGAGTTTTCACACCTCACTTCACACTTCAGTGCTAATTTTAGTCAGTTTCTTTCCTAGCAGCTTGGTAGCTTAGTAGCCTTATTTGTTTAAGCAATAAAGCCCGAAGGGGTGTGGTATCTGACCAATATACCACGGCTCAGGCCTGTTCTTAAGCATGACGCAGTGGTGTGGAGTGCCTGGACACAGCCCTTAGCCGTGGTATATTGGCCATATACCACAAATCCCTAAGGTGCCTTATTGCTATTATAAACTGGTTACCAACGTAATTAGAGCAGGAAAAACAAGTTATTTGTCATACCTGTGGTATATGGTCTGTCAGCCAATCAGCATTCAGGGTTGCTGATTCAAGCAATAAGGCACGGGGGGGTGGTGGTATATGGCTAATATACCACGGCTAAGGGCTGTTCTTAGGCACCACCCATTGCAGGGTGCCTGGACACAGCCCTTAGCCGTGGTATATTGGCCATATACCACAAACCCGAGGTGCCTTATTGCTATTATAAACTGGTTACAGCAGGAAAAATAAATGTGTCGTACCCGTGGTATACAGTTTGATATACCACAGCAGTCAGCCAATCAGCATTCAGGGCTGGAGCCACCCAGTTTATAATAAGCTTTAAACAAAATTACCTAGAGATGATAGTCTTTTCATTTTTGGCTTCAGAAGTAGGTTCAGATTGAACATTACTCACTCAGTTTTGTGTTGGATGGTATTTCCAGGTTCCGCTGTGTTTCTTCTGCAGGTTTTGGTTTGTTAGAAGTTTTTTCTTGATAATCCTTGGTAGCAATAGTCCATTCAGGTAAATTTGTCCAAAATCAAGGTTTTAGGTATGGAATTGTGATTTGGAATGAAGGTTTTGATGTTGAGGTTAGTGTCGTGTATAAATCCTTGCGAGAAAATTCAAGTTAATCTACATATCCAACTGTAATTCTATATTTTTGCAGAACTCAGGAACCAATGCTCCCTGTGTCTGTTCGCTCGTTAGCTACCCTCTCCTCCCCCCTGTAACTATTCTCTAGGTCGTTGCTGTAAATGAGAATGTGTTCTCAGTCAACTGACCTGGTAAAATAAGGGTTAAATTACAACCTTCCACTATCATGGTTATATAGACGTTGTGTGTGTTACCTATGTTGCTGTCCTTCCAGTACTGGGCTAGGTGTTCTCCCATGGCTCTCAGAAGGTGTCTGTATTCTTTAGCGTCCGCAAAGTCCTGCTTGTTGTGAGTGGGCTCCAGAACCAGGTATGGAACATCTACTACCCCCACAACACCTCCACACGCCCTGCACACACACACACACTTCATTAGAAAGCATTTCTGGTCGTCTCACTGGTCACCGACTAGCCAATAAGAGGACAATCGAAAGGAGTGTATATGTGTGTGTTACTCACATTCCTCCCTCCAGCTGAGGTCCAGTCTTTTCATACATCTTGATGAGGCGAGAGCAGTTATACACAAACATCCCATCCAGGTCTCTCTGCTCAATGTTCACCCCGAAGATAAAACTCAGTTCCTTAGGCTCCTTCAATGCTCTGGGGGAAGGAGAGCAGTGTTAACGTTTTATTGTTTGGTTTGACTTTCGTTTGTTTGTAAAGTTAACATTTTTATTTTGACTGACTTCTGTTTGGACTCCTGAATCATCTTTTTCACTTCGGCCTCCCGTCGAAGCATCATGGCCCCCTCCTGAGCCTTACGCAACATGACCTGGAGCAGAGAGAGGATTTGAATAAGGGAGGAGAGGAGTCAGACCATTGGGTCAAGATATTGCTAATCTTGCCGTGTGTGTTGGTTCTTACCCGTGACTCTTTGGACAGGTCGTCTCCCAGTTTGGCCTCCAGAGACAGACTTTTGCTCTCCGCCTCACGAGCCTTCTCCTCCGCTGGAACACACACACGCAGAGAGGGGAGTGGGTTCTAAAGGCAGAACTGGTTCTGTGTGTGTGTGTGTGTGTCTTACCCATCTTGGCCAGGTGATGTGTGTGTGTGTGTGTGTGTGTGGGCAACTCACCTATTTTAGCGAGGTGATCAGCCTTTTTTACTTCCTGCTCAGCACGGGTTTTGAATCGAGTCGATGTGTATTTATATACCCTGAGAGACAGACACAGACTTAGCTGAATGGACACAAACAGGACTTAGGATTTTAGTCTTAGTGATGTCTCTAGACAGGAGAGTCTCTGGATGCGGTAGTGTTTGTGTGTATATATATATATTTAAACCTGGGTTTGTAGAGGCAGCAAGACAGTCTCTTGGTCCTGACTTTGTGTCCCTGTATGAAGATCCTCATCCTGGGGTCGATGTAGAGGACAGCTGCATATGCTCGGAACGACCGACGTTCTGGCTTCCTGTATGAGGGGAAGTGATATCATCAACATAAACACACAGTCCTAGGTAGTCTTCAAGTCACGACACAGATTATTATACATTTTCTTTTTCTTTACCCACACACGCAGACACACACAGACCCCATACTTACACTCCCTCTGAGGGGGTCCCAGCCATCAGGATATCCTGGTGGTCTGTCTCTACATCCAGCTCTGGTTCTCTGGTGTCCATCAACTTCAGGTTATAGATGATCACCAGAGTACCTACACACACACAGTTCAGATTATAGAGTATCACCTACAGACAGACATGCTGACACACACACACTAGAGGCCGACTGATTAATCGGAATGGCCGATTAATTAGGGCCGATTTCAAGTTTTCAGAACAATAGGAAATCGGTATTTTTGGACACCGATTTGGCCGATTAAAAAAAATATATATATATATTTTTTTTTACACCTTTATTTAACAAACAAGTCAGTTAAGAACACATTCTTAGGTGAAATTGTGTCACTTCTCTTGCGTTTATTGCACGCAGAGTCAAGGTATATGCAACAGTTTGGGCCGCCTGACTCGTTGCGAACTAATTTGCCAGAATTTTACGTAATTATGACATAACATTGAAGGTTGTGCAAAGTAACAGGAATATTTAGACTTATGGATGCCACCGTTAGATAAAATACGGAACGGTTTCGTATTTCACTGAAAGAATAAACGTTTTGTTTTCGAAATGATAGTTTCCGGATTCGACCATATTAATGACCTAAGGCTCGTATTTCTGTGTGTTATTATGTTATAATTAAGTCTATGATTTGATAGAGCAGTCTGACTGAGCGATGGTAGGCACCAGCAGGCTCGTAAGCATTCATTCAAACAGCAATTTTGTGCATTTTGTGCATTGTGCATTTTGCCAGCAGCTGTTTAGGACTTCAAGCCTATCAACTCCCGAGATTAGGCTGGTGTAACCAATGTGAAATGGCTAGCTAGTTAGTGGGGTGCGCGCTAATAGCGTTTCAAACGTCACTCGCTCTGAGACTTGGAGTACTTGTTCCCTTTGCTCTGCATGGGTAACACTGCTTCGAGGGTGGCTGTTGTCGATGTGTTCCTGGTTTGAGCGAGGAGATGGACGGAAGCTATACTGTTACACTGGCAATACTAAAGTGCCTATAAGAACATCCAATAGTCAAAGGTATACAAAATACAAATCGTATAGAGAGAAATAGTCCTATAATTCCTATAATAACTACAACTTCTTACCTGGGAATATTGAAGGCTCATCTTAAAAGGAACCACCAGCTTTCATATGTTCTCATGTTCTGAGCAAGGAACTTAAAAACATTAGCTTTCTTACATGGCACATATTGCACTTTTACTTTCTTCTCCAACACTTTGTTTTTGCATTATTCAAACCAAATTGAACATGTTTCATTATTTATTTGAGGCTAAATTTATTTTATTGATGTATTATATTAAGTTAAAATAAGTGTTCATTCAGTATTGTTGTAATTGTCATTATTGAAAAATATATATTTTTATTTTATTTATTATTATCATTATATTTATTTTTATTATTATTATTATTATTTTAAATCGGCCGATTAATCGGTATCGGCTTTTTGGTCCTACAATAATCGGTATCGGTGTTGAAAAATCATAATCGGTCGACCTCTAACACACACACACACACACACACACACACACACACACACGTCTCACCGCTGCTGCCCTCTATCTTGTTAAATTGTTCCATCAGCTGCTGTTCGTTTTTAAAAGGAGAGTATTTGTAGATGAGCTCCGTCTCTATGGCGAACTTCTCAGGGTCGCCTGTGATTGGCTGTCTGGTCAGTAGGTCCCAGGTGGGCAGGGGTACGATCACCTGACAAGAGGAGACAAACGGACAACCTTAAGATACATACTGACACACTTCTCAAGAGGTGAATGTTATGTGTTGTTTCAAATAGGTGGACAGTCAATAAAGGCTCTTTCAGTAAATCAGAGTATAACACGACAGCCACAAAATAAAACACTATGTTTTAAGCCACTGGACATATCATCAGTGTGTCTGCTGGATGGGAGAGCGCCTGCTGCAGCTGACCCCTGACCTCGTCAAGCCCCTCCTCCTCGTGGAACGTTCTAGATAGGAACAGGCAGGACAGAGTGTTGTCCTTCTTGGTGAACAGAACAAAGTCTTTCCCAATACGCATGGAGCCCCTAGAGAGAAACACACACACAAACAATGTGACTCACTTGGTGAGAGCGTGGCGCTAGCAACCCCAAGGTTGCATGTTCGATTACGGCGAGGACCACCACATACAATCACTATAAATGTATGAACTAAATGTATGTATGAAAGTGTCTGCAAAGGGGTATATATATTATGTGTGAGAGGCTTACGATTTGAGACCATTTCCATACTGGCCGATGTGAGTAGAATCTGATGTACGCTTAGTGGACTTCCCAAATTGGATCACATGGGTCGCCTCGTCTGAGAGATAGGAGGGAAATATAACCATCATATATGGTATTTCTTATAGCATATGTGGATCAACTTAATTACTGTCCACTTTAGTCATTTCATTTGAATGGAACTCACTGGGGTCCATTCCTGTGCCGTCGTCTAAGAAACATAGCATGTAGCCTCCACGCAAATCTTGTCTCTTCTCTGTTGGCCACGAGGGGAAGAGAGGTTAGACACAAGTTACAACAGGAGGTGGATGAGATAGAAAGCCACACACAGGTTAGACACAAGAGGGGAAAGGAGAAAGCATAACACACATAACTACTACTGAAATAGATGGCTTTTTCAATAGCTGAAACTAAGCTTTCTAAAAACAGAACTAGTCAAATACTGGGTGTAGCTTATAATTAAAATTCAATAGTCCGGTAACCATTGGCACTGTAGGTATTCTAGATTGTTGATAGGCAGCGTGATCTGTATAGTAGTGTCAGAGGGGTGAGGTGAGCAATGTAAATGTTTCCACATAGACACAAATCTATGTACCGGTGTATGTGAAGCAATATGTATGTGTGTATACCTGTGTAGATGTCAATCCGGGTGGCATTTGCATCCCTGTAGGAGATGATTGGCAGGTGGCAGACCAATCAGAAGGCAGATAAACCAGTGTGGTTAGATGCGGTTCCAATTAGAATGCTTTTACCTTTTATTTCAGAGTACAGAGAATACTAACAAATACATTTCCCACCAGTTTAATCCTGAATCAGTTCAGTATTGTTTTGCTGCAATTGTGATTTACCAACACTTATGCATGATGTCCCGCATACAAACATTTTGGATGGGTAGAGATAGAAGAACAAAGAATTGTGATTAAGAACAGAGAAGTGCATTGTTGGTACCTGGAGTTGTCCACCAGCTCAGCCAGAGCGCCAAACAGGAACTCATGTGTCGTTCTGGAAACAAACATCCAACCAATCAACCTACAGTTCTGGTCTTTAAAAAATTACATTTCCATAACACTTTGCTGAGGTAAGGAGAGTGTGCCAGCAAGCACAATTTCAAGTCAGTGTAAACATCAGTGCGTTCAATGTGGGTGGGGCCCTGTGCTATCATCAGGCCAAGGTTGGGTAACATAATGGAAGTTGTGGGGTGTGGCTGACTCATTGGTGAAAGTTGACAGCTGGGGTAATGGGGCAGAATGGAACCTGGTGTAGATTTTAGGTGGGACACTATGTGATACTGGAGTCAACCAGCCCTAGCTAGTTGAATACATGCAGGTTTGAAGGACCTGAATCAGGCAGAATATTTTTTATCAAACTTTATTTAACTAGGCAAGTCAAGTTAAGAACAAATTTTTATTTTACAGTGACGGCCAACCCCGGCCAAACCCTCCCCAAACCCGGACGACGCTGGGCCAATTGCGCGCCTTGGGACAAATTCTCATCTGGCCTGACAGTCGATACTACTAAGTAATGGACCTTTTTCATAGCAGCACCCAAGTGTCTCCAGTGATTATGTTAAAGTGATTAATTGTTATTTTTTAGAAAGTGCGTTTCCGTCACCCAGGGTGGCATTGAAGGCATGCAGTGAATTCAGAAAGTATTCAGACCCCTTGACCTTTTCCACATTTTGGAATGTGTTACAGCCTTATTCTAAAATTGATTAAATATATGTTTCCTCAATCTACACACAATACCCCTTAACGACAAAGCGAAAACAGGTTTTTAGAAATGTTTGCTAATTTATCAACAAAAATACCTTATTTACATAACTATTCAGACACTTTGCTATGAGACTGGAAATTGAGCTCAGGTGCATCCTGTTTCCATTGATCGTCCTTTAGATGTTTCTACAACTTGATTGGAGTCCACCTGCGGTATTTTAAATATAAGGTCCCACAGTTGACAGTGCATGTAAGAGCAAAAACCAAGCAATGAGGTTGAAGGAATTGTCCGTAGAGCTCCGAGACAGGATTGTGTCGAGGCACAGATCTTGGGAAGGCTACCAAAACATTTCTGTAGCATTGAAGGTACGCAAGAACACAGTGGCCTCCATCATTCTTAAAATGGAAGAAGTTTGGAACCGGTCTGATGAAACCATGACTCAACTCTTTGGCCTGAATACCAAGCATCACGTCTGGAGGAAACCTGGCATTGAGGAGTATACAACCTCGGTCATCAGCTTCATCAATAAGTATATCGACAACGTCATCCCCACAGTGACCATACGTACATATCCCAACCAGAAGCCATGGATTACTGGCAACATCCACATTGAGCTAAAGGCTAGAGCTGCCGCTTTCAAAGAGCGGGACACTAATCAGGACGCTTAAAAGAAATTCAGCTACGCCCTCAGACGAACCATCAAACAGGCAAAGCGTCAATACAGGATTAAAATTGAATCCTACTACACTGGCTCTGATGCTCGTCGGATGTGGCAGTGTTTGAAAACTATTATGGACTAGAGGGAAACCCAGCTGTGAGCTGCCCAGTGATGAGAGCTACCAGACGAGCTAAATGCCTTTTATGCTCGCTTCAAGGCAAGCAACACTGAAAGCATGCATGAGAGCACCAGCTGTTCCAGGCGACTGTGTGATCATGCGCTCCGCAGCCGATGTGTGCAAGACCTTTAAACAGGTCAACATTCACAAAGCCGCGGGGCCAGGCGGATTACCAGGACGTGTACTCAAAGCATGCACGGACCAACTGGCAAGTGTCTTCACTGACATTTTCAGTCTGTAAAAGCTACATGTTTCAAGAAGACCACTATAGTCCCTGTGCCCAGGGAAGCGAAGGTAACATGCCTAAATGATTACCGCCCCATAGCACTCATGTCGGTAGCCATGAAGTGCTTTGAAAGGATGGTCATGGCTCACATCAACTGCATCCTCCCGGATACCCTAGACCCACTCCAATTCGCATACCATTCCAACAGAAGACGCAATCTCAATCGCACTCCACACTGCCCTTCCACACCTGGACAAAAGGAACACCTATGTGAGAATACTGTTCATTGACTACAGCTCAGCGTTAAACACCATAGTGCCCTCAAAGCGCATCAATAAGCTAAGGACCCTGGGACTAAACACCTCGCTCTGCAACTGGATCCTGGACTTACTGACGGGCCACCCCCAGGTGGTAAAGGTAGGCAACAACATGTCTGCCACGCTGATCCTCAACACTGGGGCCCCTCAGGGGTGCGTGCTTAGTCCTCTCCTGTACTCTCTCTTCACCCACGACTGCGTGGCCAAACACATCTCCAACACAATCATTAAGTTTGCTGATGACACAACAGTGGTAGGCCTGATTACCGACAACGATGTGAGACAGCCTACAGGGAGGTCAGAGACCTGGCAGTGTGGTGCCAGGACAACAACAACCTCTCCCTCAATGTGAGCAAGACAAAGAAGCTGATCGTGGACTACAGAAAAAGGCTTGCCTGAACAGGCCCCCATTAACATTGATGGTGCTGTAGTCGAGCAGGTTGAGCATTTCAAGTTTCTTGGTGTCCACATCACCAACGACACTATCAAGGTCCAAACACACCAAGACAGTCGTGAAGAGTGCACGACAAAACCTTTTCCCCCTCAGGAGACTGAAAATATTTGGCATGGGTCCCCAGATCCTCAAAAAGTTCTACAGCTGCACCATCGAGAGCATCCTTACCAGTTGCATCACCGCCTGGTATGGCAACTGCTCGGCATCTGACCGTAAGGCACTACAGAGGGTAGTGCATACGGCCCAGTACATCACTGGGGCCAAGCTTCCTGCCATCCAGGACCTATATACTAGGTGGTGTCAGAGGAAAGCCCCAAAAATTGTCAGACTCCAGTGACCCAAGTCAGACTAGGTGTGGGAAATTCCAGTCCTCGAGGGCCTGATTGGTGTCACAGTTTTTCCCCATCACCAGCTAACACACCTGACTCCAATAATCACCTAATCATGATCTTCAGTTTAGAATACAATTTTGATTAATCAGCTGTGTTTTCTAGGGATGGAGAAAAAAAGTGTGACACCAATCAAACCCTCGAGGACTGGAGTTGCCCACCCCTGTCATAGACTGTTCCCTCTGCTACCGCACGGCAAGCGGCAAACCATAAGACTGATTAATAATTGATTAAATAAATTACTAAATTGCCACCTGGCCTATTTACATTGACACCCACCCAATTGTTTTTACACTGCTGCTACTCGCTGTTAATCTATGCATAGTCACTTTACCCCTGCCTACATGTAGAAATTACCTCGACTAACTTGTACTCCCGCACATTGACTCGGGACCGGTACCCCCTGTATATAGCCTTGTTATTGTTATTTTGTTGTTACATTTTACTTTTATTTATTTGGTAACTCTTTCTTGGACTTCATTGTTGGTTAAGTAATTAAGCATTTCATGTTAAGGTCTACCAACACCTGTTGTTTTCGGCACATGTGACAAATAAAATTTGATGGTGAAGCATGGTGGTGGCAGCATCATGCTGCGGGGATGTTTTTCAGTGGCAGGGACTGGGAGACTAGTCAGGATCGAGGGAAGGATGAACAGATGAAAACCTTCTCCAGAGCGCTCAGGACCTCAGACTGGGGCGAAGGTTCACCTTCCAACAGGACCACGACCCCAAGTACACAGCCAAGACAACGCAGGAGTGGCTTCGGGACAAGTCTCAATGTCCTTGAGAGGCCCAGACAGAGCCCGGACTTGAACCCAATCAAACATATCTGGAGAAACCTGAAAATAGCTGTGGAAGTTGTACACTCCCCATCCAACCTGACAGCGCTTGAGAAGATATGCAGAGAAGAATGGATAGAAATTCCGCAAATACAGGTGCGTCATACCAAAGAAGACTCGAGGCTGTAATCGCTGCCAAAGGTGCTTCAACAACGTACTGAGTAAAGGGTCTGAATAGTTGTGTAAATGTGAGCTTTTTTAAACTATCAACTTCTAAAAACCTGTTTTTGTTTGTGATTATGGGGTAGTGTGTACATTTTGAATAAGGCTAAAACATAACAAAAGCTGGAAAACGTCAAGGTGTCTGAATACTTTCTGAATGTACTGTATGGATAGCAAATTCAACAAACTGCATAATCAAAACAGTTGCTTTTTGAGGTGTTCTAAGGGATTCTCCTGAACTTTTGTATACTTTTTAGCCAATAGTTCTTAACATAGCCCCCCATGAGCCAAAAGTAGTCCACGAAAATAGCGTGCTATATCATATACGCGCAGATAAACTCAACAAAAAAAGGAAAAAAATAAACATCCTCTCACTGTCGACTGCGTTTATTTTCAGCTAACTTAACATGTGTAAATATTTGTATGAACATAAGATTCAACAACGGGAACATAATCTGAACAAGTTCCACAGACATGTAACTAACAGAAATGGAATGTGTCCCTGAACAAGGGGGGGGGGGGGGTCCAAAATCCAAAGTAACAGTCAGTATCTGGTGTGGCCACCAGCTGCATTAAGTACTGCAGTGCATCTCCTCCTCATGGACTGCACCAGATTTGCCAATTCTTGCTGTGAGATGTTACCCCACTCTTCCACCAAGGAACCTGCAAGTTCCCGGACATTTCTGGGGGTAATGAAATCCAATCCAACAGGTCCCAGACGTGCTCAATGGGATTGAGATCCGGGCTCTTCGCTGGCCATGGCAGAACACAGACATTCCTGTCTTGCAGGAAATCACGCACAGAACGAGCAGTATGGCTGTATACCATATGAGGGAGGAGGATGTCTTCCCTGTAATGCACAGCGTTGAGATTGTCTGCAATGACAACAAGCCCAGCCCGATGATGCTGTGACACACCACCCCAGACCATGATGGACCCTCCACCTCCAAATCGATCCCACTCCAGAGTACAGGCCTCGGTGTAACGCTCATTCCTTCGACGATAAACGCGAATCCAACCATCACCCCTGGTTAGACAAAACCGGCGATTCGTCAATTAAGAGCATTATTTGCCAGTCCAATCTGGTCCAGCGACGGTGGGTTTATGCCCATAGACAACGATGTTGCCAGTGATGTCTGGTGAGGACCTGCCTTACAACAGGCCTACAAGCCCTCAGTCCAGCCTCTCTCAGCCTATTGTGGAAAGTCTGAGCACTGATGGAGGGATTGTGCGTTCCTGGTGTAACTCGGCAGATGTTGCAATCCTGTACCTGTCCTGCAGGTGTGATGTTCGGATGTACCGATCCTGTGCAGGTGTTGTTACACGTGGTCTGCCACTGCGAGGACGATCAGCTGTCCATCCTGTCTCCCTGTAGTGCTGTCTTAGGCGTCTCAAAGTACAGACATTGCAATTTATTGCCCTGGCCACATCTGCAGTCCTCATGCCTCCTTGCAGCATGCCTAAGGCACGTTCACGCAGATGAGCGGGGACCCTGGGCATCTTTTGGTGTTTTTCAGAGTCAGTAGAAAGGCCTCTTTAGTGTCCTAAGTTTTAATTGCCTTCCGTCTGTAAGCTGTTAACGACCGTTCCACAAGTGCATGTTCATTAATTGTTTATGGTTCATTGAACAAGCATGGGAAACAGTGTTTAACCCTTTACAATGAAGATCTGTGAAGTTATTTGTATTTTTACGAATTATCTTTGAAAGACAGGGCCCTGAAAAAGGAAAGTACATTTTTTTGCTAAGTTATGTGCACCACGTCAATGCTTGCTCTCTCGCTCTGCTGTGTGTGTCTCTTGCTAGCTGTCACTCAAATGCCGAGGGGCTGAATCTCATTGGCTGGAACTGAAATTGCTAGAGGGCTGGCCCATGTGGGCGGGAAAGCAGAGGAGGCTGGTTGGAGGAGCTATAGGAGGAGGACAGGCTCATTGTAATGGCTAGAATGGAATAAATGGAATCAAACATATGGAAACCACGTTTGACTCTGTTCAAATAATTACATTACAGCCATTACAATAAGCCTGTCCTATACAGTGCCCTCAGAAAGTATGCACACCCCTCGACTTTCTACATTTTTTTGTTACAAAGTGGGGTTTAAATTAATTTCATACATTTTTTGGTCAACGATCTACAAACAAATACTCTAATCTCAAAGTGAAAGAAAAATGTACATAGTATTTTCCATTAATAAATTTTTTAAACATTTTAATTAAATAAGTATATAACCCCGAGTCAATACATTATAAAATCACATTTTGCAGCGATTACAGCTTTGAGTCTTTCTGGGTAAGAGCTTTGCAAACCTGGATTGTACAATATTTGCCCATTATTCTTTTAAAAAATTCTACACGCTGGTTATTGATCATTGCTAGACAGTCATTTTCAAGTCTTGCCATTGATTTTCAAGCCGATTTAAGTCAAAACTGTAACTAGGCTACTCTGGAACATTCAATACTGTCTTGGTAAGTAACTCTAGTGTATATTTGGCCTTCTGTCTTAGGTTATTGTCCTGCTGAAAGGTGGATTTGTTTCCCAGTGTCTGAAGTAGACTGAAACAAGTTCTTCTAGGACTTTGCCTGAACTGTGCTCTATTTCCTTTTCTCATAATAAAAAAAAAACACCCTAGTCCTTGCCGATGACAAGCATACCCACATAACATGATGCAGCCACCACCATGCTTGAAAATATGAAGAGTGGTACTCAGTGATGTGTTGTGTTTGCCCCAAACATAATGCGTTGTATTCAGGACAAAAAATATATATTTGCAGTATTACTTTAGTGCCTTACTGCAAACTGGATGCATGTTTTGGAATATTTTATTCTGTACAGGCTCCCTTCACCATACTTTTTCATTTCTAAAAACATAAGTCCACTTTAACATTATGGGGCATTGTGTGTAGATCAGTGACAAAATCTAAATGTGATCCATTTTAAATTCAGGCTGTAACAAAATGTGGAAAAAGTCAAGGGGTGTGAAAACTTTCTGAAGGCACTGTAGCTCCTCCCACCAGCCTCCACTGGGGGAAATGGCGCAACACAGCTTCCAGAAAACAGTCGCTTTCAAACTAGGGATTTCATGGCTAATTGAGGTAAGAAAGTAATTATGCATGTATGAACTACACATTGACACATCCAGCCCAAAGCGGGAGGTTTAAAAAAAAGACTAGTCTCAAAAGTACGGAAGCATGTCGGGGCGGCAGCGTAGCCTAGTGGTTAGACCGTTGGACTAGTAACCGAAAGGTTGCAAGATCGAATCCCCGAGCTGACAAGGTACAAATCTGTCGTTCTTAATTGACTTGCCTAGTTAAATAAAGGTAAAATAAATAAATAGATGTCCTTAACCCATATTCACAGTTAGCCATTGTGTAAAGGCTGGAAAAAAGTCCCCAGCGGCCTCACCTTGGCCCCAAGTAAGAGCAGGTCTGATGAGGCCATGGCCCAGTGAGTTTGTGTTCCAGATTCTCTACTGGAGTATTTATGTAATTGCTTGGCTACCCCAACTCCTTGCTCTGGTCAAACACCACACCCACAGACATTAGCGCCTTCTCCACAATGAGTCTAGATCTGAGTACCTCTCAGACGATTTCTAGAATGTAAATATATTTTAACCGTTCTGATTGGTCCCAGAAACCGATGGGTTAGGCTAGAGGTAATGCGGCATTTTGAAAATGTGTCATTGGCTTTGATACTCTGACTGAAATGATCCAATCGCTGATGACTTTGTTTTGTACAACACCCCCCATTTTGAGATTACCACAAACTACTTCAACGACGGCAGTGTCAGACTGAAATATATAGCGAACATAGAGCAGCGGAAGAATTCAGTTTGAGTCGTCAGGCAATGTGTAGCAGAGGTGTTCTGGTGTAACCTTGCTTGAGACCTGAACACGCATACTAGCTCCCAGAAAGAATGCCAAGGCTTTGGCACTGTGGGCCAACATGGCCGATCCAGGTTTGAATGCAGTTTGTATCATTTTTCCTCTTCAGCTGTTCCATTCATTCATCCCAGTAAAGGCACACATTATCCTTTCCTTTTGTTGTTTGAAAGGAAATGCCACAGGAGAGGGTGGAGTGCATTAAGTATTAAACTCGGGCAGCAGGTATAAGAGGCTTTAGGAAGCTAATAGTTTTAACCTTATTTTTAGAATACCTTGTTATACCTGTTATGATCTCTATCCTCTCCAAATGTTAGAACATAAAAACGCCCCTGTGGGGATGGTATTCCTTGCTCTGGCAACCCATGAATGTGGCGTTATTTACATGTGGCCAGAGTTCAACAGCACTCTGCATAAAGAAGTACAGTATGTGTGTGTGTGCGGGGGTGTTAAAATTCTCACCATGGCTGCATCATCAAGCATCATGTACAGTTGGTCTCGGGTGATTTCATGAGTCCTACATAGTCGGGCTGTGCTTAGACTCATATACAATTTTATTAATTAATGCCCATTTTATGTAAACAGGGCTTTATATGTTGAAGATATTTCACCGGGTGGGCTTCACATCTTAATTAAGGGGAGAGCGTTGATCTACAAGTTGCATCAGCTATTTATGGTGTGCTGTTTGATGGTGTTAGTCTCTCTCATCTTGGCCTTAGTCCAAAGTGCATTGCACATGTCCATAAATTACTTATACCACTGGCCTTCTCTGAGCCATTAGTGGTCAAACAGTAGTTGTTTGTATAGTGTTTTCAGGGAGATAGCAAAAGTTCAGACACCCTGGACAGTTGTCATTTATCAGCTGGATCCATCAATGACTTGGTTATGCAGGCATCAGTAGCAGCCATTTTCAACTTTTTACTACTCCGCATTTTGCTCAGGAAGGTCTTTCAACCGTACGATGCAGCAATATTTTGCAGTAAAAAGGCTTTTTAGCATAACCGTTCCTTTTTATGTAGTCTATTCAACCATCTTGTGAGATTTTAAAAAAGGCACAATTTTAGTCCCTCGTGTTGTTGACTGTCAGCATCCAAGGAATGCAATGTCCTGCTCCATAGTGTGGCCAGTCTGTAAATCACTCTCACTTGACATCCACAATGACATTCCTCTCCTCTTTACAATGTCCACATTGGAAAAACATGAGAGTAATACTTTCATGTGTCTTTTGTAATTTGTGACCTCCATGTGATGTGTGTAGTATTAATGATAGTGTGGTGTGTGTAGCTATGAGATATATATATATATTAACGGTACTTACGAGTTGGTGTGCAGATACTCGAAGGTGAGCTGAGCCCTGTTCAGGGTGCTGTAGTTAGAATAGGCCATCGCCACTCGTTAAAAGCTACTTCCTGGTTTTCTTTCTGACTTCCTCGCAGTCCAGTGTGGCTTTTCAAGAGCCTCATGCACCTACAGAATAACAGCAGCAGTCAGCTCCACTGGTCAAACGTATGCATGGTGTCAAGGATATTATGAATGTGTGAAATAACAAGAGCCTGGAATATAATGAGCTTACATAAAAATCAAAGGGCAATTTCACAGTAACGGAATTACACGGAGACTTTTTACACTTTAAAATGTATGCCAAACAAAAAACATTGATTTCAAAGAACCATACAACCCTATGCACAACGACTACTTTGAACACAGTAAAATAAAAAAAATACTTGTTAAGTTTGGTCAAATCTCCCTTAGTTTTAGTATCAGTTTTTGTTACTAAATGTATCTGCACACTTCTTCCTGTAAATTTGTTTTTATAAAATGTTCAGTGGAAATTGTTAAAAGTAGTCCTTTGAAATCAATGGTTTTTGTTTGGTATACTATACATCTTAAAGTGAATCTGAGTGTCAGCGTAATTCCATTACAATGGAATTTCTTAGAACAAATACCACTGGAGGAAAAGCCTCTAGATATCTGATACTTCATCTGAAGTACTGATACTTCATCATTAATCAAACAGCCACCAGACTATTACATTGAACCCCCCCCCCCCTCCATTTGTTTTGTACACTGCTGCTACTACTCGCTGTTTATAATCTATGCATAGTCACTTCACCCCTACCTACATGTACAAATTACCTCAACTAACCTGTACCCCCACACACTAACTTGGTACCGGTACCCCCTGTATATAGCCTCGTTATGTTACTTTAGTTATTTGGTAAATATTTTCTTAACTCTTCTTGAACTGCACTGTTGGTTAAGGGCTTGTAAGTAAGCATTTCACAATAAGGTCTACACTTGTACTCAGTGCATGTGACAAATAAAGTTTGATTTGATCAGCGGGAATAAGTCCTGTTGAAAAGTATGCCTATTCAAACTTGGAAATAAGTCCTGTGGTGGTTGGCAACCTCTGTCAATTCATGACTGGATTTGAGTGCTTTTTCTATAGGTAAAGACGTGTTATTACTTAGCACGATCACAGTCTCTATCACACAAAAAAAAAAAACACTCTCTCTGCTCCTGTCCTGTTTAGAGCTTGCCAGCTTGTAGTCCTAAAAAACAGAAACGAGTTCGTTCAGCCATTCCTATGGGGAAAATAAATGGGGAAAGAACCGGGTTTTGGGATAAACGCCCAAAATAATGTCTGTTACAGGCTTAGATCGTATACGTTTTGTTCTATGAGATAATATCAGTCAGTTAACATGACCTTTATGAATTATGAAACCTGTGTGCTTTTTCTGATTACAGAAGTGCTTCTAAAAAACGCACAAAAATGTTTACAAAAAAATGAATTGTTTAGTTGATTAAGATCTCATAGAATAAAACGTAAAATATCTCCTAAGCCTTCGTTTGCCACAGACCTTACTTTGGGCGTTTATCAAAAAAACGTACAAAAACTCCATTCATTTTCCCATAGGCTTTGTCCAACGAACCAAGGCGGAGCTATTGCCTAGAAAAAGATGCCATTACTAATTTCTCTCTATAGACCACGCGCCAGGTAACACTCCACTTTCAAACTGGCCCGCCGAGAAGAGAACACTCACGTGGGAGGCCTGTTAATGCTGTTTATCTGGATCATTCCATAAGACTCATCTAGGCTAAATCTTGACGTAATTTTTATTATCGAGTATGGATGAGTAAAGAGACGAGGTTATTGTCCAGTTATACTTTAACAAATGGTTAGTCTACTGACCAAGTTAACTAGCAACCTATATTGGCTCTCACACCCACAATTTCTGGTAGCTACCCTCCCTATGTAACGTTAGCTAGCTAGTTAGTTAGTAAACACCTGTAAAGAGCACATTAGCATGTACATTTATCCAATATGCAAACCGTTTAGAGCGCCAGCAGCTTCAAATTGACTTTAGGTCCGTGTAAAACATCCGTCGAAGCGATAACTACGTTACATTTCTGAAACCAACTCTACAGGCCGCGAAAACCTCATCCTTGCTCCCCTCCCTCACAGTACTGCGCACAGAGGAGAGGAAGGTCCGAAAGGTACGCCCGCCTCTACCGTTCATCTGAACACCAATAGAAACACGTCATTTATTTACATTACTGTAATTTGTCAATCTTCGTGCCACGTAAATTATCAGGAAGTAGAACGTCTCGATTCAAGAAATAAGCAAATATAATAACGATATTTAAAGACATTGACGTCATGTAACAAATATTTTAACGTGAGCATTTTGCCTGTTAAAGTTGTGTTTATTATTATTGTAATATGCGTAATAAAGCCCAGCACACGCTAGTGCTGAAAGCCCGTTAATACTAATTTCCCTAAGTATCTCTGTCTTCTCAAACTCAGCCTAGGCTAGCTCTAAAGTTTAACTCTGTTATTAGCCAAAACTAAACGATTATCTTTGTTTTGGACATGCAGTTCGACTTTGCTCTATGATCCCCATGGTAAGTTTGTTGAATTAGCAACGTTAGTCGCCTGCTAACTGCTAGTTAGTTGACGGTTTATACACCAGTAAAGAATACCCATTAGCTTTTGCTAATGGAACAGTTTTTTTTTTTTACCTTATTTCCAGAATATTCCGTTGTTTGAATCTTTTTGCTTGTTCATTTAGGACCTAGATTTAGCTGTGTGTTGTTGATTACTACTTGACAGCCATGTTGAATGTCAAATTCTGAAATGGCTGCCAGTGTCTCCTTGTTTTATGCAATAGTTAGTTGACCCATGCATGCTTGTACTTTATTTAGGTGAGTACTGCACCCATATCTGTGCACAACTGTCTATTTTAAGTAGGCTACTAGGATAGTTTAGCTACTGGAAAATGTAAATTGTCAACTCCCCAACACTTCATTCCAACCTTCCTTGATTGTAAGGGGAAATTCCGACCTGAGTCACTCGCACTAAAATGCACTTTTCTCCCTACTGTATACTGACATTGAACTTAAGCATGGGGAAACGCATGTGCCAGCCATGTATACGTTTGGGGTGGAGATGACAGAAATAGAGTTGTCAAAAGATATTCCTTATTCTGACCTTGACTTAAATCCCACACCAGAAAACCATGAATAAGTTCAAGCGAACCTGTCGGTTCCAAGTGGGAAAACATACTGGCCATGTCCAAATACCCATACTTGCGCCCTAAATAGTAGGCCGTTTGAGTATGCAAAAAAAGTTTAGTTTATTAAGGTGATCAATTAGATATGGGGATGCGCTACCGTAATCAACGAATAGCGGGAAACAACTCAATCACGCATGACGCATTCTCAGCATTCAGAACTAGAATGTTTAATATGCAAAAAGCATATCAACATGACAAGTATTTCCACCCCTTTCCCACAGTGAAGAATAAAATGCTGTGCCCTTGTGCATTTTTTTATTTATTGTATGGCCTTTTACCTTGCAGTGATTAAACTTGGAGACGTAACCAAATGGGTACTGCAGCCTAGAGCGAGTGATGACGATGTAAAGCATTGCACAATGACAGTCACACCAAATTTAACCTTTGGGCACTTTCAAATGTTTTAATTATATGCCCCGACTTTCTCTGTTTCCTACTATTTCTGTTATGTTAAATATTATCCACTAGTATTGACTGTCAATGTGTAAAGGCCCCCCAAACCCTATTTTCCATGAAGTAGCTCAGGTCTGATGAAAACTTCCCTAAACATACATTGTAAAATATCAGTGTTTTAAAATCTAAGCATGGGTTCTGAAAAGGAGATAAATATCCATACATTTGAATGGCTATCTTTCATTGATCTCCATTCTGAAAGCATTCTCCATAGGTTATTCTGTTGTGCTAATCAAATTGAAATTAAACAGGTACAAATTAAAGGGACTGCTTTAGATAAATTAACAGAATTATATATTTAACTGATCAAGTTGATTGGCCACCCAGTGGGTGTGTTTTCTGGGATTTAATTATATTTATTCAGTGCACGCAAGAGAGCTACAACCAAAAACCGTGCATGAGGTAAGTCTGAGTACCAAATACTGAAGTGCATAAATCAAAATGTGTAAAAGGCATTCCTTCCCTAAGTCTGAATCAGCCCCTATGTGACTACCCTTGAAGAGCTTTTTGATCTAGTCTGTCTGGAGTGGTTGAATCAACATTGTTTCCACGTCATTTCAATGAAATGATGTTGAACCAACATGGACTAGATGTTGAATTGACATCTGTGCCCAGTGCATCTATTCTATTGGTTCCATTTAATCGGGCAGTAAAGGCCACATACAGTATTTCAGTATTTGAAATGACAAAAATTATTTGAGCCCAGGTCTAAGCCTAACCCCGTCCAGTGTCAGGTCTGAAGCACTTGATGGAGGGGCCCTAATGTAAGGGGACTGGTGATGGTGGGGCCCTAATGTAAGGAGACTGGTGATGGAGGGGCCCTAATGTAAAGAGACTGGTGATGGAGGGGCCCTAATGTCAGGTGACAGGTGATGGAGGGGCCCTAATGTCAGGAGACAGGTGATGGAGGGGCCCTAATGTCAGGAGACTGGTGATGGAGGGGCCCTAATGTAAGGAGACAGGTGATGGAGGGGCCCTAATGTCAGGAGACTGGTGGAGGGGCTCTAATGTAAGGAGACAGGTGATGGAGGGGCCCTAATGTCAGGAGACAGGTGATGGAGGGACTCTAATGTAAGGAGACAGGTTATCCAGAGAGAGCCCTGTGTCTCCTAAGGAATAGGGTTCCATTTGGGAAGGATCCCCTGTCATGTCTGAGGCCTGGACAGTGATGAAGGTGAAAGTAATGGTTCACCTCTGCTGCTGGGATCCCATCCATGGATCAATAGCCACATGGTCAACAATATGATCAGGTTGGCAGGGTCTCAGTCCAGTACTACAGACCCATTAAGGTCATGGTGTCTCTATGATGGAATCCTACATCTTCTAGTCTTCCATTGACATAAACCAACCATTTTGTGATCTGCATCTACAGTGAGCTCCAAAAGTATTGGGACAGTGAATTATTTGTTTTGGCTCTGTACTCAAGCAGTTTGGAATTGAAATGATACAATGACTATGAGGTTAAAGTGCAGACTGTCAGCTTTAATTTGAGGGTATTCTCATCCATATCAGGTGAACCGTTTGGAAATTACAGCACTTTTTGTGCATAGTCCCATTTTAGGGGACCAAAAGTATTGGGTCAAATTCACTTAATGTATATGTGTATTAAAGTAGTCAAAAGTGTAGTATTTGGTCCCATATTCCTAGCACGCAATGATTATATCAAGCTTGTGACTCTAGAAACCTGTTGGATGCATTTGCGGTTTTTGTTGCGTTTCAGATTATTTTGCGCACAAAATATACCCCCAAGACATGCTAACCTCTCACCATTACAATAACAAGGGAGGTTAGCATTTTTTGTGGGGGGGTGTATGATATTCACGATTCATTCAAGACTATCCATAATCATGGTAGCATCCACATTAATGTAGAAATGTTTAGGAAAACGTATTCCATTCTTATTTACAATAAGTGACTCAAATGACAATACGTGATTTACCATTCTTTTCTATTGGACATGAAATAACAAGCTTGATGTAATCATTGCATGCTAGGAATTTGGGAACAAATACTAAACTTGACTATTTTAGTACACAAGTGAATTTGACTATTTTAGTACACAAGTCCCCTAAAATGGGGGGGGGACTATGTACAAAAAGTGCTGTAATTCATTAAACTAATAAACTGTGCAAGATTCAACACAAGTGAACTTTGTAGGAGAAGTGATAAGATGGGGAAGACAGTACTGGAATCAAGGTGCAGTATGAAGAGATGGTTTTTCAGCCTGCTGCAGAAGATGGGCAGTGACTCCAACTTTTCTTGACAGTGGTGGGGAGGACGCTCCAGAGAGAGGAGCTGGACTGGGATGAACAGCTGCAGGCGGCTCAGATGGATGAAAGTGCCAAGAGGCCTGAGCAGAATAAAACCACCTTAGGATGTGGCAACATGTTTAAATAAAATGTAAATATTTAATAACGTGCCCATTCACCCTGCAGTCATAACATGACAGAGTAGAACATCAAAAGTCTACCAGAGGACAATGTTTGTGGACAGAGCATGGGTTGAGATCAACAACAGCAGCTAAGCAGTTTGAAATGAGATGCTCCATCAAACTCTGATCCCAACAGCAGAAGCAGCAGACTCTCAGAAAGAGTCCTTTATTCGAACCATCCTCCTTCTTTCTTCCTTCTCTACTGGGTACTAGCTGCATGGTGTGGTGGAGACTGGTTCAGGAGTCAATCAGTGGCTCCTGTCACAGGGGGAAGCAGTGATAACGTCTTGAGTTAAATAACACTCACATAAACAACATGTCACTTAGATTGCAGAGCTGTAAATACTTCAACCCACTAACTGTATATTAGTTATATTATTATTATTATTAAATCAGAAAGATCAGAAACCTAACCCTTTGCAGTTCCAGGCCGTTGCTGTGGTAACGCCGTACGTGTGAGTGTGTGAGACTGGCGGAGAAGCAGAGCAGCACACACACCCCCAGCAGACACACACTCACCTGGATCAGATGCCTACTCGCCAGACCCAGCTCCTTCTGCAGAGTTACACACAAGTTTAGAGGCACTGACCTAGGGCAGTGTGTGTGTGTGTACCTTTGACAGCATGTGTTTGTATCTCAGGGAGTATTGAAAGACGGAACCATCAACTTTTTTTTCACAAATATTTTTCTTAATATTAACATTTGAAATATACATTTTTATACAACAAAGTATCAGCTATCACACCATGTAAAGGAACAACCCAATTACATTTGTTTTTCTTCCATAAAATGCACCTAACTGGATTTATCAACTCCATCAGCCACCATAAAAGGCAATTTGTTATTTAATTGTGAAACACGTGTTTTAAAGTCGTTGATTGTTTCATTCTAACAGATTATTCAAATATACACCGAACACTTGTTGGTTTTCATCAATGATCTCTTTGTACTTTCCCTCGATCCTGACTAGTCTTCCAGTCCCTGCCGCTGAAAAACACTGCCACAGCGCGATGCTGTTACCACCATGCTTCACCGTAGGGATGGTACCAGGTTTCCTACAGACGTGACTCTTGGCATTCAGGCCATAGAGTTCAATCTTGGTTTCATCAGGCCAGAGAATGTTGTTTTTCATGGTGTGAGAGTCCTTTAGGTGTCTTTTGGCAAACTCCAAGCGGGCTGTCATGTCTTTAACTGAGGAGTGGCTTCCGTCAGGCCACTCCACCATAAAGGCCTGATTGGTAGAGTGCTGCAGAGATGGTTGTCCTTCTGGACGGTTCTCCCATCTCCACAGAGGAATTCTGGAGCTCTGTCGGAGTGACCATTGGGTTCTCGGTCACCTCCCTGACCAAGGCCCATCTTCCCCGATTGCTCAGTTTGGCCGGGCGGCCAGCTCTAGGAAGAGTCTTAATGATTCCTAACTTCTTCCATGTAAGAATGATGGAGGCCACTGTGTTCTTGGGGACCTTCAATGCTGCAGACATTTTGTTGACAATTCCTTCGACCTCATGGGTTAGTTTTTTCTCTGACATGCACTGTCAACTGTGGGACCTTATATAGACAGGTGTATGCCTTTCCAAATCATGTCCAATCAATTGAATTTACCACAGGTGGACTCCAATCAAGTTGTAGAAACATCAAGGATAATCATTGGAAACAGGATGCACCTGAGCTCAATTTCAGCTCTGAATACTTCTGTAAATAAGGTAGTTTTTTTATTTTTATACATTTGCAAACATTTCTAAAAACCTGTTTTTTGGTTTGTCATTATGGGGTATTGTGTGTGTATATCGAGGGGGAAAAAACTATTAAATACATTTTACAATAAGGCTGTAACGTGACAAAATGTGGAAAAAGTCCAGGGGTCTGAATACTTTCCGAATGCACCATATGCCCTCCCAGGCCCATTGCTGCACCCCTACCCAGTCATGTGAAATCCATAAATTAGGGCCTAATTTATTTATTTCAATTGACTGATTTTCTTATACAGTGGCAAGAAAAAGTATGTGAACCCTTGGGAATTACCTGGACTTCTGCATAAATTGGTCATCACATTTGATCTGATCTTCATCTAAGTCAACAAAAGACAAACAGTGTGTTTAAACTAATTATTGTATTTTTCTTGTCTATATTGAATACATTATTTAAACATTCACAGTGTAGGTTGGAAAAAGTATGTGAACCCCTAGGCCAGGCATTCTCAAACTGGGGTACGTGCAATGCCGTCGGGGGTACGCCAAATAAAAATGTGATTTACATTTATTTTCTCTTCCCCATATATTTTCCAACTGGGCAATACATTTGGGTGAGGTTTTTTTCCTCGCCTGAGTAGCCTTGTTTCACTGCCAATAATAAAATTAAACCATCTAGTGTTCAGCGAAATAACAACAATGTCAAATACAGGTAGCCTAGTCAAATAATTAACGTCCAATCACATTAACCGTTACTCTATAGCGGGAATTCCACTAACGGTCCGTATGTAGCCAAACGTAGCTGCTGCTCATGTTGGTATCTGTACTGATGGTGCAAAAGCCATGACAGGGAGACATAGTGGAGGTAATGCCCGTGCAAGCAATTGCTCCCGACGGAGGCTCTTGGCTGCCAAAGGAATGCCTGACAGCTTGAAAGACATTTTGGACAGTGAAAATGGCTAGCTTTGTTAAAGCAAGGCCACTGAACTCTCGTGTATTTTCTGCACTATGCAATATGGGCAGCGACCATGTAACGCTTTTACGACAGAAGTGCGCCGGTTATCAAAGGGCAAAGTATTGACACTTTTTTTTCATTGAGAGACGAGCTTAAAGTTCTCTTTACTGACCATAATTTCCACTTGTCTGACCGATTGAATGATAACGAGTTTCTCACACAACTGGCCTATCTGGGTGATGTTTTTTCTCACCTGAATGATCTGAATCTAGGATTACAGGGACTCTCCGCAACTATATTCAATGTGCGGGACAAAATTGAGGCTATGATTAAGAAGTTGGAGCTCTTCTCTGTCTGCATTAACAAGGACAACACACAGGTCTTTCCATCATTATGATTTTTTGTATGCAAATGAACTCATGCTTACGGACAACGTCAAATGTGATACAGCGAAGCACCTGAGTGAGTTGGGTGCGCAATTACGCAGGTACTTTCCTGAAACGGATGACACAAACAACTGGATTTGTTATCCCTTTCATGCCCTGCCTCCAGTCTACTTACCGATATCTGAAGAAGAGAGCCTCATCGAAATTGCAACAAGCAGTTCTGTGAAAATTTTATTTAAATCAGAAGCCACTGCCAGATTTCTGGATTGGGCTGCGCTCAGAGTATCCTGCCTTGGCAAATCACGCTGTTAAGACATTGATGCCCTTTGCAACCACGTACCTATGTGAGAGTGGATTCTCGGCTCTCATTAGCATGAAAACTAAATACAGGCACAGACTGTGTGGAAAATTATTTAAGACAGACTCTCCAATACAACCCAACATTGCAGAGTTATGTGCATCCTATCAAGCACACCCTTCTCATTAACCTGTGGTGAGTTATTCACAATTTTCGATTAACAAATAAGGTTTAATATGTACGATGGTTAAATAAAGAGCAAAATTATTGTTTATTATTCTATTATTATTTGTGCCCTGGTCCTATAAGAGCTCTTTGTCACTTTCCACGAGCTGGGTTGTGACAAAAACTCACACTCATTCTTATGTTTAATAAATGTATCGTATAGTGTGTGTGGCAGGTTTACAATGATGGCAAAAAACAACATTTGAGAGTGCGCTGACCCTAGTGCTAGAGGGGGTACGCAGCTGATGTTAACCATTCCTCGAACAAAAGAGATATCAGAAGACCTAAGAATAAGAATTGTTTACTTGCATAAAGCTGGAAATTGTTGTAAAAGTATCTCTAAAAGCCTTGATGTTTATCCGTCTACGGTAAGACAAATTGTCTCTAAATGGAGAAAGTTCAGCACTGTTGCTACTCTCCCTAGGAGTGGCCGTCCTGCAAAGATGACTGCAAGAGCACAGCGCAGAATGCTCAATAAGGTTAAGAAGAATCCTAGAGTGTCAGTTTACAGAAATCTCTGGAACATGCTAACATCTCTGACGAGTCTACGATATGCAAGACACTAAACAAGAATGGTGTTCATGGGAGGACGCCACAGAAGAAGCTACTGCTGTCCAAAAAAACCATGGCTGCACATCTGAAGTTCGCAAAAGAGCACCTGGATGTTCCACAGTGCTACTGGCAAAATATTCTGTGGACAGCTGAAACTACAGTTGAGTTGTTTGGAAGGAACACACAACACTATGTGTGGAGAGAAAAAAAGGCCCAGCACACCAACATCAAAACCTCATCCCAACTGTAAAGTATGATGGAGGGAGCATCATGGTTTGGGGCTGCCTCAGGGCCTAGACAGCTTGCTATCGTCGACGGAAATATTCCCAAGTTTATTTAGACATTTTGCAGGAGAATGTTAGGCTATCTGTCTGCCAATTGAAGCTCAACAGAAGTTGGGTGATGCAACAGGATAACGACCCAAAACACAGAAGTAAATCAACAACAGAATGGCTTCAACAGAAGAAAATACGCCTTCTGGAGTGGCCCAGTCAGAGTCCTGACCTCAGCCCGATTGAGATGCTGTGGCATGACCTCAAGAGAGCAGTTCACACCAGACATCTCAAGAACATTGCTGAACTGAAACAGTTTTATAAAGAGGAATGGTAGAAAATTCCTCCTGACCGTTGTGCAGGTCTGATCCGCAACTACAGAAAACGTTTGGTTAAGGTTATTGCTGCCAAAGGAGGGTCAACCAGTTATTAAATCCAAGGGTTCACATACTTTTTCCACCCTGCACTGTGACTGTTTACACAGTGTGTTCAATAAAGACATGAAAAAGTATAATTGTTTGTGTTATTAGTTTAAGCAGACTGTGTTTGTCTATTGTTGTGACCTAGACGAAGATCAGATCAAATTTGATGACCAATTTATGCAGAAATCCAGGTATTTCCAAAGGGTTTACATACTTTTTCTTGCCACCGTATGAACTGTAACTCAGGAAAATCTTCCAAATTGTTGCATGTTGGGTTTATATTTTTGTTCAATATATAATACATATCTCCAAACGTTGTTTTGTTTTATATCATTGCATAATGCTCCAGGGCTAATTTCGTTAGCATTTTGGCATGTTTTTCTAGATTCAGAACATAAAACATGATGACTCCTTGCTGTCCCCAGTCCACCTGGCTGTGTTGCTGCTCCAGTTTCAACTGTTCTGCCTGCGGCTATGGAACCCTGACCTGTTCACCGGACGTGCTACCTGTCCCAGACCTGCTGTTTTCAACTCTCTAGAGACCGCAGGAGCGGTAGAGATACTCTTAATGATCGGCTATGAAAAGCCAACTGACATTTACTCCTGAGGTGCTGGCTTGCTGCACCCTGGACAACTATTGTGATTATTATTATTTGACCATGCTGGTCATTTATGAACATTTGAACATCTTGGCCATGTTCTGTTATAATCTCCACCCGGCACAGCCAGAAGAGGACTGGCCACCCCTCATAGCCTGGTTCCTCTCTAGGTTTCTTCCTAGGTTTTGGCCTTTCTAGGGAGTTTTTCCTAGCCACCGTGCTTCTACACCTGCAGTGCTTGCTGTTAGGGGTTTTAGGCTGGGTTTCTGTACAGCACTTTGAGATATCAGTTGATGTACGAAGGGCTATATAAATAAATTTGATTTGATAAAACAAGATTTATAAAGCAAACAATGTCAAGCACAGCAAGCACTTCAATAGTTTAAGCATATTGCAGGACAATGAAGAATATCTTAACCTCTTAAGGGGGTTAGCAATCAGTGACGGAGTTCACAAGCCACTGACAGAGTTGACAACAGAAACTCAATACAGATATTCTTGTCTTAAAGTTACCTACAAACATTAGTAAAATATGGAAAATTATTAAATTTGACAATTCCCAACAAAATATGACTATTCTATCAGGTCTTTCAGGCCCAGTTGACGTTAGATAAATCTGACAAAATTGCTTATTTAATTCATTATTCAAGTGATATTCAAAGTAGCAATTTAGTTTTTCCTAAGTTGCTTTGACTCTGAACCCTAATTCAAATAAAGTTCAGACTTATTCTAAAATGGATTAAATAAAACGTTTCCCTCAATCTACACACAATATCCCATAATGACGAAGCAAAAACAGTTTAGACATTTTAGCAAATGTATTAAAAATTCAAAACAGATACCTTATTTATATAAGTATTCAGACCCTTTGCTATGAGACTTGAAATTGAGCTCAGATGCATCCTGTTTCCATTGATCATCCTTTAGATGTTTCTACAACTTGATTGGAGTCCACCTGTGGTAAATTAAAGTGAATGGACATGATTTGGAAAGGCACACACCTGTCTATATAAGCTCCCACAGTTGACAGTGCATGTCAGAGCAAAAACCAAGCCATGAGGTTGAAGGAATAGTCCGTAGAGCTCCGAGACAGGATTGTGTCGAGGCACAGATCTGGGGAAGGGTACCAAAAAATGTCTGCAGTATTGAAGGTCACCAAGAACACAGTGCCTCCATCATTCTTAAATGGAAGAAGTTTGGGAACCACCGAGGCTCTTCCTAGAGCTGGCCGCCCGGCCAAACTGAGCAATCGGAGGAGAAGGGCCTTGGTCAGGGAGGTAACCAAGAACCCGATGGTCACTCTAACGGAGCTCTAGAGTTCCTCTGTGGAGATGGGAGAAACTTCCATCTCTGTAGCACTCCACTAATCAGGCCTTTATGGTAGAGTGGCCAGACAGAAGCCACTTCTCAGTAAAATGCACAACAGCCCGCTTGGAGTTTGCCAAAAGGCACCTAAAGACTCACAGGCCATGAGAAGCAAGATTCCCAAGTGTCACGTCTGGAGGAAACCTGGCACCATCCCTATGGTGATGCATGGTGGTGGCAGCATCATGTTGTGGGGATGTTTTTCAGCGGCAGGACCTGAGAAACTAGTCAGGATCGAGAGAAAGATGAACAGAGCAAAGTACAGAGAGATCCATGATCAAAATCTGCTCCAGAGCGCTCAGGACCTCAGACTGGGGCAAAGGTTCACCTTCCAACAGGACAACGACCCTAAGCACACAGCCAAGACAACGCAGGAGTGGCTTTTGGACAAGTCTCAATGTCCTTGAGTGGCCCAGGCAGAGCCCGGATTTAAACCCGATCAAACATCTCTGGAGAGACCTGAAAATAGCTGTGCAAATCTATCAAAAGTACAGAACTTTTCAGCCCATGGGTGGTCTTGTTGCACTACAGTTAATCAGGAGATGAAAGGGCCTCCCGAGTGGTGCAGTGATCTAAGGCACTGCCTCGCAGTGCTAGCTGTGCCACTGGAGATCCTGGTTCGAGTCCAGGCTATGTCGCAGCCGGCCGCGGCCGGGAAACCCATGGGGCGGCGCACAATTGGTCCAGCGTCATCCGGGTTAGGGGAGGGTTTGGCCGGCAGGGATGTCCTTGTCCCATCGCGATCTAGCGACTCCTGTGGCGGGCCGTTTGCATTGCACGCTAACACGTTCACCAGGTGTACAGTGTTTTCTCCGAGACATTGGTGCGGCTGGCTTCCGGGTTAAGCGGGTATTGTGTCAAGAAGCAGTGCAGCTTGGCTGAGTTGTGTTTTGGAGGACGCACGGTTCTCGACCTTTGCCTCTCCTGAGTCCGTACGGGAGTTGCAGCGATGGGACAAGACTAACTACCAATTGGATACCACAAAATTGGGGAGAAAAAGGTGGAAAAAAAGAATAAAAAATAAATGATAATAACATCCGGAGATGAATTGGTTCTCATGGTATAGCTGACCCTGCTCATTTTGGATTCATTTATGATTTTAGATAAATCTGATGGAGTTGACCATAACTCCTGACAAATTTGATAGGAATCACAGTTTTGAGAGAAATATTTCTTCAAGTCAGAGGTGGCTATTGCAAGAAACTACATGTGATCATTTCTCTGTTAAAATATGTGGAAAATTACAAAAACGAATCTTTCCATGATAAAAAAATACATTTAGGGGAATTTTAAGATCAAATGAGATACATTTTTTCAACTATTAAAATGAAATTTCCCTGTCGGACAAAGATGTCCCGACTTTCAAGAATCCCTGACCTGTTAGCATGGCGGTGTGTAGGTTGTAGGTTGTGACTCAACTGAAATTTTAGAGCATGGCTGTGAGTGTGGGGTCGTGTGTATGTGTACCTGCGTTAGCATGGCTGTGAGTGTGGGGTCGTGTGTATGTGTACCTGCGTTAGCATGGCGGTGAGTGTAGGATCAGGTGTGTACTGTAGACTGTAGCAAGACTGTGACGCTGAGGGCTTCTGGCTGCTTATCTCCATTGCAATCGCTCTGACAGGAGAGGATGTCCCTTCATTGGCAGGGCACACAGGTGGCAGCCTGGACATACATACACACACACGTTACAGAAGACACTAGACTTTACGCAGAGACACTCCAGAGGAGATAAGGCAGAAGTGCCATCTAGGCACTCTGTACAGAGCTGTATGCAACAGGTGAATGAACCAGTATATGGAAGACTAGGTATGTGTGTGTGACTCACAGGGCCGGAGGTAGGATGTGTGTAGGTGCGCTGACGATAAGGCAGGTGTGCGAGTTGCCCCCCACAGTTGGAGAGGAGAACATCAGTGTCACGTTTACAGCCTCGTTACCTGAGGAGACAGAGACAATTTCAACTGCTGCTACTGTATAGTTATTTCACCATGGCACATAATTCTCATTTATGTATTATTAAGCATGGTTTCATCATATCAAACCAATTAAGCATAACATGAAATGTGCACCATTTGCCTATCGAGGACAAAAACTGACCTGTGAGTCCCAGCTGACTGGCCAATAACGTTCCATGGAGGCAGAGGTCGCTCAGGGATTGGATGTCTGAGCTGTCCATCACAGCCAGTGGCACCCAAAGGGACAACTGTGTGATGGATGGTGGGCTCTGGGTGGAGTTCAGCAATACTGTTCCACATACCTCCTCTTTCGCAAATGGAGGAGAGGAAACTGTCTCCATTGCTGTACCATTGGCTCTCGCACACAACTGGAGGTTGGCCAACGACGACAGGAAGTGGTTCCAGTCCTTTGAAAGAAAATATGTATTTCCATTTCTCTGTACATCTAGTGGTCTGCACTCATCTAGCCCTGAAGGGATTTTTTTGGCCTGCATGCCCAAGATGCATTGAGCAGAGCCAAAATCCAAAAGCTGTGCTCTGCAACACCTAGCAGTGTCACACTTTTGCCCCAGCTAACACCCAGATTACTACAATAATCAACTAATCATGATCTTCAGTTTAGAATGCAATTCCTTTAAATCAGCTGTGTTTGCTAGGGATGGGGGAAAATAGTGACACCTATCAGGCCCCCGAGGACTGGAATTGCCCAGGCCTGCTCTACTGTATGGACTAAAGTATAGGAACAACAAGGTAAAGGGGCAGTTCCCCAACCTCCGGCATAATGGTATAAGTTACCATGAATTTTGTTCTTCGCCTATTGGTGTGTGTGTTGTATCTGTGGTTTGTCAAGGTTGGGCAAGCGGTGAGTGTGGCATAACTGTAGTGTTAAGAGTTGGGCACTTGGGCAGGCATTGTGTGTAATGTGTAGGGCTGGGCAGTATACCATAGTATTTTACTATAGACCGGTATTGATGCATGGACCAGTTTGGGTTTTTACTTTACCTTTTAAAACAGCATTTCAATGTTTAGTTTGTTAAATGTGATACGCAACTCTGGCGCGTGTAATGTGTGTTTTTATAGTTTACTCCGTTTGCTACTTGCAAGTTGTCTCTCTCGCTTCCCACACCAAGCCCTGCCCACTGTCACTCAAGGAGAGCAGTTGTTGCTCGACCATGGAGTCACGAGCACTTCACTTGCCGTTCACTTTGCAGTCTGCATGGTCAGACGCAACAAGATGTTGGGTGACAATGATGCTGCTTTCTATAATTACACTATTTGTTTGTGTATCTTAATGTCTACAAACAGCTTTCTTTTCTTAGCAAGTTGTGGCTAAGACAAATCATGTTAGCCACTAATGTTAATCGCTAGCTAAATGCAAAGAGAGAGGACTCATCATTGTATCTGTGACAGTGCCATTGAAGAAATCTCCATTTTGAAGTAGTCAATTTTCTTCTTCACGATTGGCTGATCCCTCCTGACGACCCGGTTGGACATGAAGTCGGAGGTCCCACCCAGTTGACTACATTAAAATGGTGGAAGCCCTCAATGGTGCAGCCCATGCTAATATGGCCTTTTCGCCACTAGAGGCCTCTATCATTTTCTATGGCTAAATGTAATCAGTCAGAGCAAACATAGCTTGCTAATATACAGCCTGATACCAGTGCTGGGGTAGGCCTAGATCAATATGTTGTTTGTGCAACGGTATCTTCTAAATCAGCGAGGAATAGGCAAAGCATGAATATATTAGCTAACTACATGAAGTGAATACCATAGAGATAGATACAGATGAGTCCTTTATATCTGTACCATTAGTCTGTGACAGCATGGGCAGCACCATTGAGGCTACAACCCATAGGAATTCCCATCCAGTTGACTACTTTAAAATGGTGGAAGCCCTCAACGGCGCTGCCCATGCTAAAATAGCCTGTTGGCCACTAGATGCCTCTATCATTCTCTATGGAGAATACACATGTACTATAACATCGTATATGGTCCCCTAGAAAACACTGACAATCAATTTGGTTCCGACCCTGTCAAAATAATAACTCCCCGGCTTATTCCTTTGTTGTCATTTCAAACAGCAATGTATTCAAAATGCTGCCCACTATATTCTAATTGTTGAACTACAATAATAATTTCAACAGTTCACCAATAAACTGCTCTAGGCCTAGATGTTTGACCCATATCTATCATACAGCGCTTATTAGCACTACTTGACAGTGTGGAAATGATAACAAAAGTGCAGGAAATGTATAAATCAAACAGAATGGTGAATGCCCCATTGAAAACACTTATAATTAATGTATTACCACTCTAGGGTCGTGAATATTTATCACTTTTATTATTCAAAAACATAAAATACCGTCAAATGTGAAAAATATAATAATATGATATTTTGGCCATATCACCAAGCCCAAACTGTGTGTGTAATGTATGTTGTACCTGCGTGTCTGGATTGGGCAGGCGGTGTGTGTGCGTGTATGACCCGAGGCTTAGGAAGGTGAGGGCAAGGGTCAGCACACAGAGGAAGAAGGTGACCCCAGGAGGATGCTGGGAAACATAGTCCCTTAGATTAGCAACTGGCTGCCAGGAACCCATCACACACCTGTAACACACACAACAGATTCCTGATATAAAAAAAACTGACGACAATACAGGATTCAGGCAAACATTCCATAAACGCATTGCATTCGCCACAAAACGATTTAGCAACAACATACGTTACCTGGCTTGTGGGATCATCATACAGACAGATCCACAGGAGTGACGTTGGTTTAGTCCAACGTCGAGCCGTTCTCTGCAATGCTACCTCGCGTTGCTTGCCATGTCAAGACAACGGAATTTACCAGTCAAAGTACAACTTTTGTAGCTGTCGTTGCTTTTCTTAATAGCAAAAGCCAAGCGCCTAGCTAGCCATACAGTTCCGTACAATCTACAACTCGCTAACGTTACTATAGTTAAACCGGATCGGTAGAAAGTTAATCAGCTAGCAAGCAGCTTTTGTTTAATGCAAACTAAATCATGATTTTTCTAAGCTAGCTACATCTAAAGTATGCAGTTCACATGAGAAGACTAGCTAGTACAAACAAAGCAAGTTAGTTCGTTACATTTCTAACCTATGTCTGAGAATTTGGACCATATTGTTTTGAAAGACAAACTAGTATTCTGCCAGCAGCACAAACAATGACGTCAATTTGTATGGTAATGAAGAATCCTTCAAAATAAAAACCCGCACATTTTATTCTTCACATGTTTCGTAAACAAACAGGTTAAGATTAACAGTGAAATGTGTATTTACGGGCACTTCCCAACAATGCAGAGAGGGGGGGGGGGAGAAATAGAAAAGCACAACACATAAAAGCAATAACAATGACTTGGCTATATACACGGGGTACCAGTACCAAGTCGACGTGCAGGGGTAAGAGGTAATTCAGATAGATATATACACTGTACAAAAATATAAACGCAACTTGCAACAATTTCAAAGATTTTACTGAATTCTAGTTCATGTAAGGAAATCAGTCAATTGAAATACATTCATTAGGCCCTAATCTATGGATTTCAGATGACTGGGAATACAGATATGCATCTATTGGTCACGGATACTTTAAACAAAGGTAGGTGCGTGGATCAGAAAACCAGTCAGTATCTGGTGTGACCACCATTTGCCTCATGCAGCGTGACACATCTCCTTCGCATCGAGTTGATCAGGCTGTTGGATTGTGGCCTGTGGTATGTTGTTCCACTCCTCTTCAATGGCTGTGCGAAATTTACTGGATATTGTCGGGAACTGGAACACGCTGTCATACAAGTCGATCCAGAGCATCCCAAACTTGCTCAATGGGTGACATGTCTGGTGAGTATGCAGGCCATGGAAGAACTGGGACATTTTCAGCTTCCAGGAATTGTGTACAGATCCTTGCAACATGGGGCCGTGCGTTATCATGCTTGAACATGAAGCAATGGCGGGGGATGAATGGCACGACAATGGGCCTTAGGACCTCATCACGGTATCTCTGTGCATTCAAATTGCAAACGATAAAATGCAATTGTGTTCATTGTTCACTATGTTCACAACGTTGGTATCAGCAAACCACTTGCCCACACGACGCCATTCATGCTGTCTGCCATCTGCCCGGTACAGTTGAAACCGCGATTCATCCGTGAGGAGTGAGGAGCACACTTCTCCAGCGTGCCAGTGGTCATCGAAGGTGAGCATTTGCCCACTGAAGTCGGTTATGTGCCAAACTGCGGTCAGGTCAAGGCCCTGGTGAGGATGACTAGCACGCAGATGAGCTTCCTTGAGACGGTTTCTGACAGTTAGTGCAGCAATCCTTCAGTTGTGCAAACCCACAGTTTCATCAGCTGTCCAGGTGGCTGGTCTCAGACGATCCCACAGGTGAAGCCAGATGTGGAGGTCCTGGGCTAAAGTGGTTACACGTGGTCTACGGTTGCGAGGCCGGTTGGACGTACTGCCAAATTCTCTAAAACAACATTGGAGGCAGCTTATGATAGAGAAATGAACATTCAATTATCTGGCAATAACTCTGGTGGACATTCCTGCCGTCTGCATGCCAATTGCACACTCCCTCAAAACGTAAAAAATCTGTGGCATTGTGTTGTGTACACAAAACTGCACATTTTAGAGTGGCTTTTTTATTCCAGGTGACTACCTCATGAAGCTGGTTGAGAGAATGCCAACAGTGTGCAAAGCTATCATCAAGGCAAAGGGTGGCTATTTGAAGAATCTCAAATATAAAATATATTTTGATTTGCTTAACACTTTTTTTTATTACTACATGATTCCATATGTGTTATTTCATAGTTTTGATGTCTTCACTATTATTCGACAATGTATAAAATAGTACAAATAAAGAAAAACCCTTGAATGAGTAGGTGTTCTAAAACTTTTGACTGGAAGTGTACATATAACTAGGAATAAAGTGACAGATAATAGCAGCAGCATATGTGATGCAATGTTGATAAATATTAAAAATATATTACATTTGAATCAATGTGAATTTTTATTGTGCTCTTAAGCAAATGAAGGACTTTATGTAAATAATTACAAATATGCTTCTATTTGTTTTTTAAGAGCACTATCAAAAAATACAATGTTTAGATTGGTATGTTCACAACATTAGGCTGTATAGAAAAAACGATTTTATGTGCCAAGGTAAAAGTGGAGTAGGCAATACTCAGTAGGGTCTCTAGAGAATCTATATATGGTGTTATTTCTTGGGGGACTGAGATCTAAATATCCAGCAGAACTTTCTACTCCAACCATTCCATTCACTGCAATGCAATACAGTGAATGGATATGTGCCAAAGTAAAGGTGGGGTTGGGAATACTCAATTGGGTGTGTAACACAGGAGGTTGGAGATTGGGGAGAACGGGCTCGTGTTAATGACCGGAGCGGAAAGGTGGAATGGTATCAAATACATGGTTTCCATGTGTTTGATGCCATTCCAGCCCTTATTATGAGCCATTCTCCCCTCAGCAGCCTCCTGTGGCCTGTAATCTATATATTGTGTTATTTCTTGGGGTCCTGAGGTGTAAATACCCAGCAGCACTTTCTACTCCACCTACTGCAATGCAACACACTACTACATGCCAAAAAATTTAATATTGGTTTATAGAGAAAAAATATTCTATGTGCTGAGGTAAAAGTGGGGTTGGTATTACTCATTAAGTACGGTCTGTAGAATCTTTATATGGTGTTATTTTATGGATAACTGTGGTCTAAATCCCCAGCAGCACTTTCATTCATTGCCCTTTATATACTACAATATTAAAGTCAAATTATCCATAATTTTTTTTCAAAGGTGGTGGCAAATCTGTGAGTTGTACTGCACTAGTGATAAACACAAACGATATTCCCAAAATGTTGCCCGTTTTTGCAGGGGGACTCTTATTTTAAAATTAAAATAATCTGCGATCGTGTTGCCATCATAATATCCTGCTGCTCGGAGAACGGTAATAAAGCAGAATAACAAGAGTATAGTTAGAGTTCTGATTGGAGGAAAGCAGAGCCACGTGCATTGTCATTGGATTTGAACATGTGATAACTATGTCCCTCCCCTTCTTTCAAATCAGTTGTGTTTAGCTTTCAGGAATGCTTAAAAAAGTCTGGGCCATCAGCGACAACAGTGTACGACACCAAAAGACAGAACGCCAGCTTTGTATTTCTAAATAAGCTACACATGACATGGCTATAAATTAAAGTTCAAAACAAAATTAATTCCAAAAACCATTGACCGTATTAAAGCACATCTGTCAAATGCTAACAAATGTAATACATGTTTTTATGCGATCACTGTCTAATAAGGTCAACATGAATTGAACAAATTGACCAGTGTCATACCAGCATGAATCAAATGGTAGAATACTTCAAGTAGGCACATAATCAAACAGTTTAGTGGAGCCTAAATATATATATATTTTAATAATTCTCTATTGGCCAAACGAATAGTACATTTTTTCCCAGTACAATTTCCTACCTCTATAATTGTCATTTGTGGAACTCCAGCCCCATTTAAAGTTTTCCCATCTCACATCACATTCGATGAGACAGCCAGTACGAGCAAAACATTATAAAACATTTTTTTAAACCCAGTTAAAACCCACTTCCTTATCTCAAGATTGTTCACACAACAGAGCAGTAAATATACATGCTAACCCTGAGCTTACTGTTGCACTGTATACCTAATACATTACATTACTTTTGTAATCATTTACCTTCTGAAATGAAACCCATCACCCCTTAGTTTATTCTCTGACACGGAGGGGTCTGTACGTGTAGGGTTAATGTAAGGGGTACATTTCAATTTTAGTCAGTTAGCAGACACTCTTATCCAGAGCGACTTACAGTTAGTGCATTCATCTTAAGATAGCTAGGTGGGACAACCACATACTGTATCACAGGCATAGAATGTAAATTTTTTCTCAAGTAAATAAGTCAGTAGTCAAAGCTAGAACGGAAGGTGGCAGAATGGAGTTCTCAGGTTGGGGTGTACTGTTTGAGCATACCCTGAAGGTAGGGAGGGGAAGTTCTTCTTGCTGTTCCGTAGGTAAGCACCATGGTCTTGAAGTGGATTTGAGCTTTGACCAGAAGCCAGTGGAGTGTACGAAGGACTGGGATGACAATAGAGAACTTCGGAAGGTTGAAAACCAGGTGCGCTACAGTGTTCTGGATAAGTTGCAGGGGTTTGATGGCACAAGCAGGGTTTTCAACCTAGAACCAAGCCCTGGGGAATACCAGTAGTGAGAGTACGTGGTGCAGACACAGATCCTCTCCACGTCACCTGGTAGGAGCGGCCTGCCAGGTAGGATGCAATCCAAGAGTGTGCAGAGATGCCCAGCCCTGAGAAGGTTGAGAGGAGGATATGATGGTTCACAGTGTCAAAGGCAGCAGATAGATCTAGGAGGATGAGAACAAAGGAGAGATAGTCAGCGTTGGCAGTGCGGAGAGCCTCCGCCACACAGAGAAGAGCAGTCTCGGTTGAGTGACCCGTCTTAAAGCCTGACTGGTTAGGGTCAACAAGATTGTTCTTAGAGAAATAACAAGAAAGTTGATCAGAGACAGCACACTGAAGTGTTTTGGAATGAAAAGAAAGATGGGATACAGGTCTATAGTTTTTGACGTCAGATGAGTCGAGTGTTGGTTTCTTGAGGTGGGGAGCGACTCGGGCCATTTTGAAGTCAGATTGGACTAAGCCAGTAGTCAGGGATGAGTTGATGATGGATGTGAGGCATAAGAGAAGATCTCCAGAGATGGTCTGGAGAAGGGAGGAGGGGATGGTGTCGAGTGTGCAGGTTGTTCTGCGGCCAGACCTTACTAGTCGCAGCATGTCATAGAGAGGAGGGAGTGAAAGGATGATAGGTCCTCCTGAAGTTTAGTTTTCCTAAATTTTCGCTCAGCTGCCTGTAGCCCTGTTCTGTAAGCTCGCATCACTCAGGCCCCAAGAGGAAAGGGGAGGAGGGCCGAGCCGGCCGGGAGGAAAGGGGGGTAGTGCAAGTCATAGGATGCGGAAAGGGAGGAGAGTAGGGTCGAAGAGGCAGAATCAGGAGACAGGAGGAATAAGGATTTACCAGAAGGGTTAGGTAGACCAGGTGACATTTACAGGTGCAAATGCCCAGGTGTCAGGGTGTCCCATGTGCATCAGGTCTGAGTAGGGGGATGAACTCCACTGGAAGGCAGGTACCTGGTCCCAAGTGGGTCCACTCGCTGCCAGGAAGCCAAACTCACGCCACAGCCCGTAGGACGTCACCTACACACACTCAAAGGTACACACCCAAAAGGTACACACACAGCCAATTAGTGACACCTACAAGAAGCATGTCATAACAGCTCACCTAACTCATACCTAGAGAAATAGAAAGTAGAAGTGGAGGATGGCCTTACCTTCATATCCGTTCCTCCATGTGGTCTCTGCTTCAGCGCTCCGAAGGGATACGTTCCGTTAGCCGGGTTCAGGTCGGACCGGGCTGAGATGGTGTTCTCTCCATTAGCAGGCGGGTCACAGCCCTCACACCAAGACAACGGGTCCTCCTTAAAGTTATTATACCTACAGAAAAAGAGGGGGGTAGGGAAGGGATATCCATACATAGGCTATAAATGCACAGTGCATTCGGAAAGTATTCAGACCACTTAACTTTTTCCACATTTTGTTACGTTACAGCCTTATTCTAAAATGGATTCTATATATTTTTTTCCCCTCCACCTACAGACAATACCCCATAATGACAAAGCGAAAACAGGTTTTTAGAAATGTATACACATTTATTTAAAAAATATATATCACATTTACATTAGTATTCAGACTCTTCGCTATGAGACTCGAAATTGAGCTCAGGTGCATCCTCTTTCCATTGATCATCCTTGAGATGTTTCTACAACTTGATTGGAGTCCACCTGTGGTAAATTAAATTTATTGGACATGATTTGTAACGGCACACACCTGTTTATATAAGGTCCCACAGTTGACATTGCATGTCAGGAGCAAAAAACTTTTTGCGCTTTGTCATTCTGGGGTAATGTGTGTAGATTGATGAGGGGGAAAAAAACATTGAATCAATTTTAGAATAAGGCTGTAACGTAACAAAATGTGGAAAAAGTCAAGGGGTCTGAATACTTTCCGAATGCACCGTAGGTAAGGATACAGCTGTAGGTAAGTATACAGCTGTAGGTAAGGATACTTGTGTATATAGGCCTAAATGCAGGTCTGTCCTTCTCCCTCCTGTGACATCTGGTGTAGAAGCCTCTGACTGGAAGAGCGTACCTCATGAGGCGGACCATGGAGTCCATGTCTGTGATGTGTGATTGGTTCCTTTTGAAGATCTGGGCTCGAGGGGTCATGTCCAAAGAGAACCATGGACCAAACTGTTTAACCAGTTCTCGACAGCCACTGGCATTAAACACCTCCTCATAGTACCTACACACACACAGTGAGAGTGTGTCACACATACACAGGTTATTTTTGTTGTTGTTGATAACAAACCTGAGAGACAGACAGTCACCACCTATTAATAATATAGTCATTACTAGTGTGTGGTAGTTATATATTTGTTGTTATTGGTACTTACGGGATGTTATAACTGGACCAGTAACCTTTCTGCAGCAACTCCTGGGTTTTATCAGAGTGAACAACCAGCCCACTACAGATCAGAACCACACACACACACTTATTGCTGTTATTGATAAATAGCCAGCTCACCACATCAGGAAGAACACACAAAACATTTCTCCAATGTGTGTGCGTGCTTGGGTTGTCGCGATACCAGGATCGCAATACTATGATACCGGATTTTCTTTTGGCAAATTTTTCAAAAGCTTTATGGTCCTTTAAAACCCTACTTTATGTAAAATATTTGTGTGATATAGCTTGCAAAATAAACAAATGTGACTCTGGATAACAACATGAGGACTGTTTTCCTCAAGAAATGAATGAAGGTTTTGTTTCTTTTCATTCCTAGTATCTTAACACTGGTATCGTGACCACCCGTGTCTGTGTTCACTCTTACGGGAGCTGCTCCAGTACAGTAAACAGCTGCTCCTTGGTCTCTGTCATCCCCGGAGTGAAATGCCTGTAGTCCACTATCATCCACTGGTTATTATACCTAACACACACACACATACCTACAAGTGAGGGAATGCATTGATTCCAAAGGTAGACATTCTACGCGGTCTGGGGGTCTGTATTGAGGCCATTGAGTAATTTCTGATGATTGATGAAACACTAGTTAGTCTTTTAGGTTCCACTGTAACTCCCCTACGTTGAGTAACAGAGGCTGTTAACCGACAGACTGTATGTAGATATGCTAGAGATAGGCTAGAGAAGTAAAACATCTCAGAGACTGAGATAAGCTGTAGAAGACAGATTTAATAGCCCTAACTCTAACCCTACAAATCAACATGAGTAACCTTTGATTTCTGGGGACTTTGGCCTGAGTCGCCGTCACTGATAAGTCCCACGCCTGCCTTCCCAGCAGAGTTGGGGTCAATTCGAATGTAGGAATTGAATTCAATATATGAATTGGCCCCAACCCACGCCACAGAATGAAGAATTGAGTTTGAATTGAAGGAAGTAGAATTTAATTAAAACCAATTAAACTGAGACGTGAAACATGAAAGGCTCATTCATTTGACATATGCCACTTATTCATGCAAAGAATACACAATTTCAAATATTAGTTTGATTATAACTCAAAGATGTCAAACAAAATTTTTCTTTGTCATGAGATGTTTTTTTTCTTCAAAAATATAAAAACATTAAGGGAATTATGAATTATTATAGACAATCCACAACACAATCTTAGAATATTTCCAGACCACTGAAATTATTTCAAATTGTTTAAGGAGAATGAGTTTTAAAAATTAAATGTTTCAACCTTATGCTACATGGTATTGGTAACCATACATTATGTCAAAATAAACATTACTATGGTGATGTGTAGAATAAATAAGCCATTTTAATTTCATTGAATTAAAGTCTACTTCCTTTATTCAAATTTAAATCAAATTCTGCTACATTTGGGGGTGGCCAATTTCAAGAATTGAATTGGAATTAAAGAGAAATTTGCAACTCAGTACAGAATTGACTTAACTCTGCTCCTCCCCGAAAAAAAAAGTATCTCACTCAGGTCACCTGACCACTCGTGAAAGTTCATGTGATGTTATTTTTACTTTACTTAATTCCTTAAAGGGATAGTTCCGTTCACTCTTCATCTCCTAGTGTCCTTTAAATGGACAGTTAAATAGCTTGTTGAGGGTTTGTTTTCTGATCTCCAGCTCTGGTCTGACAGGACTGGAGAGATAACCAACATGGTAGACATCCATAGGTCAATGAGAGTCTACAGGAAGAAGAAGAAAATGTCGCTCAGATGGCCTGCAGAGACTCACGTTCCGCTGTTGTGTTTGCTGAAAATCTCTGCCCACTCCTTGCCGGATGCAGCCAGCCTATTGGCTACGATGTTCCTCAGCCACTCCATCACTGCTCCGGTTGGTTGAACAAATTTCCAGAGGGCAGGGTTACTGTTGTCGATGCTGGTCTCCAAGGTAACCTGTGGAGGGACATCTATTTAAAAGAAAATACTACACACACATATACTATGTACACACATATTACACAAAGCTCTCACCAGCCCGGTGCTAAGGATGTAGAAGTCATCTCCAGAGAAAATGGACCCTGGGTAGGAGGAGAAGGTCTGGGTTCCGCCAGGGATCGGATCACTGTCTGAGAACAACAGAACACAGAAATCAAACTCAGAACCATAAAATATAGAACTCTGAACCACACAACTCATGGTTGGCCTTTCCCAGTGTTCACAAGCAGAGTTTCCAGGAGTGCTTCATTAAGAGTATGTTAGGGGTGAAAGGGGGGACATTAGGAGACACTGTAGGCATAGTTAACTTTTCCTTATGAGAGTTTTAGGGGTCAAAGGTCACCTGTAGGAGAGACACGGTAGGCGAACTGGTACTTCTTTAGGATGCGCAGCATGGCCTGGTAGATGTTCCAGGTATCATGAGACACCAGCAGATCCTTGTTGCCAGGCAATAGCTTGATGAGGGCGGAGCAGGAGCCAGAGCCCAGTGTCCGTGATTGGCTAGACTTGTTTAGGGCCCCCTCAAGATCCACCAGGTCTCCTCCCATTTGGAAAAGTCTGAATAGCCCATAGAGATGGAAAGACGTCTCATCATTGTATCCATGCCATTATGGCGTCTGTGACAGCACGGGCAGTGCCATTGAGGCCATCTCCATTTTGAAGTAGTACATTTTCTTATTTGTTACGATTGGCTGATCGCTCCTGATGACCTGGTTGCACATGACTCCAGCAGCGTCACCAGGAGGGATCAGCCAATGAAGTTGGAAGTCCCATTAAGTTGACTACATTAAAATGGTGGAAGCCCTCAATAGCTCTGGCCATTTGGCCACTAGATGCCTCTATCATTCTCTATGGAATAGCCACAAAAAAATAGAGGGTTTGGTCATAGATGTTTAGCAAGGTGCACTTGATTTAGCTCACCCGAAAAAAATCCCCATTGGAACCCCACATTATTCCTGAGATGGGTACTCTTGGTGAGTAAAATCAGGGGTGCTTACAGAAACTCACTGCTGCGCTGATCTCATGGAGAATCATAGAGGACTCTTCTTTGTATCTGTCCAATTATGCCGTCTGTGAGTGGACGGGCAGCACCATTGAGGCCATTTCCATTTTGAAGTAGTCAATTTTCTACTACTACTTCTATGAGTTGGTAAACAAACAGAAAGGGTGCATGCCACTTGCAGTGTGTTGTTTGAAAAGATAAAGCCAAGGTTGGCGATTTACTGCCACCTGCAGTTATGGAATGTTAGCTCACAAGTATTATTCATTGGCTGACCCCTTCTGATGACCTGGATGGAATTATGTGATGGAATTAAGTCCCACCCAGTTGACTACTTCAAAATAGTTTAAGTCCTGAATGGCGCTGCCCATGCTAAAATGGCTTTTGGGCACTAGAGTCCTCTATCATTTTCTATGGGGGAACTCTAACCCATCAGAGGTCACAGACCACACTTACAGGAAGCCGAAGGGGTTGAGAGTGAAAGGGCCTCTGGGAAATGACAGCTGATCATTGTAGCCATCTTCCAGACCTTTCAGCTGCAGCAACACCAACCACACCTAAGCGAGAGAAAGTCTAAATACAAAACGTCCTCTACTAAGGCGTTCTTATTAGATCCCAAGTATGTACTGAATGATCCACTCTAGTAAGTTATTTACTGTTTAGACACAGAGAAAAAGGAGTAGATACTTGGTGATTTTGCACATTGGCTGACCCAGACTCAGCCAATACCTGGTGCCAGTAGGGACAGTGTGGATGCTCCTCTATCTGCTGTCTGACCCACTGTAGGTTGGTGGTGATGTAATCCTTCAGTCTGTGACAGAATCCTGACTCAAATGTAAATGGACCGCAGTACCCCATAAGTGTGTTCATCCAGTGCTTATAGATCAGCTATGACACAAACACACAAATAGATCAGCTATAGATTTGGGTCGTGTTCCTCTGTTCAGATGTTGCATGGATCAACCAATGGTTGCTATGTCATCGATTGTGCCGTCGGGCACCAGACTGCTCTAATGTTTGTAAGATCTGGCATTTGTCAGCAATGTCAACAATGTCTGAGCAGGGGAACACGACCTTAGACCCTACTGCCCCAGCAGGGTTAGGGTGACTGTCTCTCTACATTACCTCGGAGCTGACTGCAGCTTCAACGGCCCCGGCAGCGTACGCTTGGATGCTATCATTATAGTGGTCACTTCCAGATATGACCAGCTGAGGGAGAGAACACTTAGTGAATATACATAAAAATGTATTTGGGTAAGGAGTTTTACTCTGATCACGACCTGACTTGCTAGGAAAGTCTTTGGGTGTCTACTCCAGCGGTTCCCAAACTAAGGGTATGAAAACGGGGGTCGCAGACAAATTTCCACCCCCAAAATGTTTTATATATCTTCTTTGTATCTCAAAATCATTGTAATGTGGTTAACCTTTCAAAATCTAAAAGAACATTTTTGAAATCTAAAATATTTAATTCAACTAGAGAATGCCCTTAGATCGTAGGAAAAGGCCGCACTTAAACGTTGCGCTCAAATTGGAACGATACAAGTGCAACAGTCAACTGCGGCCTTTCGAGCTGTCATGTGACCGAATGCTGCAGAGAACGCAATCACGGGTTACTAGGGAGGAGTTTTGGTCGACTCAAAGGGAATACCCTGCCATCTCTCTCAGAGCATTAAAACTCAAGGTAACCTTCGCCAGCTCATATCTGTGTGAAGCTGCAGTCAGCAGTGCTCTCGTCTGCATTAAAACCAAATATCAATCCAGGTTGGATGTGACAGCAGAGATGAAGTGTGCACTGTTGACTACACCCCCTGCCTTTGAGAAGCTCCGAAGTGACATGCTTCATGCACACCCATCTCATTAGTGGTGGTGAGATAATGGTGCTTTCAAACTGAGGTCAAATCATGACGTCAGTGATCTTCAGGTCGGAGCTTTAGAAAGAGGCAGAGTTCCGACTTAGAATTCCGAGTTGGATGACCTAACAATGATTTCAGTCGGACCAATTTTTGTTCCGAGTTCCCAGTTGTCTTCAACGCAGTGAAGTCGTAGATTTCCGAGTTCCCAATTGTTTTGAACGCGGCATTAGACATGTCAGACTAATCTGTCATAGCCCCACAGTAAAAGTATGTGATCGTGAGTTTAGAAAAAAATCTGAAATACTTTTAGAATGTTTTGCAATTGACTGCTATAGCCCCAAATAAAAAAGTAAACATTGGCTGTTAATTTCATTAACCTGTTTTTCACATGGTTGGGGTCGCAAGAATTTTCAGATATCAAAATGGGGTCGTGGACGATTAAAGTTTGGTAACCCCTGGTCTACTCTATGGGGTCGATTTGGATGACACACAAGTAAACTACAACCCTGAATAATAATGGGAATGCTCTTTTATCACAATAGATGTAATAGAACAGGCACTCCCATTTGACTAAAATCGATTCTAGTACATAGCCTGTCCTATCCCTATTGTCAAGCCAATGTTGTCTAGACTAAATCAATTTTTTGAGAGCCCATGTTTTGCTAAACTGCTCGTTGTAAACTGCTCTTTACCCAAATGCATATTTTTTTGTCCTGCTTCGTCTATGTAACGTTAGCTACATTAGCGCTGGTCCAGGGCGATAGTGCGCAGAGGAATTTACCCTGAGTTCTTGATGTCGTCGGTAAAGTTCGCCCAGGCTACATAGTCGTTTCGGAAACCCTCTTGTAGAGACAGCTGGCCAGTTTGTTTATCGAGAACTGCAGAACTAATCTCGGTCTGAACAGGCGTCCATGATAAATACAAAACACATAAAAACAGAGAAATCTTCACTGTTGTTGACTTGTGTGTGCACCTGTCAGACATCTTTACTAATGTGGGTTATGTGACGACACCTGAGGAAGGAATTTCAAAATAAAAGTCCTCACCCTCTAACATAGGTGATATAAGTTCTCTCTGATAAAATAAAAATGCAATTAATTAAAAACAAACCCTCAAAGCCACTTTATCAAATGGATAACATTTAATTGTTGAGTACAAATAACCATATCATCATTGGGGCTGCAGGGTAGCCTAGTGGTTAGAGCGTTGGACTAGTAATGGAAAGGTTGCAAGATCGAATCCCCAAGCTGACAACCCTGTATATAGCCTCACTGTTATTTTATTGTTGCTCCTTAATTATTAGTTAGATTATTATTACTTATTTTTTTACTTCAGTTTATTTTAGTAAATACTTGAACACTTTTTTTTCTTAAAACTGCATTGTTTGTTAAGGGCTTGTAAGTAAGCATTTCACTGTTGTATTTGGCGCATGTGACAAACATTTATTTTATGTCATCGTCAGGGCTCTCTTACTGAGATGTGTTTTTCTCTTGTCTCAACAACACTGTCAAAGTCCCTCAGTGTGCTCGAGAGGATTGGATTGGCAAGGCACTGCGCAGAATCACTGACAAAAGAATTGGCTTCTGCCGAGTTCTGCTCTTTCTGATGCCTCCTTCTCCTGTCACTAGGTCCAGATTATTCAGTCAGTCCTACCCACATGGGGCCACAGGCACCAATCAGGGCTGGGTTGTGGTTAAGGGGTGTGATTTAGGGGTCTGTCATCCTTTGCCCGCTCAGTCTCCATAATCTCCTCCATCACCTCTGCCTTCCACTTCTTCTTAGGGACGTCTGAGATAGAGAGAGATCAGAGAATAGGTTTCTCCAAACATCAATATGAAATGTATTACTGTATCTGTATGCTGGTACGCTGGGTGTTACCGTGGAAATGCTTAGCTGTTTTCCTACGTAGCGTCTCCACAGTGTCTTCGGCCCACTGTAGAACCAGCTGCCTCCCGTACAGATGGTACAGTAGCTATGGCACAGCGCAGAGAATGCTTTCTACAGTGGATTCAAGAAATAACACCCCTCAACAGTAATGTACAGCAACAATAATGTTTTTTTAGAGGGGAAACAAGAAATAACACACACCGTGGTCATTCACCCTCACTCACCTTGGCATCCTGTTTTGTGAGGAAGTCTACAAAGCCAAACCCGCTGTGAACCCCGGTGCCGGTACCGGGCGCCTTCTTTGGCAGACGAACAGTCTTCAGCTCCCCAAACGTGCTGGAGAGGATGCACATATCATCATCATTATCAGTGTGAGAGTGACTGAAGCCTTGTTCACACTACAGGCCTTAATGCTCAAATCACTTTTGTTTTTCAAATCCGCTTTGGAATAATAAGTTACAAGTGACCAAATCGGATGTGTGTGTTCAGACAGCAGTCATTTTTCTGACATAGCTACGCTAGTTGTCATAGCAATGACGGGTGTGAACACAATGGTGTAGGCTGATTGCTCGTGCTTCCTATCACTCAGAAGTTATGTAGCAAGCTAAGGCGACAAATAATTTGAAGATGCTTGTCACGTCTACTCCCACTCCTCCCCTCCAGCATTCAACGTCCCCTGTATACTAACCACCGGTCCTGGGATCCATCATTACACGCACCTGCAGATCATCATGATACTCACCTGAACTCCATTACCTTCCTGATTACCTCCCCTATATCTGTCACTCCCTTGGGTTCCTTCCTCAGTCAGTTTTGTTCCTGTGTTCATGCATAAATGCCACTGTTATGTTGTCTCGTTTGTTGTTTTATTAAACGTTTCACCTGCACCTCAACTCACAGCATCTCCGTTCCAATGCTCCCATATCTATAAGGAGAAAATCAGTATTGTGTCATTATAAGTGGCTTATAAGTACTCTTATTACTATTAGTTTGTTGTTAATTTGTGTAACCATGGTCAGTATGATGGAGTGACTCTCTTGGTGGCACTCTCAGAGACTTTCAACTCCAACTGGTGGTCAGCCACACTGTAGTACTAAGAGAAAGAGAGATGGGGGAGGAGAGACTGAACAATAGACAGGGTGAGAGAGATAAGTGTGAGGTCAGTATCTGTAGGTGTAGGGGTTAAAGGTTAGGTGTCAAGGATCAGTACTAGGGTCAGTACCTGTAGCTGCCTTATGGCCTTCTCTGCTGCCTTCAGTGTCTGATAGGTGACAAAGCCATAGCCCATGGACAACAGCCGACCTATAAGGACAAAACAGCACTGAGACAACACTGAAATTCACACATGTTCAACCTAAATGTTCAGTGTGAGTCTAAAGGTTCATTCTAAATGTAATGTTCAGTACCAGTCTTGTATTTTTTCTTGGAAATAGAGGTATTCACTGTGCCGCATTTGGAGAAGGTCTGAAGAAACCAAAACACAAACCAAAAACATGAGACATTCTATAAAACTTCTAACCCTTCTCCCCATCCTCTGACTCATCCTTTATCCCTCAACCTATAACTCTCATCCTCTAACCCCGATTCCATAAATCTAACAGTATTACCCTACCTCTCGCGAAGTCTCCTCTGTTGTAGTGAAGTTGAGCTTCTTGATGAAGAGTGTTGATCCCAGTGCTTCTTCTTTATTTGTTATTATTATACCCCTTTTTCTCCCCAATTTCGTGGTATCCAATTGGTAGTTACAGTCTTGTCCCATCGCTGCAACTCCCGTACGGACTCGGGAGAGGCGAAGGTCGAGAGCCGTGCATCCTCCGAAACACAACCCAGCCAACTGCTTCTTGCTTCTTGGCACAATGCCCGCTTAACCCGGAAGCCAGCCGCACCAATGTGTCGAAGGAAACACCGTACACCTGGCGACCTTGTTAGCGTGCACTGCGCCCGGCCCACCACAGGAGTCGCTAGTGTGCGATGGGACAAGAACATCCCTGCTGGCCAAACCCTCCCCTAACACGGAAGATGCTGGGCCAATTGTGCGCCACCCCATGGGTCTACCGGTCGCGGCCAGCTTCGACAGAGCCCAGACTCGAACCAGGATCTCTAGTGGCACAGCTAGCACTGTGATCCTAATGCTTCTTCTTCCTCCTCTTCCTGTGCTGAGGTTTTGGTAGTGGGCTCCGGGAATTGGTGTGTCTTATTGGGCATGGCTGCTGAGAACACTCCTATCGGGGCCCACTCTAAGTATAGGGGAACGTGCTAGAACTAGAAAGTGAGGCAGACAGAAGGAGAGCGACAGTATGTTACAGTACACTAAAACTGAACGCGACCATGGTCTTCTTCAGACAGCATTCTGCCAATACAAATGTAATGAATATGCATATTCAGTCCTATTTTCGCATTAGAGGCCACATTTATATGGAACACACACACACCTTGCCTCAGTGGGCTCAAGGTATTCTATTATGGCAGTTAGGCCAGCAGGCGGCAGCAGCACTCTACCCAGGGTGCCATGCTATGAGAACAGCACCTCCAGGTCCTCGACCTTCACTCCAGCTGGAAGGTTCTTCACCAGGAACACACACGTGCCACGAGGCCCCTGCGCCTAAACACACACACACACACACAAATAAACAGAATCCAAAGTGATCAAAATGTTAAATAATGTTATGAACTTTAAATAATGTTATCTTCTTAATGCACTGTTAGCAAATCCTAGACAGTATTTTGCAACATACCTGACTGAAGGAGTCCAGACAAACGTGGTTGTCTAACAGGAACTGGCGAGTCTCCTGGACATCCTCACTGTTATACTCTTCTATGATATCATGGCGGTCCGCAAGCAATCATTAAAGTACATGCCGCCACCTACTGTGCTGGAATGTACAATCAATCACGATCTGCCCAATTCTGTACTACCATGAAAATAAAATTAAAAACAAATAAATTCCTACTAACTTCTACCACACCCTCCCCAACCCCCCTACCCCATTAAACTGTATCTATATCATGCTGAAACACTCCACCTTCAGGATTGTTAACAACCATGTCAACAACAATTTCAACAGTAACAGCTGTTACCCCAAATATCCCTTTTGCTTTCTCCACAATAACCTTCAACCTGGCATTTTTGCTTTCCACACCCCGAGACGTATTGATAACCTTACCAATAAAAGTGTCCTTTGACACCGCACATTCATGAACGCAAGATTTCTGAACAGGCCTCCAAACCATGCCAGGACCAGCAGAAACACCAGCTCCGACATGAGGTCCACTTACTACAGGAGCAGCCGTGGAAGCTCCGTCATCCCACACTGTTGTTCCACCAATCTGTCTTATGGCATCTGCACACAATACATCATTACTAATTCTATATCTCTAAGCCTCTCTAGCCCCTTTCTGCACCTGGCATTTACCAAACGCTGCACTATGTCCCCCACAACACACACAATTACAACAGCACATATTTTCCTTCATTTACATCGAATAGCTACGTGTCCCATTTTTTGGCATTTAAAACACCGCAATGGGGATGGGACAAATTCTTTGACATTGAAACTAAGGAATCCTATTTGTACTTTCCCAGGCATAACCTTCTCTAACCTCAGCAGCACTGATAGGCTCTCACTTCTTTGTCTTTCTTTCCTACTGGTCAAACTTTTGGCCCCAATCACTCTTCCTCCCTTCACATTTTCTTTAATATCATCTATGGACATAGATATTGGGACCCCAATGATGACTCCCCCAACCTAGCATAAGCACCAGGGACATGGCTTTTAATCTTCTTCCCATAAAGCTTTTCCATTTTCAGAATCTTCTTTTGCTGAGCCTGGCTACCACAAAATATTAACAATCTACCAATTCCAATGAACCAAGCTAATTTCACTTCACCTACCTCTTTCTCTACGGCATTAGTTAGTCAGATAGAGTGTAAGTGAGGCCCTGTGGTCTCATCAAACACTGTCACCACTTTCCACTACAACACATCATTACTCTTGATTCCCACCTTGGCCCTCTTTATACATTCTTTACTAGACGATCCACTGCTTTATCTTTCCACTACTGACCATTCTGGTCATTGACCCTCATCCTCCCGCTCCATACTATAGGAACTGATACCCATATAGTTCGCATTCCAGCACAGTTGTTGCTTCACCAACTTCTTCTCTATTTCGTCCGCACTACACGCTGCCATTTTTCAAAGCTCTCAACCAGAATTCCAGAGTGGAGTCTGACATTCACAACGGCAGATATACTTTTGAGTAGATGGGAAAGGTTGCCAATGCTACGTCAATGGGCCGTACGGTGCATTCTTGGCGATTCTGAGACAAGGAGTGCTCTCCTTTAAGGAGTGAATGGGAGTCTATTGGGCGCTAGCTCAAAAACATTAGCACGAACTTCGTCAACAAGAAGTACAACATGACATGACAGTGACAGTTATGAAGCAAATTTTCTAACAAAATCAATGGGGGCCCCATGCCATTACATTTAGGGAATTTTAGATTCTTCAGACTGTCTAGTTTTTATTTTGGTGATTGTTAGTTCTCAAAGATGATCTTATTTAAAAAAATATATATAGCTCCATTATATTTTTTACACACTTCAAATCCAGTTTTAGTCATTTACGTTTATACTGAAAACATTTTACCATCTCAAAAATTATTTTCAAAATAAATAAATAATTTTTCTTGGTGAAAATAATTTGTGGCAGCAACCATTAAGCAGAGGCGGTCCGGCACTGCTAAATGAATATAGGGGAAACACTAAGTGTGCGTGTTAACAATCATATGTGGACTCCTGTTTTGTGAAGATGGCGCCGGAGGGGATGGCTGACGTTTTATGGGTTCTTAACCAACCGTGCTATTTTGTTTGTTTTTTCGCATTGTTTGTAACATATTTCGTACATAATGTTGCTACTACCGTCTCTTATGACCAAAAAGAGCTTCTGGAAATCAGAACAGTGATTACTCACCTTGAACTGGATGAAGAATTTCTCTTTAATGAGTCGGACGAGAGGGATTTACTCCAGACACCCAAACAGGCCCTCATCCCCGTCATTCGCAGGAGAAAGAGATGGAAAAAGAATCGCGGAAGGAGATCGGGGTACCTTGTGAGGATCCGCCGACGAGTGGCTAATCTGACTTTGCCATCGGTACTATTGGCCAACGTACAATCGCTGGATAATAAATTGGACGAACTAAAAGCACGTATATCCTACTAACGGGACATTAAAAACTGTAATATCTTATGTTTCACCGAGTAGTGGCTGAACGACGACATGAATAACATACAGCTGGCGTGTTATACACTATATCGGCAGGATAGAACAGCAGCTCTGGTTAGACAAGGGATGGCGGTCTATGGATATTTGTAAACAACAGCTGGTGCAAAATATCTAATGAAGTCTTAAGGTTTTGTTCACCTGAGGTAGAGTATCTCATGATAAGCTGTAGACCACACTATCTATCTAGAGAGTTTTCATCTGTATTTTCCATAGCTGTCTACATACCACCACAGAACAATGCTGGAACTAAGGCCGCACTCAATGAGCTGTATACCGCCATAAGCAAACAGGAAAATGCTCATCCAGAGGTGACGCTCCTAGTGGCCGGCGACTTTAATGCAGGAAAACTTAAATCCGTTTTACCTCATTTCTACCAGCATGTTAAATGTGCAACCGGAGGGGAAAAAAACTCTAGACCACCTTTACTTCACACACAGAGACGCGTACAAAGCTCTCCCTCGCCCTCCATTTGGCAAATAAAAAAGTGGTCAGATGAAGCAGATGCTAAGCTACAGGAATGTTTTGCTAGCACAGACTGGAATATGTTCCGGGATTCTTCCGATGGCATTGAGGAGTACACCACATCAGTCACTGGTTTCTTCAATAAGTGCATCGATGACGTCATCCCCACAGTGACTGTACATACATACCCCGACCAGAAGCCATGGATTACAGGCAACATCTACACTGAGCTAAAGGGTAGAGCTGCCGCTTTCAAGGAGTGGGACTCTTAAGCTTATAAAAAAATCCCGCTATGCCCTCCGACGAACCATCAAACAGGCAAAACGTCCATACAGGACTAAGATCGAATCGTACTACACCGGCTCTGACGCTAGTCGGATGTGGCAGGGCTTGCAAACTATTACAGACTACAGAAGGAAGCACAGCCGAGAGCTGCCCAGTGACACGAGCCTACCAGACGAGCTAAATTACTTCTATGCTCGCTTCGAGGCAAGTAACACTGAAACATGCATGAGAGCATCAGCTGTTCCGGACGACTGTGTGATCCCGATCTCTGCAGCCGATGTGAGTAAGACCGTTAAACAGGGCAACATTCACAAGTCCGCAGGGCCAGACGGATTACCAGGACGTGTACAACGAGCACGCGCTGAACAACTGGCAGGTGTCTTCACTGACATTTTCAACCTCTCCATGTCTGAGTGTGTAATACCAACATGTTTCAAGCAGACCACCATAGTCCCTGTGCCCAGGAACACTAAGGTAACCTGCCTAAAGGACTACTCACGTCTGTAGCCATGAAATTCTTTGAAATGCTGGTCATGGCTCACATCAACTCCATTATCCAAGAAACCCTAGACTCACTCCAATTTGCACACCGCCCCAACAGATCCACAGATGATGTAATCTCTATTGCACTCCACACTGCCCTTTCACACCTGGACAAAAGGAACACCTATGTGAGAATGCTATTCATTGACTACAGCTCAGTGTTCAACACAATAGTGCCCTCACAGCTCATCACTAAGCTAAGGACCCTGGGACTAAACACCTCCCTCTGCAACTGGATCCTGGACTTCCTGACGGGCCGCCCCCAGGTGGTAAGGGTAGGTAACAACACATCCGCCACGCTGATCCTCAACACGGGGGCCCCTCAGGGGTGCGTGCTCAGTCCCCTCCTGTACTCCCTGTTCACTCATGACTGCACGGCCAGGCACGACTCCAACACCATCATTAAGTTTGCTGATGACACAATAGTGGTAGGACTGATCACCAAGAACGACGAGACAGCATATAGGGAGGAGGTCAGAGTCCTGGCCGTGTGGTTCCAGGACAACACCCTCTCCCTCAACCTGTTCAAGACCAAGGAGATGATTGTGGACTACAGGAAAAGGAGGACCGAACACGCCCCCATTCTCATCGACGGGGCTGTAGTGGAGCAGGTTGATAGCTTCAAGTTCCTTGGTGTCCACATCACCAACAAACTAACTATGGTCAAAGCACACCAAGACAGGTGTGAAGAGGGCACAACAAAACCTATTCCCCCTCAGGAGACTGAAAAGATTTGGCATGGGTCCTTAGATCCTCAAAAAGTTCTACAGCTGCACCATCGAGAGCATCCTGACTGGTTGCATCACTGCCTCGTATGGCAACTGCTCGGCCTTCGACTGCAAGGCACTACAGAGGGTAGTAAGTACGGCCCAGTACATCGCTGGTGCCAAGCTTCCTGCCATCCAGGACCTCTATACCAGGCAGTGTCAGAGGAAGGCCCTAAAAATTGTCAAAGACACCAGCCACACTAGTCATAGACTGTTCTCTCTGCTACCGGAACGCCAAGTCATACCGGAAGGCCAAGGGGCTTCTAAACAGCTTTTACCCCCAAGCCATAAGACAACTGAACATCTAATCAAATGGAATGGTTACCCAGACTAGGTGCATTGCCCCCCCCCCCCCCCCCCCCCCCAAATCCCCCCTCCCCACAATCTTTTACGCTGCTGCTACTCTCTGTTATTATCTATGCATAAGTCACTTTAATAACTCTACCTACATTGTCACGCCCTGACCTTAGAGATCCTTTTTTTGTCTCTATTTTGGTTGGTTTGGGTGGGCATTCTATGTCTGGTGTTCTATGTTGTCCTTGTTTTGTATTTCTATGTGTTTGGCCTGGTATGGTTCCCAATCAGAGGCAGCTGTCAATCGTTGTCTCTGATTGAGAACCATACTTAGGTAGCCTTTTTCCACCTGTGTGTTGTGGGTAGTTGTTTTCTGTTTTGTGTATACCTTACAGAACTGTTTCGTTTCGTTCTCGCTCTTTGCTGTTTTTGTCATTTCAGTGTTCAGTTTATTTTATAACATTATTTTTCTTAAAACTGCATTGTTAGTTATAAGGGCTTGTAAGTAAGCATTTCACTGTAAGGTCTACACCTGTTGTATTCGGCTCATATGACAAATAAAATGTGATTTGATTTGATACAGTATATGTGCGTGTATGTACATACCATGCTTTGTGAAAACGTCTTGGAGCTCCTCTTCTGTGCAGGTTTAGGGCAGGTTCCTTGTGGAGAGTATTCCTGACTCTGCTACATCTTCCTCCTCTTCATCTTCCTTCATCTCCTCTCGCTCCCTTTCTCCACCTCCCCCTCACACTTGTCTGAAACACCTCAATATAGAGCAACCTTTCGGACAAACACACACAGTACATAACTTTTTATTCTCCATGAGGATTACGAACGTGCGCACACACACACACACACACACACACACACACACACACACACACACACACAGTCTGATTCTCACCCATGTAATCTTTGTTCTTCTTCAGAGCCTTTTTCACCTCCTCTTCTGAGCGCAGGTCCACATACATATACTTGGTTTTGTTGCCGGTGGCATTCTTGATGATTCAAATTCCTGCAGGCTTCAGAGAAGTCATGAACTCTCGCACTTGTTGCTGTTTATATCACACATAAATAACCCAAGATGTCACGCATAAATAAACCCTTTCCCCACCTCTGAACTCCACATCAAGCCACACACACTCACCTCTTTGACGTTGAAGGGACATTCTCGCAGTTTCACTGTGGATTCAGTCTATGGGGCACAGAGAGATAGGGACACACACACACATTACCAAAGGGGATACAGCAATGAAAACCCTCAACCCTAATTTCACTGTCAGAATGCTACACCATATGCCGTTTTAACTGCTATCCTCCATCATTTCAATGAAGGTAGGATTTGAGTTTAAATCCCAAGGTCTGTGGGTCAGGGGTGCAGGTCAAATGCTAGGTGTTAAAGGTTAGGCATTTGCCCAACCTCCTGCTGTTTGACAGGCTTGCTAGGTTTGCCCTGGCTTTTATCCAGTGAAGGGACTGGTGCTTTGGCCCTCTGGATACCGTCTCTATCCCCACTCTCATAGGCACTGTCTGTCTGTCTGCTGCATATGGGCAGGCTCATCTTCCTCATCATCTTCATGCTCCGCAGCACCCCGTCTCTGCGCCACAGGTACTCCATATCAGACAGGTCAGACTTCAGAGCCTCTTTATTAGCACCTGACAATGAAAACACACTGTTTACACACACACATTTACCAGCATCTGTCAAACAAAGGGTCTATGTATGCATGTGTACCTACCCTGGTCTTCTTCCTCATCTTACTCCTCATCCTTCTTCTTCTCGTCTGACTCAAAGTTGAGGTAATCATCCAAGGCAGGCTTCTTCTCCTGACTCCTCCCCGGCCAGTCTCGGGGGCTGCTGATTGGGGCAGAGAGTCATTGGCAACTGGCTGCGGTTATGATGCACTGACACAAACTCCTGGAAAGCCTCGTCACCCTCCAGCTAACACATACACACACAAGATAAAATAGAAACAAGATTAAACAGAACATCAATTTCAAGGAAGACAAGAAAAAATTCAACACTGTGCAATTGAGCCATCTTACACTCCATCCATATGTATCCGCCAGGCAGATATGGAGAGGACGTGGCGTGATCTGTCAGGCGAGTGAATCACAATTAATTAAATGTTGGTATAGAATCTGTGATTGGCTATCTATCCATCTAACCAGTACAAAGGAGTCTGGATGGCTAACTGTCTCAACGTTACTCTGGACGTGTCCACAAATCTTTTATTGAAATGCTTCAGTGACTTGTCCGCATCTTCTTCTTCTTTTGAAGCCCACAAATCAGAATTTGTGAACTTGCCATCCTTAGTGAACTTCATGCTGCAGTGTTTCAACGTTCTGATTGGCCAAAGTGATCAAGCCTCTGACGGGCCTCCGCAGTGCACACCAATGACGTACATTATAAAAACCCTGGATTGCTGATGCTATGTATTGGCCATTGAGAGGCTTTGAAGCCACCGGTCGGCCATATTGGCACTCCCTAGAAGGAGCAGTCCTCAATAGGAATGAATAGGATGGAGTGAATCTATTGTAGCGCAAAATAAAAATTAAATGACATCATAATTTCCTCAAAGTTTGTATTGGCAAAGATTATGGATATACTGTACTGACAAGATAGTTTTTTTATTTTATTTTTACCAGGCAAGTCAGTTTTAAGAACAAATACTAATTTACAATGACGGCCTACCCCGGCCAATGCTGGGCAAATTGTGCGCCACCCTACGCGACTCCCAATCACGGCCGGATGTGATGCAGCCTGGATTCGAACCCTAATAATGGGACAAAGCGACACAGCTGGCTGTCTAGCTCCTGCCTATCCTTTCTTTGGATTGGTGGATACATCTCATTATTGTAATCCTTTTTTGAATATTCGATGAGGGTTAAAGATTTGTAATAATAAGTGTAAGTGATGAGTAGGACTATAAGGCGTAGGCAACAGATCTTGGTTGTGTTATGTTAAGCGATTGGAGTGCCATTCGTGTTGCTGAAAGGACAGCGCCAGGATCGTGCAATGATATTAAAGTTCAACCAACTTGTGGTGCTGAAGGATAGCTCTGCCTTTCGGCCAGTTCAGGAACAAACAACATAGGCCTATGACTAAGTGGTTTTTGCCTTTAGATTTCGAGAAAATTAACAACTAAGGAAGAATATATAAATTCTCCCATTGACTTGTCCAACCCCAAACACAGTCTTGGTCTGCTTCGCAAGCGTTCCTGGAAGTCTTGCGATGTTGCACCTCTTTCTATTTAGAAACTCTGTGCTTCAGCCTTCAAAAAGTCCTTCCCGAAAGATGTATGCTGTGCTGTGCATTCTCATTCATAGTTTGAATTCACATCATTGGCTGTCTGTGGGCAACTGTAGGCTAAATTACGTATTTTTCATGCAACGTACCATAACAAAATCTATAATCTATTGTTAAATTGGGAAAAGTCAAACCCGAACAGGGACTTGAACCCTGGAACCTCAGATTAAAAATCTGATGCTCTTCCAGTTCTTCACCGATGTAAAAAAAAAAATATATTCAACATTCAACAGACATTCGCGAAATTATTTAAAATGCATAGAATTCTCTTATCCACAATAACCTTTTCATGGATTGTTTTAGAGACATTAAACAAAATGCTAATTATTCTAAAAAGGCCTACTTTCACAACCTTTGATTTGCATGAAAAGTAGTGTTGATTTGATAGAAATACATCTAATCATAAAAAAAATGCTTTTAAATATCTTGTTCCAATAACATTTTCATGGATTGTCATAGAACATTAAACAAAATGCTAATTGCAAAATGCTAATGAGTCATTACACCGATTCTAATGCAAAACGGTCCATCAGTTGCAAAACGTGACGTAAAAAATGTTGGGTTCTTAAACGGAAGTTGCAGTTCATTTTAATTGTATGGTTTCCACTCGTTGCCATCGTAATTTTACAGCTCAATGGTTGCCATTCCAATTTGAATAGTCTGCGAAGTGTTTGGCACAAGCTGCACATCTAAAAAGTTGATTATTCTGTGGTCTAGTGGAGTGAAGTCCGAAGGGTTCCTTCCAACTTCTTCCTGCTGCTTATTTTTTATTTTTTTAAGATACACGACTGAACTATGACATCCGTTTAAAAAACTAAACGGAGCTCAGTTTAAAAAACTAAACGGAGCTCAACAGCGTTTGGAGTAAATGGTTTCTTTTGCTAAATGTTTTGCAACAGATGAAACGTTTGCAATAGAATTGGTGTAATGACACCCCTGGCCTACTTAAACAACCTTTAATTTACATAAAAATGTGTGTTGATTTGATAGAAATACATCAAATCATAAAAAAAAAAAAATGCATTTAAATCTCTTGTTTGCAATAACTTTTTCATGGATTGTCATAGAAACATTAAACAAAATGCAAATTATTCTAAAAAGGTCTGGCTTACTTTTACCTTTTATTTGCATAAAAAAGTGTTGTTTTGACAGAAATACTTCAAATTATAAAGAATGCATTTCAATGTCTTATAAAATGTGTTATTCGAAATGTAATAGAAACATCAAACAAAATGGAAGTGATTCTAAAAACATCTGGCCTTATTTCATCATTTTTGATTTGCATAAAAAGTCAAGTGTTGATTTGATAGAAATACATCTAACATTTTGTCCGTGTAGAAAGCATATTGTCTGCTTGACTGAGGTCAACCATGAAAGTAATTTCACAGTCAACAGAGAAGATCCTTGACTAAGAAAATTCTAGAGAATCTCAATTGAATACTCCTCGCGTCGCCTCCTTCTCAAAACCCATTGGACGAGAAAGCCCCTCTGACTTTCTCCTCCAATGGGGTTTGAGAAAAAGCCGACTCAGCTAGCTAGCCAGTTTGCTGTTGACTGATGTTATTTTTGAGTTCCAGGAATCAACGGAGACGCTCATAAAATCTAGCTAACCATTGCTTAGTTTACTAAATTGATTAGCTAGCTACGCACAATTTCATCGTAATAGGAATTGGATAGGCATTTGCAAGCTAGTTACATTAGCCAGCATAACATGTATGTCGTAGTGAATTATACACGAAAGTTACAGACCCTAGCATTTAATCTAGGGCCTTCGTGCTACCGCCAAGGTGTCACAGGAGTTTCCATAACGTCGCAGGACCGAAAATCCAAGCAAAACTTTAGCTGCTTTCGTTGGACTCATCTGATAACTTTAGTACATCAATACAGTACCCGAATTTACAACTCTAAGGTAAGTGATTAGCTAGCTAATGTACAGTACAGCCAGTACAGCATATCGTACACATGTGGACTGTGGTTGCAGTTTCTTGTTGTATTGCCCATGTTAATTTTTCAATCCTAGGTGCCCAGGGTAGCAACATGGGAGCCTGTATTGGAGAACCAGCTACCCCCAGTTAGTATACTGTACTTTAATGAAGTGGTTTTTATTAGCTTGTAAATTTAAGCCAGATCAAATAGGTTTAAATGGCTAACTGTTAGTGACATTGATAAGTTCTAACATCTAATAAGCATTTTCTTACAGGCTTGCCAAGTTCCTGTAGACCTTGTTGACAAATTGGAGAGACTAGCCCTGGTTGATTTCCGCAACCAGGAGGGGCTGGCCTGTCTGGAGAAAGCCATCCGATTTGCAGATCAGCTCCATGTTGTTGACACAGATGGGGTTGACCCAATGGATTCAGTTCTGGAGGAAAGGTTAGACTCAGGACAGGCAGATCCTGAAGCAGATCCTAGCCCTTCAGTGTTTGATCTGAAGGAATTGGGTAGTGGTAATCCATTGGAAGTGTTTAATGGAAGGTTTGGTGGAGCAATCACATTTTGCTTACTGCCCTATCCAATTGCTTCAGATCTACAAATACTGGGTAATTTTTGGAGGGGGAACCAATAGTTACCTACCTAACCTTAAGGTGACTTGTTTAGTCTCACAGATTGAAAACCCTCTTCTGTAGGGCACTGTATCTGAGGGAGGATGCCGTGGCAGAGGGGAACTGTGCAGAGGAACTGCTCCAGCTCTCCAAAAACACAGTGGAGGAGTACTTTGTGGCACCGCCAGGTGAGTATCTTGGCTACTGTTTTATCAGCTCATGAATTGGAGTTAATATCGTTGTTTATTCTTAAGGCGGCAGTACCCCATTTTGTATATCATGAAACTTAAATTGCTCTTTTCTCTGCAGGTAACATTCCACTACCGAAGAGAGAGGAGAGAGCTGCCATGTTGAAGCACTCAGAGATCTGAGTCAAAGTATGTGCTCTGACTTTGCTGATAGCTAAATTTGACTGGTTTTCCCACCCATGTATCTTAGTGCATTCATCTTAAGGCGCTCTGGATAAGAGCGTTCGATAAATTACTGAAATGTAAATTAATGACTATTTCATTTGAAAGAGACCTCTGCAAAGAAATGCATGGCTAAATGATAAAGACTGACCAACCATCAAGAGGGTCAGGGCTTGGCATGTATTAAGGCACCTTCAAACCAGACAAACTGAAGCTAAATCAAAGAAAGATCATCCAGTGTTGATCTGTGTGTGTGTACTCCCTTACACTGTATTCTCTGAACATTATGTAGAAAAAGCAGAAAACCATAACTCCCAATGGTACATACTTTGTGGGTGCTCTGCAAATGATTATTAAGGACTAAAGAGGCAACCAATGAATGTACAATTCATGCATTCAGGAACTAAAACAAATAAACATACTAAGAGTCCTCACTTTATTTGAAAAAAATAACACTTTTTTTACAAAGCTGTTACGAGATACAAAGATTATTTCGAGAATGGGGCAGGAGAAAGAAATAATTTCATTCTCACGTAAAATAAAAAAGAGGAACAAAATGGAGAACACTTGCGAGGCAACCATCTACAAGGCAGGGCAGGCTAGACACTCTTACAGAAACATGATTTTTTTTTAAACTACATTAAAGAGCTGTATTATGTTGTATTCCTCTAGTATGCAGTCTCCTTCACAAATATCCCTAACCAGCCATATCCTAGGTCTGAGAATGTTAGGCAAATGCAGATCTGCCCATCCGCTCTGTCTACACCATTTAAAAAGTCCTCTGGAGACAGTCCTCATAGTGGAATGCACATGACATACTTAAAAAGCAACACAAAAGAAAGTAATCACCAGCCTTGGCTCCCTCCTGTAGGTAGACTATCGGTAGTGACGAGGGGGTGGGCTGCGGCTTGATGGGCTACGGTGTGCTGCAGAGGAGCGACGTGGAGGGGGGCTATGGCGAGACAATCTGCGAGCAGGGGGTGACTGATAACGAGGGGGTGGAGAGCCGCGACCTTGATAAGCGGGTGAGTACCGTCCCCTGGATCTGGAACGGGACCGCGAGCGTCCTCTGCTGGCCCCCATCTCTCCATGGACTCGGATAGATGAAGTCTCCCCCTGAAAGATGTCCATGTCAGAGAATGTCCTGAAAACGCATTCTTAAAACACTATAGCTAAGGATCTGAGTATTTAGTTACCTGGTGTGATCTGAACTCTGTCCTGTCCAGGCGCCGCATGGCATACTCCATGTCCTCTCTGCGCAGGAACTCCACCACCCCTTCCCCATCCCGCTGAACATCTGTGAAACAAACATCTCCAGCCTCCCTCATGTGATCTTTCAAGTCTTGCCAGCTCCCAGTCGGAGGCAGGCCTGTGGGAACAGAGAGCAAACCATTGAGAACTTTGGCCTTTATAGGCAACGCCCAACAATACCAGTGTACATCTAACCTGCTGTAAATGGAAGGAAGAGAGGAGCTTTGAATTAAAAAAACAAAAACAAAAGCAGACTTTATCCACTTACCAGTCACAATAACTCTGAACTCTGATCTCCGAGTAGGAGGCCCAAACCTCCCTTTAGGACCACCGGGACCTCCGTCCCCACTCCCTCGACCACTACCACCCATAGAACCGTTGAATTTAGAGGAGGCAGAGCGAGGGTGCTCAACGCGAAGCTTGCAGTCTCCAAATCCATAACCATTCCTCCCATAGACTGCATCCTCGGCATCCCTGATACATAAGGACATGTCAATTTGATTAACACATTGCATATGGGAGTCCGTCTATTTATCTATCTTAGCACCCCAATGGTGGAACGAGCTTCCCCCTAACGTCAGGACAGCAGAGTCCGTGCTCATCTTCCGAAAATGTCTGAAACCCTACCTCTTCAAAAAGTATCTTACATAAACTAGATAGACTTTTCCACTTCACAATAACAGCACTTACAGTTGAAGAGGGCAGCTAAGTCCCTGCTAGAGCAGCCCCGGTCAACTGTATGTGCTGTTATTGTGAAGTGGAAACAATAGGTCGATCTATGAGTGGAAGGGGAGAGAGGGGTAGAGGTGTTTGTGGGGGAGGGATGGGGTGAGTATGCATCTGTTGACTGACAAAAACAGATTTTGCTTATATTATTACGCACAATTCATCAACTGTGGGAATGAATTAAGATATATAGTACCAGTCAAAAGTTGACACCTACTCATTCCAAGGTTTTAATTTATTTGTACTATTTTCTACATTGTAGAATAATAGTGAAGACATCAAAACTATGAAATAACACATGGAATTATGTAGTAACCAAAATAGTGTTAAACAAATCAAAATATATTTTATATTTGAGATTTTTCAAAGTAGTCATCCTTTGCCTTGATGAATCATGCCTTCATGGTCGAATTGCTGCAAAGAAACCCCTACTAAAAGAACACCAATAAGAAAAGAGACTTGCTTGGGCCAAGAAACACGAGCAATGGACATTAGACCGTTGAAATGTGTCATTTGGTTGGATGAGTCCAAATTTGCGATTTTTGGCTCCAACCACTGTCTTTGAGATGCAGAGAAGGCGAAGGGATGATCTCTGTATGTGTGGTTCACACCGTGAAGCATGGAGGTGGTGGTGTGATGCTAGTGACGCTGTCAGTGATTTATTTCGAATTCAAGGCACACTTAACCAGCATGGCTATCACAACATTCTGCAGCGATACACAATCCCATCTGGTTTGCGCTTAGTGGGACTATCATTTGTTTTTCAACAGGACAATGACCCAAAACACCTCCAGGCTGTGTAAGGGCTATTTGAGCAATGAGTGCTGCATCAGATGACCCGGCCTCCACAATCACCCGACCTCAACCCAATTGAGATGGTTTGGACCGCAGAGTGAAGGAAAAGCAGCCACCAAGAGCTCATCATATGTGGTAACTCCTTCAAGACAAAAAGCATTCCAAGTGAAGCTGGTTGAGAGAATGCCAAGAGTGTGCAAAACTGTCAAGGCAAAGGGTGGCTATTTTGAAGAAACTCATTTTGATTTGTTTAACACTTTTGGTTACTACATGATTCCATGTGTGTTATTTCATAGTTTTAAATGTCTTCGCTATTCTACAATGTAGAAAACAGTACAAATAAAGAACCCTTGAATTAGTTTTACTGCTATTTTATGTACATATACACATTGATCAAAAATATAAACGCAACATGTAAAGTGTTGGTCCCATGTGTCATGAGCTGAAATAAGATCCCAGAAATGTTCCATACACACAAAAGCTTATTTCTCTCAAATTATGTGCACAAATGTGTTTACATCCCTGTTAGAGAGCATTTCTCCTTTGCCAAGATAATCTATCCACCTGACAGGTGTTGCATATCAAGAAGCTGATTCAGCATGATCATTACACAGGTGGACCTTGTGCTGGGGGAGGTAAAAGGTTACTAAAATGTGCAGTTGTCACAACAATGCCACAGATGTCTCAAGTTGAGGGAGTGTGTAATTGGCATTCTGACTGCAGGAATGTCCACTGTTGCCAGAGAATTTAATGTTAATTTCTCTGCCATAAGCTGCCTCCAACAGTTTCAGAGAATTTGGCTGTACATCCAACCGGCCTCACAACCACGCCAGCTCAGGACCTCCACATCCGGCTTCTTCACCAGCAGGATCATCTGAGACAAGCCACCCGGACATCTAATGAAACGGAGGAGTATTTATTTCTGTAATAAAGCCAGTTTATGGGGGGGGAAACTAATTGGCTGGGCCTGGCACCCCAGTGGGTGGGCCCCTGCCCTCCCATGGCTGCGCCCCTGCCCAGTCATGTGAAATCCATAGATTTGGGCCTAATACATTTATTTAAATTAACCGATTTCCTTATATGAACTGTTACCAAGTAAAATCATAGAATTTGTTGCATTCATATTTTTGTTCAGTATATATATTTTTTAGTAACTAGATGCGGTACAAGGCGAAGGCGTTAAAAATGCCATTGGCTGTGAATCTGGGTCTAACGTAGGTGGCACCATGTGCTCTTTTTAAAGGATAGGCCCCTCTCTCTTAAAGGCACTAGGACCCATGTGTACAAGGGTGGTTAGCCAGTCACTGGGACGACGACCCAACTTGGGATGGGGGAGGTTGTAGCGGGTGGAGTATAGGAAGACAATTAGAGGCATACTTAGTTGCAGCTACAGTATGCTTAACAGTGCAAATATCATTGTATAGCTATATGGACACTCAATTATCATGGTACTTTTACAAACATTATTATGATAAGTATAATCAAAATCTATCTCATAATGGTAAGTGGTGAAAAGTATAGCTAGTAATAATTGTAATGGCTTAGCAGATAAGAAGTATCTGGTTAAAAGAATGAATATAATATCTATTGTTTACAGGAAACTCATTCGACACTTTTAGATGAAGTTGTATGGAAAAAGAACTATGGGGAATATTTCTCTCACATGGGAAAAGAAATTCAAAAGGGGTGATATTAATCATTTTGATCAGAATGTGAAAACTGTTCAAACAGATCCCCAAGGAAGGTGGATCCTTCTAAATATGCTATTGGACCATAAACATACTTGGCTCATTAATCTATATGTTCCAAATAATGATCCAGGCTTCTTTGAAAATATATAACAATTTATCGAGTTAACAAGCAATACGACTCAGTTATTATTATGGTGCGAGATTAAAATACGGGTTTAAGTACCTCGATGGACCATTAAAGGTAATCACACTACAAATTATCACCCTCATTGCACTTAAGGAAATCAAATATTATGGATATATTGGAACTAGTCAATATATGGAGGCTTAAATATCCTGACCTAGTGAGATATACATGAGAGGCTCAATCAAGTTGGTCGTCTCGACTGTCATTTTCACTGGCACCAAAAGTTTTTAAAACGTGTTGATGGGGAGAGAATGCAGTCAGACCATCAAATAATTGGTGTACAGATTAATCATACAGAATATCCACGAGAGTGAGGATATTGGAAATGTAATCAGAGCCTACTTGATGACAACTTGTTTCTAACCAAGAATTTATAACAGACTTTATTCTACATAACATAGGTACAGAAGATCACCTTTCAATGTGCCTTTAGAATAAGTTACAGGAAAAAGAAATGGAGGAACTTATTCAAAAAAGATCAGGTGTAATATACACTGCTCAAAAAAATAAAGGGAACACTTAAACAACACAATGTAACTCCAAGTCAATCACACTTCTGTGAAATCAAACTGTCCACTTAGGAAGCAACACTGATTGACAATAAATTGCACATGCTGTTGTGCAAATGGAATAGACAAAAGGTGGAAATTATAGGCAATTAGCAAGACACCCCCAATAAAGGAGTGGTTCTGCAGGTGGTGACCACAGACCACTTCTCAGTTCCTATGCTTCCTGGCTCAGTGTTGTGATGCCAAAATTCTAGCAAAATGTTTAGTGCTTAGAATTCAAAAGGTATTGTCGAATATTATTTATCCTAATCAGACAGGTTTTTACATGGGCGATACATACATTTACATTTTAGTCATTTAGCAGACGCTCTTATCCAGAGCGACTTACAGTAGAGTGCATACATTTTATTACATTTTACATACTAAGACAAGGATATCCCTACCGGCCAAACCCTCCCTAACCCGGACGACGCTATGCCAATTGTGCGTCGCCCCACGGACCTCCCGGTTGCGGCCGGCTGCGACAGAGCCTGGGCGCGAACCCAGAGACTCTGGTGGCGCAGCTAGCACTGCGATGCAGTGCCCTAGACCACTGCGCCACCCGGGAGGGTACATTGGAGATAAAGTACTTGAAACAATCGAACACTTAAATATATGGGATACCAGGCCTGGTATTCATTGCAGATTTTGAAAAGGACTAGAATGCATGAATTATTTTAATTTTGGAGAATCTCCTATACAATGACTTAAAGTTATGTATAGTAACCCCAGGTGTAAAATAGTAAATATGGCTACTTCTCAGAAAGTATTAAACTGTCAAGAGAAGTAAAACAAAGTGTACACATTACGTATTGGATCACTAAAAAAATAATTTTACATTACCGTGTAGTTTACCATTAAAATGGTCTGACGGTGAAGTGGACATAGTCTGTAATCATATTGCGAAATAAATAAATTCTCAATACATTTTCATAGAAAGTTAGCAAAAATAAACAAGATCTTGCTTCCATGGAAAGGTAAATACTTGTCTACAGTACTTTCAGAAAGTATTCAGTCCCCTAGACTTCTCCCACATTTTGTACCGTTACAGCCTTATCCTAAAATGGATTAAATTAAATTTTTCCTCAAATCTACACACTACACCATTTAAGAATGATGGAGGCCACTGTGTTCTTGGGGACCTTCAATGCTGCAGAAATTGTTTGGTACCTTTCCCCAGATCTGTGCCTCGACACAATCCTGCCTCAGAACTCTAAGGACAATTCCTTTGACTTCAATTTTATTTACTTTTTTGATTTAACCTTTATTTAACTAGGCAGGTCAGTTAAGAACTAATTCTTATTTACAATGATGGCCTATCCTGGCAAAACCCTAACGACGCTGGGCCAGTTGTGCGCCGCCCTATGGTACTCCCAATCACGGCCGGTTGTGATACAGCCTAGAATCGAATCAGGGTCTGTAGTGGTGCCTCTAGCACTGAGATGCAGTGCCTTAGACCAGTGTGCCTCTCTGGAGCCTCATGGCTTGGTTTTTGCTCTGACATGCACTGCCATCTGTGAGACCTTATATAGATAGGTGTGCACCTTTCCAAATCATGTTCAATAAATTGAATTTACCACAGGTGGACTCCAATCAAGTTGTAGAAACATCAAGGATGATCAACAGAAACAGGATGCACCCAAGCTCAATTTCGAGTCTCATAGCAAAGGGTCTGAAAACGTATGTAAATTTTTATTTTATTTTTATACATACACATTTGCAAAATATTCTACAAACGTGTTTTTGCTTGGTCATTATGGGGTATTGTATGTAGATAGAGGGAAAACACAATTTAATCAATTTTAGAATAAGGCTGTAATGTAACAAAATGTGAAAAAGTCAAGGGGTCTGAATAACTTTCCGAATGCACTGTATTTGTGAGAATCTTTTTTTCTTTTCTTTAATCACTGATGAATTGTTTAATAATTTCCCCGTTATATATATATATATATACAGTGGGGAGAACAAGTATTTGATACACTGCCGATTTTGCAGGTTTTCCTACTTACAAAGCATGTAGAGGTCTGTAATTTTTATTGTAGGTACACTTCAACTGTGAGAGACGGAATCTATAACAAAAATCCAGAAAATCACATTGTATGATTTTTAAGTAATTAATTTGCATTTTATTGCATGACATAAGTATTTGATCACCTACCAACCAGTAAGAATTCCGGCTCTCACAGACCTGTTCGTTTTTCTTTAAGAAGCCCTCCTGTTCTCCACTAATTACCTGTATTAACAGCACCTGTTTGAACTCGTTACCCGTATAAAAGACACCTGTTCACACACTCAATCAAACAGACTCCAACCTCTCCACAATGGCCAAGACCAGAGAGCTGTGTAAGGACATCAGGGATAGAATTGTAGACCTGCACAAGGCTGGGACGGGCTACAGGACAATAGGCAAGCAGCTTGGTGAGAAGGCAACAACTGTTGGCGCAATTATTAGAAAATGGAATAAGTTCAAGATGACGGTCAATCACCCTCGGCCTGGGGCTCCATGCAAGATCTCACCTCGTGGGGCATCAATGATCATGAGGAAGGTGAGGGATCAGCCCAGAACTACACGGCAGGACCTGGTCAATGACCTGAAGAGAGCTGGGACCACAGTCTCAAAGAAAACCATTAGTAACACACTACCCAGTCATGGATTAAAATCCTCATGTGGTCTGATGAGAAAAATAGAGCTTTTTGGTCTAAACTCCACTCGCCATGTTTGGAGGAAGAAGAAGGATGAGTACAACCAAGAACACCATCTCAACCGTGAAGCATGGAGGTGGAAACATCATTCTTTGGGGATGCTTTTCTGCAAAGGGGACAGGACGACTGCACCGTATTGAGGGTGGTTGGATAGGGCCATGTATCGCGAGATCTTCCCTCAGTAAGAGCATTGAAGATGGGTCGTGGCTGGGTCTTCCAGCATGACAACGACCCGAAACACACAGCCAGGGCAACTAAGGAGTGGCTCCGTAAGAAGCATCTCAAGGTCCTGGAGTGGCCTAGCCAGTCTCCAGACCGGAACCCAATAGAAAATCTTTGGAGGGAGCTGAAAGTCCGTATTGCCCAGCGACAGCCCCGAAACCTGAAGGATCTGGAGAAGGTCTGTATGGAGGAGTGGGCCAAATTCCCCGCTGCAGTGTGTGCAAACCTGGTCAAGAACTACAGGAAACGTATGATCTCTGTAATTGCAAACAAAGGTTTCTGTACCAAATATTAAGTTCTGCTTTTCTGATGTATCAAATACTTATGTCATGCAATAAAATGCAAATGAATTACTTAAAAATCATACAATGTGATTTCTGTATTTTTGTTTTAGATTCCATCTCACAGTTGAAGTGTACTTATGATAAAAATTACAGACCTCTACATACATTGTAAGTAGGAAAACCTGCAAAATCGGCAGCGTATCAAATACTTGTTCTCCCCACTGTATATATATTTTTAAATCCCAGCTCCCGTCCCCGCAGGAGGCCTTTTAGTAGGCCGTCATTGTAAATAAGAATGTGTTGTTGACTGACTTGCCTAGTTAAATAAAAATAAATACAAATTTACTGATGGCCCTGCCTACACTGCAATACTTTAATTAAATATATTATATGAGCAAAAGATATTCCACTTTATTTGGCAAGCCAGACAAAATTAAACCGCCCTATTTATAAAATGAATATATATTTGCAAGACTAAAATTATTTAATATTAAAGCATTGAACCTCTCACTAAATGCTTAAAAAAAACATACTTAAATCCAAACTGGTTCTCCAGCAGACTAGTAAGAATGGCTCACCCTATGTTAAAAAATTGCATGTTTCTATTTATTCAGATAACCTGTCACTTTCGGTCATTTGAAACTGAAATAATCTCCAAACTATCACTTTTTAAAACAAGCCATAGAAATCTGGTTGCAATTTCAGTTGAACCCACAACAACAAAAATAAACAGAACAAATATTTCAAATAATATTATGGTTAAACTCAAATACAAATAGATAAAACATTATTTGAAATTGTTTAAAAAACAAAACAATATCTTAGTTAATTAATGATAGAAAGGTTCAGACATTTTGTGAAACATCCCACCACAGTTGAAAAACATTTGTCAAGTAGAAGTCAAGATGGGATGGTTTTTTAGAGATAGACGGGAGGGGTTAAGGGTAGCTGAAGGGTGGGATAAAAAAAGGGGGGGGGGGGGGGGGAAATAGATAACTAATGTAAAATGTACCGTGTCCGTAAAATGTATATAGTATGTATAAACTGGAAGTAGAAGCCTAAGTATTGCTGTCCTTTAGTTTAGGTAGGGTTAGGGGGAGAAAAAAATAGGAAATTATGCAAACAATTACTTTGATAGAATCCACAATATTTCTGCAATATTTAAGATTAAAAAAATATTGAATAAAAGATCAGTCCTATAGCACAACCTGATTCTAATGACCATTTCACAATGGAGCAAGTCACAGGTACTTCCTGTTTGAGCTTCTGCTTGTAAACAGGAAGCAAGAGTAAGGAGCCATGATCTGATTTAGCGAATGGCGGACGAGGGAGGGTCTTGTATCTTGTTTGTGGGTAGAGTAACCGCGGTCTAGGACTTTATTGCCCCTAGTTGTGAAGGAGACGTGCTGATGACAGTTGAGAATCATGTGTCTTAATGAAGCGGAATTAAAATTGCCAGCGACAAGGCAGCCTCTGGATGCAAGTTTTCCTGATTGTTTATAGCCTCAAGCAGTTCATCAAGTGGCAGCATGTTATATTTCATGATAACATCTAAAATATTTTGTGAAAATAAAGTAAACGCCAAAAGAATCACAAAATAGCAAAGTTGGGTCGGAGTTCGCAAAACGGCGGCCATCCAGCATGTTGCCATCTTTTCATTACTACCGAGTTCAGGGAAAGTGTACTTGCTATGACTGATATGTGGTTGTCTCATCTAGCTATCTTAAGGTCAATGCACTAATTCAAGTCGCTCTAGATAAGAGCATCTGCTAAATGACTAAAATGTCAATGTAAATCTGGTCTTATTGGTCAACGAGTAAATATGCCATTCATGGACATGGACGTTTATCTTACCGTGGATCTTCAAAGCGCACAAAGGCAAAGGGAATAGTGCCTCTGTTGTTCTTCAACTCAATGTCTCTGATTTTGCCATATTTGAAGAATATATCCTCAATGTCCCTCTCTTGCACATCAGCTGGAAGGTTACCCACGTAGATCCTGCCATCTGCCATGATGTTAACAGAACTGTTCCGGATGGAGAAAGAGAGAAGGCGTTATCAATACTGAACACTCCCTGAACTCAAATGTATGTTTTGACCCCTAATTTCTGCCATTCATAAATGTCCAAAAATAGATTACCATTGCAAACGACCCCCTACAAGTACATGTTATCAAGACTGCAACATATACACAAGTCAAAGACAGAGCTAGCTATTAATCAAACACCAACCCACACCCAATGGTTCAACCACCAGGGCCCGGTTTCCCAAAAGCATCTTAAGGCTAAGTTTATCGTTAGAACCTTCGTAGGAGCATCGTTAAATATCGAAGTTTCCACAAAACCATCGGTATTAACGTTGCACTTAAACGCTCGTAATCTAACGCCTGCCTCAGACCACTCGTAGTAACGCTAACTACACGTTAAGTGTGTTAGGTGCTTCCGCGTAAACATCAAATCACATGGTTGACCCGTCTCTCTGTGACCGCTGATAACTTCAGAACAAAAGTTGACTACAATTACTTAGTTGCCAATGTCTTTGCAATTGATACAAACAAGCGAAGTATAAAAATATATCGGTTTTCATTTGAAGCATGACTGCTTTAAAATAAACAGGCTATAGGTTTTTTCAATCATTTTGAAACGCACTTCATGTTAAATCAATTGAGTTCGATTTTGCTACCTGTAGGCTGTTGTCTAATTTGTCACAATATATTTAATTATGTGTAGCCTAAATTACCAAAATCGGCTGGTAATTTTTATTGAGTAAGCATTAGAATAAGCCGCCTTAATATTTGCAGCCATATGTGGTAATATCTATAGATGCGGATCTGTCGTCAGTATTGTGAAATAATTCTGTTTAGGAATGATTTGAATGGAGAAAGCTGATCTGAGAGCAGCGCTCACTTTCTTTCGATCCTATCAGTATCAACAAATGCTCCAACGACGCACTTAGCGACCATTCTCTCATTTTTTGTACCTGTATATAACTAGGCAAGTCAGCGTGGTGCTTGGGAAACGGTTGTTACATTTTCGGTTGTTGTAGGAATGATGAAACGTTACGCCTAAATGCCATCGTTATCAGAAAACCGGGCCCTGTTGAGACGAAATCCCAGCCGGACAATAGTGTCTGATTGCGGCCCGCAATTCGGGGAGTTCCTGGATGTGGGCATACATTCATCTGCAGGAACGCCCCCCACTCTAACATCCCATTGGTTCCGGCTTGAACAGGCCCCCCACTCCCCTGAGCACGCCATCTTCAAGCTTGCGTGCGACACTTGATATTCTGGTTGTCTATTGGTGACCTAGTTAGCTAGCGGTGTCGCCCCAGCCTCCCGCCTCCTGTGGAAGTGCGGGAAAGCATTGCCCAACAGGCGGAGGTGAAGGACACTGCCTACCGGTGTCCTAGACCAATAATGGACTAAAGAAGCCAAACGTGGTCTGTTTTTAGAGGATAATGGGCCTGTCAGCCAAATACTCCAGCTAAACGTGGATACATTTTCAATTGCAGTACGGTTCTACAAACAAATATCTGCTTTCATATCACATCAAAAATGTAACAAAAGCTAAAGATACACTTACTGTAAACTGTTTTAACCAGTTTTAACACAGTTGCACCAGACAGTATTTTTCAGTCACAACACGTTTGTGGCGTCTGTCTTCCGTTTACACACCGGTGTTCCGAGACACAGAACTAGCACCAGTACCCGTCTTCCATAAATAAGCGCTGTAACATGGAAATATGGCTGTGTGGGAACCCTAACCATATAAAAAACTAGAAATTTTAAAAAATATATATATGATTTCTTGCTAATATGAAAGATAGGTTCCTTATGTTTCCAAACCGTACAGCAAGAGATATTTGGTAACGTTTACAGCAAGTGTGGCGCTCTTAACAAAACTCCCCAGCCAGAAGATACGATCACCAATATATAGGCGCTTAAAGGTAGTGTGCGTGTATGTGAATGGGCTACCGCCACCTAGTGTACTGGAGCGCCCATGTCTGAGTCCTATTTAGAAAATGGACCAATAGAAGTATAGAGGGGTTCCTGCATATACAGGAACGCCCCGAATTGCGGGACGAAATTACACCCTTCTTGACCCAGGTAGCTTCCTACGCTAAAGCTAGCCTAGCTATTCATGTGATGTTTCCTTTCAAAAATGATAACATAGCTGGTGGGCGGGATACAGTGGTTAGCTAACTAGTTTACTAGTTTCTAGATTTCAAACATAATACGTTTCATATCGCCTCGTGGTAGCTACCTGCCTGGATTCCCAATCTGTACTCACATGTAAAACCCAGATTAGCCCATTCATTCATTACCTAGCCAGCAAATTGTCGACAACAAATGGCTAGTAGCTAATGTAACGTTAGCTTCAGTTGGAAGTTAGCATCTAGCTAGCTAACAAGTTAGCCTAGCTGACTCGTGTGCCATGTTTTGGGTTTGCAGAAGAGTACATGATAGCTCACCTACCTTCCTGTGTCGCTGATCAGACCTGCAACCCCTTTGGTTGCTGTGATTCTTTTCTAAAGCTCGTATAATGTTATTTCTCGCTTATCTCCAGAGATCGGTACCCTCAAACCTTTGTCGGAGGATCTCTGCGCTTCTTTTAGCTAGTTAGGCTAGCTAGTTCCATCCACTGACTTCCGGTTCCGTCAAAAACCACCTACCATATCCACCAGGTGGCGCCCCTGCACACAAAATACACTGTTTTCTTCTTCGTGTGTGGTTTTCCGGCAGACGAGACGCTTTGTTGATTATTGGTGCCTTTCACAGCTCGGAAAATGAATTGCACATTTGTTCACAAAAAAGGGAAGTGGGGAAAAAAAGGAAATGACCACAGCAATAAACGCCAAGAAGCCAACCTTACCAATGCACAAACTGTACGGGTCACTGTACTGGCCTTTTACTCACAGGGATCCTCTCAGGGTCCCTCACCCTTTTCCCACCATCCTTTACTTTCCTCACTGCCTCAGCATGACACTTTCTGCACTGTTCTCACCCTGGAAACTTCAACCTGTCTCACTCGCACAGGACATTTCTGATCCCCAGCAACATGACCACCCGAAAAATGTAAACACTGCGCTTTGAACACCAAAACCACACTCCTTTGAACTATGCTCTCCTGCACAATTCACACCTCAGAATCTCCCTCCTTCATACTGCTGCAACATGACCATAAACTTGGCACCTGAAACACCATAGTGGGTTCGTAAAACAAAAGCTCTCACAGGATAACTTATATACTCTAGCATGATTTTATCTGGCAAACACTTTACATCAAAACTCAGAAGGACAGACAGGGTCTTCTCAGTCTCGCGCTCCCCATTGGGTCTGCGTCTCACCAAACGGCGTGCATCACAGACACCAGGGATCCTCAACTTCAGTCGATCCACCTCAACACTCAACGCCACCCCTGTTATCACTCCTTTCAACTGCGCTCTGCTCCGGAGAGAATAGCAGGCCACGGCTCTCGTTCCGTGTTGGGAAACGTGAGTCCACTTCTGGATGCTTTGACCAAATTGACAGAACCCAACTCCTTCTTCACCCAGCCTGATTCAACAAACGGATCAGCTAAAAGGCATGGATCCACTTTCTCCATGAATCATACTCCTACGGGGCAGAGTCATCTCAGGCAATTTTCTGATCATTGGTGTGAGGCTCGGAAGCCTTCACCTCACCTGTCGGCGCAGGTTTTTCCTCTTCACTTCTGTTAGGTTCAATTTGAGAGAGTTCACTATCCGTCGACTGCTCAGGGTTTTCAGGAGCGGAACATGGCATTATCTCTCCTGTACTTGACTCAAAGGAGAAAGTACTCTGCTTGTGTTTCGCAGATGTCGGTTTGGGTTTGAACCTCGCACCCTTTTTTTGCCTCACATCACCTAGTCAGTTGACATCTTGCCTTCTTCAGTCGTCAGTCTCAAAGGTTACAACCGTTTCCAAAACACTGCCTCCATCATCTATCGGCTGCATGTCATGTTTTGTATTTCAAATAGTACCAAACTAAAACCTGAGATATTTTGGATTGTTTGTTTTTAGTTTTTGTTTCTTGAGGCCTATCATGCAAATAGCGTCCGCCTGAAAATTGTTGTCCCCTCCCAGGCCCCTTGAAAAGTCTCTCAGACCCCCCGAGGCTCCCTAGTTGAGAATCACTGTTGTAGTGTAAGTATGCAATACATTTTCTTTGGTATACCTTCCCAATCTGCCTTTTTAGTTAAATTGGAGCATCTTACGCCATGACTGTAATTGCTGCTAAGTCATATGGCTAAAAATATAAATACCCAAGCGTTCTCTGCTCTCATTGCTTATGACAGAAATTAGAATGACCAAGAATTCTGCCTCAAGGCACATCTGTAATGTAAAATGACTTGTATTTTACTAACAGGACATCAGCGGTGAAAGGTGTCCTCACAGACTTAGTGAGAGAATAGGCTAAGCTTCATGGGTTGGCACAGGAAACAACAACAAACACTAAACACCTATACTTCTCAGAAGTCTACACCTGATTGAACTGCTTTTAACACCACTTACCTCAGCTGACATGGCAGACATCAGTTCTGACTCATTAGAATTACGTCAGTCAAATGCACAGAGGTCATTGACCCCTGGAAATATCCATAGAGGCAGAAATTAAAGAGAAGAACATAAATTACTGGAGAATATAGAAGTTACTGTACATCCACTGGTTACTGTTTGTACTAGAGAACATACGGGTGAATAACTTTGGGTACAGTCTGACCAAGATGTGTAGCCTGAAAGACATGATTCAACTACTGACAAAATAAACATGTGTTGATATCATTTTGGGGAGGATGAGGCAGGGTATAGTCTTTTTATTTGTATTGCTGTTAAAATTCCCTCTGCACTCACAAAGGTGTATGTCTGACGTATCACAAGATGCCTGCAATTGTTCGTCATTGTTAGTATCATCTGGGCCTGGGTTTTCCCAATGAGGTTGGGTTTAGGCATTAGGTTTCTCTTTCCTTTCTGGTGTTTGACATATCTGTGTTGAAAAATAGGGAATTATCTAGAATGATAGGGAATGATCTAGAACCTGGTTCAATGATAGGGAATGATCTAGAACAGGGTTCGGCAAAAGGCGGACTGCGGGCCAAACCGGGCCACAATACGTTTTGGGCCACCCAAAGTTTTTGATCAAAATTAGACTACAATCATCAGGAACTATGCAGAACTCTGTTCACCAAATACTCCCACGAATAGAAAACTAGATGTGATCGTGTTTCAATGTAATCAAAGTATGAAATTATTTTAAATTTTTAAATACAATCAAATTTTTGTCTTAGTTGTGGTCAATTTGTAGTGTACAACTTATTATAATTATGTTCTGGCATCTGGATCATCCCCTTCGACAAAAATCGGCCGGCGGCTGAATCTATATAGTTGCCTACCCCGATTTAGAATAATTAATTATATGGAATGGTCTAGAGCAGGGGTGTCAAACTCATTTTACCCCGAAGGCCGCATTCGGTCTTCAGCGACGTCTGGAGGGCAGCACTGACATCTAAAAAAAATATTTCCTTGCCTCAAAATTATGAATTGTCGATGCTCCCCGGCTGTCTAGTGATTATTAGAGAGCTGTACAGACAGTCAAGAAACTATAGTTTCATTTTTAGTCACCGGCGGGCCGGATTGGAACCCCTCGCGGTCCGAATGTTTGACACCCCTGAGCTAGAGTGATCTTTGTAAATTTCAGTGTGATATGCATCAATTAAATCAAAATTGGGCATACTTTGATTGGGGGCAAGTCGTCATTGGGCAATATCAAATAAACAATTTATTGCACTCAACTTTCTGCAAACAGCAGCAGACTACATCATTATTTTATAATAGAAACCGAAAGCTGCGAGACAGAGAGGGAAAAACGAATCTCAATTTGAGGGGCGGGGCAGATCAGATGCTATATATAGACTGCTCAGATGGACACTGACAGAGCTATCATCGGATAAATTTCATTTGTCAGCAAACGGATTTACCAACAGTATTTCTTAAAACAAACTTGCAAGACTTCACAACAACAACTTCTCAACAATATCTACTGAACATGTAAGTAATTTTCCATTAGTAAGCTACAACAGGCCTATCTTACAGAAATATACTGGAGAAAAAAAGCTTAACAGCATATCAAGCAAATTATCTTAAAATGTGTTAGTTATTACAATGGGCTGAATAAATGGTCATGTTAAAGCCTGTAGGTAAATACAAAAGTTATAATGCATTGTACAGTATAACTTGTCATGAGTGTGTATGACTCCCTTATGTCTTTCAATCACCTCATAATGATTCTCATTATATACCAGCCATTTGAGTCAGCTGAAATGTTGGATAGAGACAAAACATTACATATTGTTAGCCTTATTATAAGGATCATACATGCTTTTAACAAGTTATAAAGCATTACACCTGTAGACTTTAAGTAAAGTGTTACTAAACTAATTCATTCAAACATTCAATTGAGCTATGCTAATGTAAGACCAAATAAATAATACATTAAATCCTCTTTCAGATATCTATCATGGAACTCACTATAACACTTTTGAACGGGAACTCACTTCCCCTGAAGGTTCAGCCACACACCACCGTGGGGTCTCTCAAGAGTTTGATTACACAACACTTTGGAATGGCCACAACAAAGCAGAGGCTGTTAGGTGTCAATGGGAGCAACATCAGTCTCAGCGATGATTCAAAAACTTTGAGCGACTATGGCCTGCATTCAGGATCTAAAGTGATGGTGCTGATTACGGAGCCCGCTCCTATCCAGGTGTTCCTGAAAAACGAAAAGGGCCAGACACACACATATGATGTGGTGCCTGGTGAGACTGTAACCCAGTTCAAAGCCAAGGTACAAAACAAGGAGGGAGTCCCTGCCAACCAACAGAGGCTAATTCATGAGGGTAGGCAGCTGGAGGATGGCCAGAGGCTGGAGTACTACAACATCACAAACCAAAGCACCATCCATCTGACGCTCCGTCTAAGGGGAGGCTGAAGAAACCCAGGATCGACCTGAAACCACCTGTCACATGAAGCCCTTAACTTATTATGCATTCCATGTCTATAGAGAAAAAGCAATCAATCTTGAACAAAAATGTGAATTGTTCTACATTTGTATTCAATTGTAAACTTTAAATTAAGCATGTCTGATATAAGCGTATATTAATGAGATTGTTATCAAGTAATAAACATGTATAAAACTAAAACTGTCAACCATCATTGTCATGACTCCAACTCAAAAGAAAAGATAAAGCAACATAAGGTACTGGTCAGTTTCTTGTCCGTTGTGCTATTGCTCCCTTATTTGACATGATAGAGACAGAGCAGTAACATTTACAGTTGAGTTGACCCAAACTGACACAAGGCAGTCCACATGAGGAAACTACAGGCCGGCCTTGTCAGCAATATACACAATGTTTCATGGTCTGATGAAAATCCTAAACGTTGCATGTTCAGATGGTTTTAAATTAGTTTGATTCAAGGCCTGAAACAGTTACTAATATTCATTTCCTACAGAACATTTGCTTTGCTTCATCTTAAATTATACAAATATAAATGTGCATCTATGAAGAATAGGTAACATGCATTTACCATTGCTCAAACCAAAATACACCTTGGCACAAAGGAAGCATACTCAAGTGTTTCAATTAATTCAATATTTTAAATAGTTAGAATACAATTAAGACTTATTATTTCAGTTATAAGTTGTTTTGCATGTGAGCAACACATTGAATGTGTTAGGATTTCGTTAGTGTAGCACCTTGTGTAGCGTTTGACCAAAGTCCTAAACACCACCCCAGTTAACTTGCCTGGTTGTACCAGCTTGCTGCACTGGCATTCACAGACCAGCCCTTGTAACATGATGTAACTCCTGAGGCACACACACACACGGTGCCCTCTTCATTCATCCATTTGGGAGAAAATCTTGGGAGGCTTCACTTCTTCACAGATTCAAGCTAAGCATTCCAAAATAATGCCACCAATTTGGTAAACAGCACTCGAAACTGAAAACACAAAAACACAGATTGGCAACAGAGCACCACGGTACATTCCAAATGTATGCATCCTTAAAAGAAAAGCCAATGAGAACTGCTCACCTGTACAGGCACATAGTACACATAGGTACATACACACCCTACTCAACGAATTGGATGCAGTCTATCACAGTGCCATCCGTTTTGTCACCAAAGCCCCATATACTACCCACCACTGCGACCTGTACGCTCTCGTTGGCTGGCCCTCGCTTCATACTCGTCGTCAAACCCACTGGTTCCAGGTTATCTACAAGACCCTGCTAGGTAAAGTCCCGCCTTATCTCAGCTCACTGGTCACCATAGCAGCACCCACCCGTAGCACGCGCTCCAGCAGGTGTATTTCACTGGTCACCCCCAGGGCCAATTCCTCCTTTGGCTGCCTCTCCTTCCAGTTCTCTGCTGCCAAAGACTGGAACGAACTACAAAAATCTCTGAAACTGGAAACACTTATCTCCCTCACCAGCTTTAAGCACTAGCTGTCAGAGCAGTTCACATATCACTGCACCTGTACATAGCCCATCTATAAATAGCCCAAACAATTACCTCATCCCCTACTGTCACGCCCTGACCATAGTTCTTATGTGTTTTGCTTGCTTAGTGTTGGTCAGGACGTGAGCTGGGTGGGAATTCTATGTTGTGTGTCTAGTTTGTCTGTTTCTGTGTCCAGCCTAATATGGTTCTCAATCAGAGACAGCTGTCAATCGTTGTCCCTGATTGAGAATCATATATAGGTGGCTTGTTTTGTGTTGGGGATTGTGGGTGGTTGTTTCCTGTCTCTGTGTTTGTGTTCTGCACCAGATAGGACTGTTTCGGTTTGCCACACTTTGTTATTTTTTGTTCGTTGTAAGTGTCCACTGTTTTTGTTTAATTAAACATGTTGAGCACTGGCTACGCTGCGTGTTGGTCCGATCCCTGTTTCACCCCCTCTTTTAGTGAAGAGAGGGAAGGCTGCCGTGACACCTACTGTATTTATGTATTTATTTATTTTGCTCCCTTGCACCCCAGTATTTCTACTTTGCACATTCACCTACTGCAAATCTACAATTCCAGTGTTTTTAATTGCTATATTGTATTTACTTTGCCCCCGTGGCCTTTTTATTGCCTTTACCTCCCTTATCTCACCTCATTTGCTCACATTGTATATAGACTTGTTTTTGTACTGTATTTTTGACTGTATGTTTGTTTTAGTCCATGTGTAACTCTGTGTTGTTGTATGTGTCGAACTGCTTTGCTTTATCTTGGCCAGGTCGCAGTTGTAAATGAGAACTTGTTCTCAACTTGCCTACCTGGTTAAACAAAGGTAAAATAAAAAAATAGTTGATGTTGATGAAATGGAAGGGGATCCACACTTTCCAGTTCATCTTCAAGGCAGGCCAATAAATACTATTCACTTTTCTCTGGAGTCTGCCCACCTCTTACCCTAAAACAGCATTAGAATGTATTAAAATTAATGTACAGGCATGACAATAGTTGTCTGTGCACAATAATGTTTGTACCATGTTTTGTGCTGCTACCATGTTGTCCTGCTGCCATGTTGTGTTGATACCATGCTGTGTTTTCATGTGTTGCTGCCATGCTATGTTGTTGCTAAGGTCTCTCTTTATGTAGTGTTGTGGTGTCTCTCTTGTCGTGATGTGTGTTTTGTCCTATGTTTTTACTTAATTAAAAAAAATTAATCCCAGCCCAAGTCTCCGCAGGAGGACTTTTGCCTTTTGGTAGGCCGTCATTGTAAATCATCAATCAAATGAATTTATAAAGCCCTTTTTACATCAGCAGATGTCACAAAGTGCTATACAGAAACCCAGCCTAAAATCCCAAACAACAAGCAATGCAGATGTATAAGCACGGTGGCTAGGAATAACTCCCTAGAAAGGAAGGAACCTAGGAAGATACCTAGAGAGGAACCAGGCTCTGAGGGGCAGCCAGTCCTCTTCTGGCTGTGCCGGGTTGAGATTCTAACAGTACATGGCTAGGCGCACGGGATGGAAGAGCACCAGTAAGCCAGTGACTCAGCCCCCGTAATAGGTTTAGAGGCAGAGAATCCCGGTGGAGAGAGGGGAACCGGCCAGGCAGAGACAGCAAGGGCGCTTCGTTGTTCCAGTGCCTTTCCGTTCACCTTCACACCCCTGGGCCAGACTACACTCAATCACTGGACCTACTGAAAAGATGAGTCTTCAATAAAGACTTAAAGGTCGAGACCGAGTCTGCATCTCTCACACAGATAGGCAGACAATTCCATAAAAATGGAGCTCTATACGAGAAAGCCCTGCCTCCAGCTGTTTGCTTAGAAATTCTAGGGACAATAATGCATCTTGTGACCGTAGCGTACGTATAAGTATGTACGGCAGGACCAAATCGGAGAGATAGGTAGGAGCAAGCCCATGTAATGCTTTGTAGGTTAGCAGTAGAATTTGTTCTTAAGTGACTTGTCCAGTTAAATAAAGGTTAAATAAATCAACAATAGTCTGGATTGTAAAGTAATTAATTAACCACTAACAGAAATGAACTGTCTGAGAAGTACTGCATAATTTCACTAGTGCAAATGTAAACTGGCAGACTAATAACCAGTCCCTGCTTAAAGTTTGAACCACACAGAGTAATACCAATTTTGGTGGTTATCGGATCCAAGCAGTGAGAATTAATTCAGGTGTATGGTGCAGGAGAGTCGTTAAGGGGGCAGCTGACTAACCTCTTGGATGTCCATAACACAAAAGAAAACCAGCAGGTATGCAGGGGCGAAGATAAGGCGATCCAAGAGGAAGCGTTTGACCATGCAGTAGGGAACAGTGGTAGGCATCACACCTCCATAAGTTGGTAAAAGTAATGAGCAACCTGAAAAAAAACAAGGGAAATACTATGGCTGTGTTCAATTTACAGTAGATTGCAATAGATTACATTGTAACAAGAAACAAACTTATTGAATTGATTTGGACATGACTTTAACCACTATTTTTTATTTAACTTTTATTTAACTAGGCAAGTCAGTTAAGAACAAATTCATATTTACAATGACGGCCTACCCCGGCCAAACCATAACCCGAACGATGCTGGGCCAATTGTGCACCGCACTATGGGACTCCCAATCATGGTCAGTTGTGATACAGCCTGGAATCGAACCAGGGTCTGTAGTGACGCCTCTAGCACTGAGATGCAGTGCTTTAGACCGCTGCACCACTCGGGAGCCTCCCAATGCCCACTCATAAATGGCAAAGCGGGCAGGTCCTGAAATGTCCATCTCCTTCACTGGGGACCTTTCTTTGGCCTTTCGTTTTGCTTCCAATGCTTGAGATAGAAGATTTCCCAAGGCAGAGAGAATGCCACTGAAAAACACGTAGACAGTTTATTTGTTGTCATGGTGGTGGTCAGAGTTGAAGAAAGTTTTATTTAAGTGAATTCAAACAATGTAACTATGATAAAAGCAACTGTTGTCAGGAAAGACAAAGGGGTTCTCAGAGCAGAGGCTGATTGGCTGAAAAGACAGAGAGACAGTGGAAAGGTCTTGGCGAAGGACACATTTACCTTGGCATAGTTTGCAAATCAAAGTAGCCCCATACTCTTACAAGTCAACCACAAACAGGGTTGGGGTGTAATTGATTACATGTAAACTGAAAATACAGATACTTTTGAAAAACTAAATGATTACTTTGAAATTCAGAAAGGATGTTAGCAAAAAAATACTTTATGAAACCTTTATTTTCTCAATGACATTCAATTGAATATTGAAAAAAGGTGCATGTTGGGCCTCCTGAGTGGCGCAGTGGTCTAAGGCACTGCATTGCAGTGTTGCGGCATCACTACAGCCTGGGATCGAACCCAGGCTGTGTCAAAACCGGATGTGACCGTGAGTACCATGGGCGACGCACATTCGGCCCAGCGTTGTCCGGGTTAGGGGAGGGTTTGGCCGAGGGGGCTTTACTTGGCTCATCGCGCTCTAGCGACTCATTGTGGTGGGCCTGGCACCTGCAGGCTGACCTCAGTCATCAGTTGAACGGTGTTTCTGCCGACACATTGGTGCAGCTGACTTCCGGGTTAAGCAGGCGGGTGTAAAGAAGCACGGCTTGGCGGGTCATGTTTCAGAGGCAAATACTCGACATCAAAACTCAGAAGGACAGACAGGGTTTCCTCAGTCTCGCGCTCCCCTCCGGGTCTGCGTCTCACCAAACGGCGTGCATCACAGACACCGAGGATCCTCAACTTCAGTCAATCCACCTCAACACCACCCCTGTTATCACTCCTTTCAACTGCGCTCTGCTCCGGAGAGAAAAGCAGGCCACAGCTCTCATTCCGAGTCGGAAACGCGAGTCCACTTCTGGATACTTTGACCGAATTGACAGAACCCAACATCCTCTTCACCCAGCCTGATTTCACAAACGGATCAGCCAAAAGGCATGGATCCACTTTCTCCATTAATCATACTCCTACGGGGCAGAGTCATCTCGGGCAATTTTCTGATCATTGGTGTGAGGCTCGGAAGCCTTCACCTCACCTGTCGGCGCATGTTTTTCCTCTTCACTTCTGTTAGGTTCAATTTGAGAGAGTTCACTATTCGTCGACTGCTCAGGGTTTTCAGGAACGGAACATGGCATTATCTCTCCTGTACTTGACTCAAAGAAGAAAGTACTCTGCTTGTATTTCGCAGATGTCGGTTTGGGTTTGAACCTCGCACCCTTCTTTTTGCCTCACATCACCTAGTCTTTTGCCATCTTGCCTTCTTCCAGTCGTCAGTCTCAAAGGTTACATCCGTTTCCAAAACACTGCCTCCATCGTCTACCGGCTGCATGTCATGTTTTGTATTTCAAATAGTACCAAACTAAAACCTGAGATGTTTTGGTTTGGTTGTTTTTAGTTTTTGTTTCTTGAGGCCTGTCATGCAAATAGCGTCCGCCTGAAAATGGTTGTCCCCCCCAGGCCCCTTGAAAAGTCTCTGAGACCCCCCGAGGCTCCCTAGTTGAGAATCACTGTTGTAGTGTAAGTATGCAATATATTTTCTTTGGTATACCTTCCCAATCTGCCTTTTTAGTTAAATTGGAGCATCTTACGCCATGACTGTAATTGCTGCTAAGTCATATGGCTAAAAATATAAATACCCAAGCGTTCTCTGCTCTCATTGCTTATGACAGAAATTAGAATGACCAAGAATTCTGCCTCAAGGCACATCTGTAATGTAAAATGACTTTTATTTTACTAACAGGACATCAGCGGTGAAAGGTGTCCTCACAGACTTAGTGAGAGAAAAGGCTAAGCTTCATGGGTTGGCACAGGAAACAACAACAAACACTAAACACCTATACTTCTCAGAAGTCTACACCTGATTGAACTGCTTTTAACACCACTTACCTCAGCTGACATGGCAGACATCAGTTCTGACTCATTAGAATTACATCAGTCAAATGCACAGAGGTCATTGACCCCTGGAAATATCCATAGAGGCAGAAATTAAAGAGGAGAAGATAAATTACTGGAGAATATAGAAGTTACTGTACATCCACTGGTTACTGTTTGTACTAGAGAACATACGGGTGAATAACTTTGGGTACAGTCTGACTAAGATGTGTAGTCTGAAAGACATGATTCAACTACTGACAATATAAACATGTGTTGATATCATTTTGGGGAGGATGAGGCAGGGTATAGTCTTTTTATTTGTATTGCTGTTAAAATTCCCTCTGCACTCACAAAGGTGTATGTCTGACGTATCACAAGATGCCTGCAATTGTTCGTCATTGTTAGTATCATCTGGGCCTGGGTTTTCCCAATGAGGTTGGGTTTAGGCATTAGGTTTCTCTTTCCTTTCTGGTGTTTGACATATCTGTGTTGAAAAATAGGGAATTATCTAGAATGATAGGGAATGATCTAGAACCTGGTTCAATGATAGGGAATGATCTAGAACAGGGTTCGGCAAAAGGCGGACTGCGGGCCAAACCGGGCCACAATACGTTTTGGGCCCCCCAAAGTTTTTGATCAAAATTAGACTACAATCATCAGGAACTATGCAGAAATCTGTTCACCAAATACTCCCACGAATAGAAAACTAGATGTGATCGTGTTTCAATATAAAAGTATGTCAAAGTATGAAATTATTTTACATTTTTAAATACAATCTAATTCTTGTCTTAGTTGTGGTCAATTTGTAGTGTACAACTTATTATAATTATGTTCTGGCATCTGGATCATCCCCTCCGACAAAAATCGGCCGGCGGCTGAATCTATATAGTTGCCTACCCCGATTTAGAATAATGAATTATATGGAATGGTCTAGAGCAGGGGTGTCAAACTCATTTTACCCCGAAGGCCGCATTCGGTCTTCAGCGACGTCTGGAGGGCAGCACTGACATCTAAACAAAAATATTTCCTTGCCTCAAAATTATGAATTGTCGATGCTCCCCGGCTGTCTAGTGATTATTAGAGAGCTGGACAGACAGTCAAGAAACTGTAGTTTCATTTTTAGTCACCGGCGGGCCGGATTGGAACCCCTCGCGGTCCGAATGTTTGACACCCCTGAGCTAGAGTGATCTTTGTAAATTTCAGTGTGATATGCATCAATTAAATCAAAATTGGGCATACTTTGATTGGGGGCAAGTCGTCATTGGGCAATATCAAATAAACAATTTATTGCACTCAACTTTCTGCAAACAGCAGCAGACTACATCATTATTTTATAATAGAAACCGAAAGCTGCGAGACAGAGAGGGAAAAACGAATCTCAATTTGAGGGGCGGGGCAGATCAGATGTTATATACATAGACTGCTCAGATGTACACTGACAGAGCTATCATCATCTTTCATCGGATAAGTTTCAATTGTCAGCAAACGGATTTACCAACAGTATTTCTTAAAACAAACTTGCAAGACTTCACAACAACAACTTCTCAACAATATCTACTGAACATGTAAGTCATTTTCCATTAGTAAGCTACAACAGGCCTATCTTACAGAAATATACTGGAGAAAAAAAGCTTAACAGCATATCAAGCAAATTATCTTAAAATGTGTTAGTTATTACAATGGGCTGAATAAATGGTCATGTTAAAGCCTGTAGGTAAATACAAAAGTTATAATGCATTGTACTGTATAACTTGTCATGAGTGTGTATGACTCCCTTATGTCTTTCAATCATAATCTCATAATGATTCTCATTATATACCAGCCATTTGAGTCAGCTGAAATGTTGGATAGAGACAAAACATTACATATTGTTAGCCTTATTATAAGGATCATACATGCTTTCAACAAGTTATAAAGCATTACACCTGTAGACTTTAAGTAAAGTGTTACTAAACTAATTCATTCAAAACATTCAATTGAGCTATGCTAATGTAAGACCAAATAAATAATACATTAAATCCTCTTTCAGATATCTATCATGGAACTCACTATAACACTTTTGAACGGGAACTCACTTCCCCTGACAGTTCAGCCACACACCACCGTGGGGTCTCTCAAGAGTTTGATTACACAACACTTTGGAATGGCCACAACAAAGCAGAGGCTGTTAGGTGTCAATGGGAGCAACATCAGTCTCAGCGATGATTCAAAAACTTTGAGCGACTATGGCCTGCATTCAGGATCTAAAGTGATGGTGCTGATTACGGAGCCCGCTCCTATCCAGGTGTTCCTGAAAAACGAAAAGGGCCAGACACACACATATGATGTGGTGCCTGGTGAGACTGTAACCCAGTTCAAAGCCAAGGTACAAAACAAGGAGGGAGTCCCTGCCAACCAACAGAGGCTAATTCATGAGGGTAGGCAGCTGGAGGATGGCCAGAGGCTGGAGTACTACAACATCACAAACCAAAGCACCATCCATCTGACGCTCCGTCTAAGGGGAGGCTGAAGAAACCCAGGATCGACCTGAAACCACCTGTCACATGAAGCCCTTAACTTATTATGCATTCCATGTCTATAGAGAAAAAGCAATCAATCTTGAACAAAAATGTGAATTGTTCTACATTTGTATTCAATTGTAAACTTTAAATTAAGCATGTCTGATATAAGCGTATATTAATGAGATTGTTATCAAGTAATAAACATGTATAAAACTAAAACTGTCAACCATCATTGTCATGACTCCAACTCAAAAGAAAAGATAAAGCAACATAAGGTACTGGTCAGTTTCTTGTCCGTTGTGCTATTGCTCCCTTATTTGACATGATAGAGACAGAGCAGTAACATTTACAGTTGAGTTGACCCAAACTGACACAAGGCAGTCCACATGAGGAAACTACAGGCCGGCCTTGTCAGCAATATACACAATGTTTCATGGTCTGATGAAAATCCTAAACGTTGCATGTTCAGATGGTTTTAAATTAGTTTGATTCAAGGCCTGAAACAGTTACTAATATTCATTTCCTACAGCACATTTGCTTTGCTTCATCTTAAATTATACAAATATAAATGTGCATCTATGAAGAATAGGTAACATGCATTTACCATTGCTCAAACCAAAATACACCTTGGCACAAAGGAAGCATACTCAAGTGTTTCAATTAATTCAATATTTTAAATAGTTAGAATACAATTAAGACTTATTATTTCAGTTATAAGTTGTTTTGCATGTGAGCAACACATTGAATGTGTTAGGATTTCGTTAGTGTAGCACCTTGTGTAGCGTTTGACCAAAGTCCTAAACACCACCCCAGTTAACTTGCCTGGTTGTACCAGCTTGCTGCACTGGCATTCACAGACCAGCCCTTGTAACATGATGTAACTCCTGAGGCACACACACACACGGTGCCCTCTTCATTCATCCATTTGGGAGAAAATCTTGGGAGGCTTCACTTCCTCACAGATGCAAGCTAAGCATTCCAAAATAATGCCACCAATTTGGTAAACAGCACTCGAAACTGAAAACACAAAAACACAGATTGGCAACAGAGCACCACGGTACATTCCAAATGTATGCATCCTTAAAAGAAAAGCCAATGAGAACTGCTCACCTGTACAGGCACATAGTACACATAGGTACATACACACCCTACTCAACGAATTGGATGCAGTCTATCACAGTGCCATCCGTTTTGTCACCAAAGCCCCATATACTACCCACCACTGCGACCTGTACGCTCTCGTTGGCTGGCCCTCGCTTCATACTCGTCGTCAAACCCACTGGTTCCAGGTTATCTACAAGACCCTGCTAGGTAAAGTCCCGCCTTATCTCAGCTCACTGGTCACCATAGCAGCACCCACCCGTAGCACGCGCTCCAGCAGGTGTATTTCACTGGTCACCCCCAGGGCCAATTCCTCCGTTGGCTGCCTCTCCTTCCAGTTCTCTGCTGCCAAAGACTGGAACGAACTACAAACATCTCTGAAACTGTAAACACTTATCTCCCTCACCAGCTTTAAGCACTAGCTGTCAGAGCAGTTCACATATCACTGCACCTGTACATAGCCCATCTATAAATAGCCCAAACAATTACCTCATCCCCTACTGTCACGCCCTGACCATAGTTCTTATGTGTTTTGCTTGCTTAGTGTTGGTCAGGACGTGAGCTGGGTGGGAATTCTATGTTGTGTGTCTAGTTTGTCTGTTTCTGTGTCCAGCCTAATATGGTTCTCAATCAGAGACAGCTGTCAATCGTTGTCCCTGATTGAGAATCATATATAGGTGGCTTGTTTTGTGTTGGGGATTGTGGGTGGTTGTTTCCTGTCTCTGTGTTTGTGTTCTGCACCAGATAGGACTGTTTCGGTTTGCCACACTTTGTTATTTTTTGTTCGTTGTAAGTGTCCACTGTTTTTGTTTAATTAAACATGTTGAGCACTGGCTACGCTGCGTGTTGGTCCGATCCCTGTTTCACCCCCTCTTTTAGTGAAGAGAGGGAAGGCTGCCGTGACACCTACTGTATTTATGTATTTATTTATTTTGCTCCCTTGCACCCCAGTATTTCTACTTTGCACATTCACCTACTGCAAATCTACAATTCCAGTGTTTTTAATTGCTATATTGTATTTACTTTGCCCCCGTGGCCTTTTTATTGCCTTTACCTCCCTTATCTCACCTCATTTGCTCACATTGTATATAGACTTGTTTTTGTACTGTATTTTTGACTGTATGTTTGTTTTACTCCATGTGTAACTCTGTGTTGTTGTATGTGTCGAACTGCTTTGCTTTATCTTGGCCAGGTCGCAGTTGTAAATGAGAACTTGTTCTCAACTTGCCTACCTGGTTAAACAAAGGTAAAATAAAAAAATAGTTGATGTTGATGAAATGGAAGGGGATCCACACTTTCCAGTTCATCTTCAAGGCAGGCCAATAAATACTATTCACTTTTCTCTGGAGTCTGCCCACCTCTTACCCTAAAACAGCATTAGAATGTATTAAAATTAATGTACAGGCATGACAATAGTTGTCTGTGCACAATAATGTTTGTACCATGTTTTGTGCTGCTACCATGTTGTCCTGCTGCCATGTTGTGTTGATACCATGCTGTGTTTTCATGTGTTGCTGCCATGCTATGTTGTTGCTAAGGTCTCTCTTTATGTAGTGTTGTGGTGTCTCTCTTGTCGTGATGTGTGTTTTGTCCTATGTTTTTACTTAATTTAAAAATGTTAATCCCAGCCCAAGTCTCCGCAGGAGGACTTTTGCCTTTTGGTAGGCCGTCATTGTAAATCATCAATCAAATGAATTTATAAAGCCCTTTTTACATCAGCAGATGTCACAAAGTGCTATACAGAAACCCAGCCTAAAATCCCAAACAACAAGCAATGCAGATGTATAAGCACGGTGGCTAGGAATAACTCCCTAGAAAGGAAGGAACCTAGGAAGATACCTAGAGAGGAACCAGGCTCTGAGGGGCAGCCAGTCCTCTTCTGGCTGTGCCGGGTTGAGATTCTAACAGTACATGGCTAGGCGCACGGGATGGAAGAGCACCAGTAAGCCAGTGACTCAGCCCCCGTAATAGGTTTAGAGGCAGAGAATCCCGGTGGAGAGAGGGGAACCGGCCAGGCAGAGACAGCAAGGGCGCTTCGTTGTTCCAGTGCCTTTCCGTTCACCTTCACACCCCTGGGCCAGACTACACTCAATCACTGGACCTACTGAAAAGATGAGTCTTCAATAAAGACTTAAAGGTCGAGACCGAGTCTGCATCTCTCACACAGATAGGCAGACAATTCCATAAAAATGGAGCTCTATACGAGAAAGCCCTGCCTCCAGCTGTTTGCTTAGAAATTCTAGGGACAATAATGTATCTTGTGACCGTAGCGTACGTATAAGTATGTACGGCAGGACCAAATCGGAGAGATAGGTAGGAGCAAGCCCATGTAATGCTTTGTAGGTTAGCAGTAGAATTTGTTCTTAAGTGACTTGTCCAGTTAAATAAAGGTTAAATAAATCAACAATAGTCTGGATTGTAAAGTAATTAATTAACCACTAACAGAAATGAACTGTCTGAGAAGTACTGCATAATTTCACTAGTGCAAATGTAAACTGGCAGACTAATAACCAGTCCCTGCTTAAAGTTTGAACCACACAGAGTAATACCAATTTTGGTGGTTATCGGATCCAAGCAGTGAGAATTAATTCAGGTGTATGGTGCAGGAGAGTCGTTAAGGGGGCAGCTGACTAACCTCTTGGATGTCCATAACACAAAAGAAAACCAGCAGGTATGCAGGGGCGAAGATAAGGCGATCCAAGAGGAAGCGTTTGACCATGCAGTAGGGAACAGTGGTAGGCATCACACCTCCATAAGTTGGTAAAAGTAATGAGCAACCTGAAAAAAAACAAGGGAAATACTATGGCTGTGTTCAATTTACAGTAGATTGCAATAGATTACATTGTAACAAGAAACAACCTTATTGAATTGATTTGGACATGACTTTAACCACTATTTTTTATTTAACTTTTATTTAACTAGGCAAGTCAGTTAAGAACAAATTCATATTTACAATGACGGCCTACCCCGGCCAAACCATAACCCGAACGATGCTGGGCCAATTGTGCACCGCACTATGGGACTCCCAATCATGGTCAGTTGTGATACAGCCTGGAATCGAACCAGGGTCTGTAGTGACGCCTCTAGCACTGAGATGCAGTGCTTTAGACCGCTGCACCACTCGGGAGCCTCCCAATGCCCACTCATAAATGGCAAAGCGGGCAGGTCCTGAAATGTCCATCTCCTTCACTGGGGACCTTTCTTTGGCCTTTCGTTTTGCTTCCAATGCTTGAGATAGAAGATTTCCCAAGGCAGAGAGAATGCCACTGAAAAACACGTAGACAGTTTATTTGTTGTCATGGTGGTGGTCAGAGTTGAAAAAGTTTTATTTAAGTGAATTCAAACAATGTAACTATGATAAAAGCAACTGTTGTCAGGAAAGACAAAGGGGTTCTCAGAGCAGAGGCTGATTGGCTGAAAAGAAAGAGAGACAGTGGAAAGGTCTTGGCGAAGGACACATTTACCTTGGCAAGGTTTGCAAATCAAAGTAGCCCCATACTCTTACAAGTCAACCACAAACAGGGTTGGGGTGTAATTGATTACATGTAAACTGAAAATACAGATACTTTTGAAAAACTAAATGATTACTTTGAAATTCAGAAAGGATGTTAGCAAAAAAATACTTTATGAAACCTTTATTTTCTCAATGACATTCAATTGAATATTGAAAAAAGGTGCATGTTGGGCCTCCTGAGTGGCGCAGTGGTCTAAGGCACTGCATTGCAGTGTTGCGGCATCACTACAGCCTTGGATCGAACCCAGGCTGTGTCAAAACCGGATGTGACCGTGAGTACCATGGGCGACGCACATTCGGCCCAGCGTTGTCCGGGTTAGGGGAGGGTTTGGCCGAGGGGGCTTTACTTGGCTCATCGCGCTCTAGCGACTCATTGTGGTGGGCCTGGCGCCTGCAGGCTGACCTCAGTCATCAGTTGAACGGTGTTTCTGCCGACACATTGGTGCAGCTGACTTCCGGGTTAAGCAGGCGGGTGTAAAGAAGCACGGCTTGGCGGGTCATGTTTCAGAGGCAAATACTCGACATCAAAACTCAGAAGGACAGACAGGGTTTCCTCAGTCTCGCGCTCCCCTCTGGGTCTGCGTCTCACCAAACGGCGTGCATCACAGACACCGAGGATCCTCAACTTCAGACAATCCACCTCAACACTACCCCTGTTATCACTCCTTTCAACTCCGCTCTGCTCCGGAGAGAAAAGCAGGCCACAGCTCTCATTCCGAGTCGGGAAACGCGAGTCCACTTCTGGATACTTTGACCGAATTGACAGAACCCAACATCCTCTTCACCCAGCCTGATTTCACAAACGGATCAGCCAAAAGGCATGGATCCACTTTCTCCATTAATCATACTCCTACGGGGCAGAGTCATCTCGGGCAATTTTCTGATCATTGGTGTGAGGCTCGGAAGCCTTCACCTCACCTGTCGGCGCATGTTTTTCCTCTTCACTTCTGTTAGGTTCAATTTGAGAGAGTTCACTATTCGTCGACTGCTCAGGGTTTTCAGGAACGGAACATGGCATTATCTCTCCTGTACTTGACTCAAAGAAGAAAGTACTCTGCTTGTATTTCGCAGATGTCGGTTTGGGTTTGAACCTCGCACCCTTCTTTTTGCCTCACATCACCTAGTCTTTTGCCATCTTGCCTTCTTCCAGTCGTCAGTCTCAAAGGTTACATCCGTTTCCAAAACACTGCCTCCATCATCTACCGGCTGCATGTCATGTTTTGTATTTCAAATAGTACCAAACTGAAACCTGAGATATTTTGGTTTGTTTGTTTTTAGTTTTTGTTTCTTGAGGCCTGTCATGCAAATAGCGTCCGCCTGAAAATGGTTGTCCCCCCCAGGTCCCTTGAAAAGTCTCTCAGACCCCCCGAGGCTCGCTAGTTGAGAATCACTGTTGTAGTGTAAGTATGCAATACATTTTCTTTGGTATACCTTCCCAATCTGCCTTTTTAATTAAATTGGAGCATCTTACGCCATGACTGTAATTGCTGCTAAGTCATAATGCTAAAAATATAAACACCCAAGCGTTCTCTGCTCTCATTGCTTATGACAGAAATTAGAATGACCAAGAATTCTGCCTCAAGGCACATCTGTAATGTAAAATGACTTGTATTTTACTAACAGGACATCAGCGGTGAAAGGTGTCCTCACAGACTTAGTGAGAGAATAGGCTAAGCTTCATGGGTTGGCACAGGAAACAACAACAAACACTAAACACCTATACTTCTCAGAAGTCTACACATGATTGAACTGCTTTTAACACCACTTACCTCAGCTGACATGGCAGACATCAGTTCTGACTCATTAGAATTACGTCAGTCAAATGCACAGAGGTCATTGACCCCTGGAAATATCCATAGAGGCAGAAATTAAAGAGAAGAACATAAATTACTGGAGAATATAGAAGTTACTGTACATCCACTGGTTACTGTTTGTACTAGAGAACATACGGGTGAATAACTTTGGGTACAGTCTGACTAAGATGTGTAGTCTGAAAGACATGATTCAACTACTGACAATATAAACATGTGTTGATATCATTTTGGGGAGGATGAGGCAGGGTATAGTCTTTTTATTTGTATTGCTGTTAAAATTCCCTCTGCACTCACAAAGGTGTATGTCTGACGTATCACAAGATGCCTGCAATTGTTCGTCATTGTTAGTATCATCTGGGCCTGGGTTTTCCCAATGAGGTTGGGTTTAGGCATTAGGTTTCTCTTTCCTTTCTGGTGTTTGACATATCTGTGTTGAAAAATAGGGAATTATCTAGAATGATAGGGAATGATCTAGAACCTGGTTCAATGATAGGGGAATGATCTAGAACAGGGTTCGGCAAAAGGCGGACTGCGGGCCAAACCGGGCCACAATACGTTTTGGGCCCCCCAAAGTTTTTGATCAAAATTAGACTACAATCATCAGGAACTATGCAGAAATCTGTTCATCAAATACTCCCACGAATAGAAAACTAGATGTGATCGTGTTTCAATGTAATCAAAGTATGAAATTATTTTAAATTTTTAAATACAATCAAATTTTTGTCTTAGTTGTGGTCAATTTGTAGTGTACAACTTATTATAATTATGTTCTGGCATCTGGATCATCCCCTTCGACAAAATCGGCCGGCGGCTGAATCTATATAGTTGCCTACCCCGATTTAAATAATGAATTATATGGAATGGTCTAGAGCAGGGGTGTCAAACTCATTTTACCCCGAAGGCCGCATTCGGTCTTCAGCGACGTCTGGAGGGCAGCACTGACATCTAAACAAAAATATTTCCTTGCCTCAAAATTATGAATTGTCGATGCTCCCCAGCTGCCTAGTGATTATTAGAGAGCTGGACAGACAGTCAAGAAACTGTAGTTTCATTTTTAGTCACCGGCGGGCCGGATTGGAACCCCTCGCGGTCCGAATGTTTGACACCCCTGAGCTAGAGTGATCTTTGTAAATTTCAGTGTGATATGCATCAATTAAATCAAAATTGGGCATACTTTGATTGGGGGCAAGTCGTCATTGGGCAATATCAAATAAACAATTTATTGCACTCAACTTTCTGCAAACAGCAGCAGACTACATCATTATTTTATAATAGAAACCGAAAGCTGCGAGACAGAGAGGGAAAAACGAATCTCAATTTAAGGGGCGGGGCAGATCAGATGTTATATACATAGACTGCTCAGATGGACACTGACAGAGCTATCATCATCTTTCATCGGGTAAGTTTCCAATTGTCAGCAAACGGATTTACCAACAGTATTTCTTAAAACAAACTTGTAAGATTCACAACAACAACTTCTCAACAATATCTACTGAACATGTAAGTAATTTTCCATTATTAAGCTACAACAGGCCTATTTTACAGAAATGTACTGGAGAGATAAAAGCTTAGCAGCATATCAAGCAAATTATCTTATAATTTGTTAGTTATTACAATGGGCTGAATAAATGGTCATGTTAAAGCCTGTAGGTAAATACAAAAGTTATAATGCATTGTACAGTATAACTTGTCATGAGTGTGTATGACTCCCTTATGTCTTTCAATCATAATCTCATAATGATTCTCATTATATACCAGCCATTTGAGTCAGCTGAAATGTTGGATAGAGACAAAACATTACATATTGTTAGCCTTATTATAAGGATCATACATGCTTTCAACAAGTTATAAAGCATTACACCAGTAGAGTGTAAAGTAAAGTGTTACTAAACTAATTAATTCAAACATTCAATTGAGCTATGCTAATGTAAGACCAAATAAATAATACATTAAATCCTCTTTCAGATATCTATCATGGAACTCACTATAACACTTTTGAACGGGAACTCACTTCCCCTGACAGTTCAGCCACACACCACCGTGGGGTCTCTCAAGAGTTTGATTACACAACACTTTGGAATGGCCACAACAAAGCAGAGGCTGTTAGGTGTCAATGGGAGCAACATCAGTCTCAGCGATGATTCAAAAACTTTGAGCGACTATGGCCTGCATTCAGGATCTAAAGTGATGGTGCTGATTACGGAGCCCGCTCCTATCCAGGTGTTCCTGAAAAACGAAAAGGGCCAGACACACACATATGATGTGGTGCCTGGTGAGACTGTAACCCAGTTCAAAGCCAAGGTACAAAACAAGGAGGGAGTCCCTGCCAACCAACAGAGGCTAATTCATGAGGGTAGGCAGCTGGAGGATGGCCAGAGGCTGGAGTACTACAACATCACAAACCAAAGCACCATCCATCTGACGCTCCGTCTAAGGGGAGGCTGAAGAAACCCAGGATCGACCTGAAACCACCTGTCACATGAAGCCCTTAACTTATTATGCATTCCATGTCTATAGAGAAAAAGCAATCAATCTTGAACAAAATGTGAATTGTTCTACATTTGTATTCAATTGTAAACTTTAAATTAAGCATGGCTGATATAAGCGTATATTAATGAGATTGTTATCAAGTAATAAACATGTATAAAACTAAAACTGTCAACCATCATTGTCATGACTCCAACTCAAAAGAAAAGATAAAGCAACATAAGGTACTGGTCAGTTTCTTGTCCGTTGTGCTATTGCTCCCTTATTTGACATGATAGAGACAGAGCAGTAACATTTACAGTTGAGTTGACCCAAACTGACACAAGGCAGTCCACATGAGGAAACTACAGGCCGGCCTTGTCAGCAATATACACAATGTTTCATGGTCTGATGAAAATCCTTAAACGTTGCATGTTCAGATGGTTTTAAATTAGTTTGATTCAAGGCCTGAAACAGTTACTAATATTCATTTCCTACAGAACATTTGCTTTGCTTCATCTTAAATTATACAAATATAAATGTGCATCTATGAAGAATAGGTAACATGCATTTACCATTGCTCAAACCAAAATACACCTTGGCACAAAGGAAGCATACTCAAGTGTTTCAATTAATTCAATATTTTAAATAGTTAGAATACAATTAAGACTTATTATTTCAGTTATAAGTTGTTTTGCATGTGAGCAACACATTGAATGTGTTAGGATTTCGTTAGTGTAGCACCTTGTGTAGCGTTTGACCAAAGTCCTAAACACCACCCCAGTTAACTTGCCTGGTTGTACCAGCTTGCTGCACTGGCATTCACAGACCAGCCCTTGTAACATGATGTAACTCCTGAGGCACACACACACACGGTGCCCTCTTCATTCATCCATTTGGGAGGAAAATCTTGGGAGGCTTCACTTCCTCACAGATGCAAGCTAAGCATTCCAAAATAATGCCACCAATTTGGTAAACAGCACTCGAACTGAAAACACAAAAACACAGATTGGCAACAGAGCACCACGGTACATTCCAATGTATGCATCCTTAAAGAAAAGCCAATGAGAACTGCTCACCTGTACAGGCACATAGTACACATAGGTACATACACACCCTACTCCAACGAATTGGATGCAGTCTATCACAGTGCCATCCGTTTGTCACCAAAGCCCCATATACTACCCACCACTGCGACCTGTACGCTTCTCGTTGGCTGGCCCTCGCTTCATACTCGTCGTCAAACCCACTGGTTCCAGGTTATCTACAAGACCCTGCTAGGTAAAGTCCCGCCTTATCTCAGCTCACTGGTCACCATAGCAGCACCCACCCCGTAGCACGCGCTCCAGCAGGTGTATTTCACTGGTCACCCCCAGGGCCAATTCCTCCTTTGGCTGCCTCTCCTTCCAGTTCTCTGCTGCCAAAGACTGGAACGAACTACAAAAATCTCTGAAACTGGAAACACTTATCTCCCTCACCAGCTTTAAGCACCAGCTGTCAGAGCAGTTCACATATCACATATCACTGCACCTGTACATAGCCCATCTATAAATAGCCCAAACAATTACCTCATCCCCTACTGTCACGCCCTGACCATAGTTCTTATGTGTTTTGCTTGCTTAGTGTTGGTCAGGACGTGAGCTGGGTGGGAATTCTATGTTGTGTGTCTAGTTTGTCTGTTTCTGTGTCCAGCCTAATATGGTTCTCAATCAGAGACAGCTGTCAATCGTTGTCCCTGATTGAGAATCATATATAGGTGGCTTGTTTTGTGTTGGGGATTGTGGGTGGTTGTTTCCTGTCTCTGTGTTTGTGTTCTGCACCAGATAGGACTGTTTCGGTTTGCCACACTTGTTATTTTTTGTTCGTTGTAAGTGTCCACTGTTTTTGTTTAATTAAACATGTTGAGCACTGGCTACGCTGCGTGTTGGTCCGATCATCCTGTTTCACCCCCTCTTTTAGTGAAGAGAGGGAAGGCTGCCGTGACACCTACTGTATTTATGTATTTATTTATTTGCTCCCTTGCACCCCAGTATTTCTACTTTGCACATTCACCTACTGCAAATCTACAATTCCAGTGTTTTTAATTGCTATATTGTATGTACTTTGCCCCCGTGGCCTTTTATTGCCTTTACCTCCCTTATCTCACCTCATTTGCTCACATTGTATATAGACTTGTTTTTGTACTGTATTTTTGACTGTATGTTTGTTTTTAGTCCATGTGTAACTCTGTTGTTGTTGTATGTGTCGAACTGCTTTGCTTTATCTTGGCCAGGTCGCAGTTGTAAATGAGAACTTGTTCTCAACTTGCCTACCTGGTTAAACAAAGGTAAAATAAAAAATAGTTGATGTTGATGAAATGGAAGGGGATCCACACTTTCCAGTTCATCTTCAAGGCCGGCCAATAAATACTATTCACTTTTCTCTGGAGTCTGCCACCTCTTACCCTAAAACAGCATTAGAATGTATTAAAATTAATGTACAGGCATGACAATAGTTGTCTGTGCACAATAATGTTTGTACCATGTTTTGTGCTGCTACCATGTTGTCCTGCTGCCATGTTGTGTTGATACCATGCTGTGTTTTCATGTGTTGCTGCCATGCTATGTTGTTGCTAAGGTCTCTCTTTATGTAGTGTTGTGGTGTCTCTCTTGTCGTGATGTGTGTTTTGTCCTATGTTTTTACTTAATTAAAAAAAAATAATCCCAGCCCAAGTCTCCGCAGGAGGACTTTTGCCTTTTGGTAGGCCGTCATTGTAAATCATCAATCAAATGAATTTATAAAGCCCTTTTTACATCAGCAGATGTCACAAAGTGCTATACAGAAACCCAGCCTAAAATCCCAAACAACAAGCAATGCAGATGTATAAGCCCAAACAACCAAACTATAAAACCCCAAAAAACAAAACCACAGCACGGTGGCTAGGAATAACTCCCTAGAAAGGAAGGAACCTAGGAAGATACCTAGAGAGGAACCAGGCTCTGAGGGCAGCCAGTCCTCTTCTGGCTGTGCCGGGTTGAGATTCTAACAGTACATGGCTAGGCGCACGGGATGGAAGAGCACCAGTAAGCAGTGACTCAGCCCCGTAATAGGTTTAGAGGCAGAGAATCCCGGTGGAGAGAGGGGAACCGGCCAGGCAGAGACAGCAAGGGCGCTTCGTTGTTCCAGTGCCTTTCCGTTCACCTTCACACCCTGGGCCAGACTACACTCAATCACTGGACCTACTGAAAAGATGAGTCTTCAATAAAGACTTAAAGGTCGAGACCGAGTCTGCATCTCTCACACAGATAGGCAGACATTCCATAAAATGGAGCTCTATACGAGAAAGCCCTGCCTCCAGCTGTTTGCTTAGAAATTCTAGGGACAATAATGCATCTTGTGACCGTAGCGTACGTATAAGTATGTACGGCAGGACCAAATCGGAGAGATAGGTAGGAGCAAGCCCATGTAATGCTTTGTAGGTTAGCAGTAGAATTTGTTCTTAAGTGACTTGTCCAGTTAAATAAAGGTTAAATAAATCAACAATAGTCTGGATTGTAAAGTAATTCATTAACCACTAACAGAAATGAACTGTCTGAGAAGTACTGCATAATTTCACTAGTGCAAATGTAAACTGGCAGACTAATAACCAGTCCCTGCTTAAAGTTTGAACCACACAGAGTAATACCAATTTTGGTGGTTATCGGATCCAAGCAGTGAGAATTAATTCAGGTGTATGGTGCAGGAGAGTCGTTAAGGGGGCAGCTGACTAACCTCTTGGATGTCCATAACACAAAAGAAAACCAGCAGGTATGCAGGGGCGAAGATAAGGCGATCCAAGAGGAAGCGTTTGACCATGCAGTAGGGAACAGTGGTAGGCATCACACCTCCATAAGTTGGTAAAAGTAATGAGCAACCTGAAAAAAAACAAGGGAAATACTATGGCTGTGTTCAATTTACAGTAGATTGCAATAGATTACATTGTAACAAGAAACAACCTTATTGAATTGATTTGGACATGACTTTAACCACTATTTTTATTTAACTTTTATTTAACTAGGCAAGTCAGTTAAGAACAAATTCATATTTACAATGACGGCCTACCCCGGCCAAACCATAACCCGAACGATGCTGGGCCAATTGTGCACCGCACTATGGGACTCCCAGTCATGGTCAGTTGTGATACAGCCTGGAATCAAACCAGGGTCTGTAGTGACGCCTCTAGCACTGAGATGCAGTGCTTTAGACCGCTGCACCACTCGGGAGCCTCCCAATGCCCACTCATAAATGGCAAAGCGGGCAGGTCCTGAAATGTCCATCTCCTTCACTGGTGACCTTTCTTTGGCCTTTCGTTTTGCTTCCAATGCTTGAGATAGAAGATTTCCCAAGGCAGAGAGAATGCCACTGAAAAACACGTAGACAGTTTATTTGTTGTCATGGTGGTGGTCAGAGTTGAAGAAAGTTTTATTTAAGTGAATTCAAACAATGTAACTATGATAAAAGCAACTGTTGTCAGGAAGACAAAGGGGTTCTCAGAGCAGAGGGCTGATTGGCTGAAAAGACAGAGAGACAGTGGAAAGGTCTTGGCGAAGGACACATTTACCTTGGCATAGTTTGCAAATCAAAGTAGCCCCATACTCTTACAAGTCAACCACAAACAGGGTTGGGGTGTAATTGATTACATGTAAACTGAAAATACAGATACTTTTGAAAAACTAAATGATTACTTTGAATTCAGAAAGGATGTTAGCAAAAAAATACTTTATGAAACCTTTATTTTCTCAATGACATTCAATTGAATATTGAAAAAAGGTGCATGTTGGGCCTCCTGAGTGGCGCAGTGGTCTAAGGCACTGCATTGCAGTGTTGCGGCATCACTACAGCCTGGGATCGAACCCAGGCTGTGTCAAAACCGGATGTGACCGTGAGTACCATGGGCGACGCACATTCGGCCCAGCGTTGTCCGGGTTAGGGGAGGGTTTGGCCGAGGGGGCTTTACTTGGCTCATCGCGCTCTAGCGACTCATTGTGGTGGGCCTGGCACCTGCAGGCTGACCTCAGTCATCAGTTGAACGGTGTTTCTGCCGACACATTGGTGCAGCTGACTTCCGGGTTAAGCAGGCGGGTGTAAAGAAGCACGGCTTGGCGGGTCATGTTTCAGAGGCAAATACTCGACATCAAAACTCAGAAGGACAGACAGGGTTTCCTCAGTCTCGCGCTCCCCTCCGGGTCTGCGTCTCACCAAACGGCGTGCATCACAGACACCGAGGATCCTCAACTTCAGTCAATCCACCTCAACACCACCCCTGTTATCACTCCTTTCAACTGCGCTCTGCTCCGGAGAGAAAAGCAGGCCACAGCTCTCATTCCGAGTCGGAAACGCGAGTCCACTTCTGGATACTTTGACCGAATTGACAGAACCCAACATCCTCTTCACCCAGCCTGATTTCACAAACGGATCAGCCAAAAGGCATGGATCCACTTTCTCCATTAATCATACTCCTACGGGGCAGAGTCATCTCGGGCAATTTTCTGATCATTGGTGTGAGGCTCGGAAGCCTTCACCTCACCTGTCGGCGCATGTTTTTCCTCTTCACTTCTGTTAGGTTCAATTTGAGAGAGTTCACTATTCGTCGACTGCTCAGGGTTTTCAGGAACGGAACATGGCATTATCTCTCCTGTACTTGACTCAAAGAAGAAAGTACTCTGCTTGTATTTCGCAGATGTCGGTTTGGGTTTGAACCTCGCACCCTTCTTTTTGCCTCACATCACCTAGTCTTTTGCCATCTTGCCTTCTTCCAGTCGTCAGTCTCAAAGGTTACATCCGTTTCCAAAACACTGCCTCCATCGTCTACCGGCTGCATGTCATGTTTTGTATTTCAAATAGTACCAAACTAAAACCTGAGATGTTTTGGTTTGTTTGTTTTTAGTTTTTGTTTCTTGAGGCCTGTCATGCAAATAGCGTCCGCCTGAAATGGTTGTCCCCCCCAGGCCCCTTGAAAAGTCTCTGAGACCCCCCGAGGCTCCCTAGTTGAGAATCACTGTTGTAGTGTAAGTATGCAATATATTTTCTTTGGTATACCTTCCCAATCTGCCTTTTTAGTTAAATTGGAGCATCTTACGCCATGACTGTAATTGCTGCTAAGTCATATGGCTAAAAATATAAATACCCAAGCGTTCTCTGCTCTCATTGCTTATGACAGAAATTAGAATGACCAAGAATTCTGCCTCAAGGCACATCTGTAATGTAAAATGACTTTTATTTTACTAACAGGACATCAGCGGTGAAAGGTGTCCTCACAGACTTAGTGAGAGAAAAGGCTAAGCTTCATGGGTTGGCACAGGAAACAACAACAAACACTAAACACCTATACTTCTCAGAAGTCTACACCTGATTGAACTGCTTTTAACACCACTTACCTCAGCTGACATGGCAGACATCAGTTCTGACTCATTAGAATTACATCAGTCAAATGCACAGAGGTCATTGACCCCTGGAAATATCCATAGAGGCAGAAATTAAAGAGGAGAAGATAAATTACTGGAGAATATAGAAGTTACTGTACATCCACTGGTTACTGTTTGTACTAGAGAACATACGGGTGAATAACTTTGGGTACAGTCTGACTAAGATGTGTAGTCTGAAAGACATGATTCAACTACTGACAATATAAACATGTGTTGATATCATTTTGGGGAGGATGAGGCAGGGTATAGTCTTTTTATTTGTATTGCTGTTAAAATTCCCTCTGCACTCACAAAGGTGTATGTCTGACGTATCACAAGATGCCTGCAATTGTTCGTCATTGTTAGTATCATCTGGGCCTGGGTTTTCCCAATGAGGTTGGGTTTAGGCATTAGGTTTCTCTTTCCTTTCTGGTGTTTGACATATCTGTGTTGAAAAATAGGGAATTATCTAGAATGATAGGGAATGATCTAGAACCTGGTTCAATGATAGGGAATGATCTAGAACAGGGTTCGGCAAAAGGCGGACTGCGGGCCAAACCGGGCCACAATACGTTTTGGGCCCCCCAAAGTTTTTGATCAAAATTAGACTACAATCATCAGGAACTATGCAGAAATCTGTTCACCAAATACTCCCACGAATAGAAAACTAGATGTGATCGTGTTTCAATATAAAAGTATGTCAAAGTATGAAATTATTTTACATTTTTAAATACAATCTAATTCTTGTCTTAGTTGTGGTCAATTTGTAGTGTACAACTTATTATAATTATGTTCTGGCATCTGGATCATCCCCTCCGACAAAAATCGGCCGGCGGCTGAATCTATATAGTTGCCTACCCCGATTTAGAATAATGAATTATATGGAATGGTCTAGAGCAGGGGTGTCAAACTCATTTTACCCCGAAGGCCGCATTCGGTCTTCAGCGACGTCTGGAGGGCAGCACTGACATCTAAAAAAAAATATTTCCTTGCCTCAAAATTATGAATTGTCGATGCTCCCCAGCTGCCTAGTGATTATTAGAGAGCTGGACAGACAGTCAAGAAACTGTAGTTTCATTTTTAGTCACCGGCGGGCCGGATTGGAACCCCTCGCGGTCCGAATGTTTGACACCCCTGAGCTAGAGTGATCTTTGTAAATTTCAGTGTGATATGCATCAATTAAATCAAAATTGGGCATACTTTGATTGGGGGCAAGTCGTCATTGGGCAATATCAAATAAACAATTTATTGCACTCAACTTTCTGCAAACAGCAGCAGACTACATCATTATTTTATAATAGAAACCGAAAGCTGCGAGACAGAGAGGGAAAAACGAATCTCAATTTGAGGGGCGGGGCAGATCAGATGTTATATACATAGACTGCTCAGATGTACACTGACAGAGCTATCATCATCTTTCATCGGATAAGTTTCAATTGTCAGCAAACGGATTTACCAACAGTATTTCTTAAAACAAACTTGCAAGACTTCACAACAACAACTTCTCAACAATATCTACTGAACATGTAAGTAATTTTCCATTAGTAAGCTACAACAGGCCTATCTTACAGAAATATACTGGAGAAAAAAAGCTTAACAGCATATCAAGCAAATTATCTTAAAATGTGTTAGTTATTACAATGGGCTGAATAAATGGTCATGTTAAAGCCTGTAGGTAAATACAAAAGTTATAATGCATTGTACTGTATAACTTGTCATGAGTGTGTATGACTCCCTTATGTCTTTCAATCATAATCTCATAATGATTCTCATTATATACCAGCCATTTGAGTCAGCTGAAATGTTGGATAGAGACAAAACATTACATATTGTTAGCCTTATTATAAGGATCATACATGCTTTCAACAAGTTATAAAGCATTACACCTGTAGACTTTAAGTAAAGTGTTACTAAACTAATTCATTCAAAACATTCAATTGAGCTATGCTAATGTAAGACCAAATAAATAATACATTAAATCCTCTTTCAGATATCTATCATGGAACTCACTATAACACTTTTGAACGGGAACTCACTTCCCCTGACAGTTCAGCCACACACCACCGTGGGGTCTCTCAAGAGTTTGATTACACAACACTTTGGAATGGCCACAACAAAGCAGAGGCTGTTAGGTGTCAATGGGAGCAACATCAGTCTCAGCGATGATTCAAAAACTTTGAGCGACTATGGCCTGCATTCAGGATCTAAAGTGATGGTGCTGATTACGGAGCCCGCTCCTATCCAGGTGTTCCTGAAAAACGAAAAGGGCCAGACACACACATATGATGTGGTGCCTGGTGAGACTGTAACCCAGTTCAAAGCCAAGGTACAAAACAAGGAGGGAGTCCCTGCCAACCAACAGAGGCTAATTCATGAGGGTAGGCAGCTGGAGGATGGCCAGAGGCTGGAGTACTACAACATCACAAACCAAAGCACCATCCATCTGACGCTCCGTCTAAGGGGAGGCTGAAGAAACCCAGGATCGACCTGAAACCACCTGTCACATGAAGCCCTTAACTTATTATGCATTCCATGTCTATAGAGAAAAAGCAATCAATCTTGAACAAAAATGTGAATTGTTCTACATTTGTATTCAATTGTAAACTTTAAATTAAGCATGTCTGATATAAGCGTATATTAATGAGATTGTTATCAAGTAATAAACACGTATAAAACTAAAACTGTCAACCATCATTGTCATGACTCAAACTCAAAAGAAAAGATAAAGCAACATAAGGTACTGGTCAGTTTCTTGTCCGTTGTGCTATTGCTCCCTTATTTGACATGATAGAGACAGAGCAGTAACATTTACAGTTGAGTTGACCCAAACTGACACAAGGCAGTCCACATGAGGAAACTACAGGCCGGCCTTGTCAGCAATATACACAATGTTTCATGGTCTGATGAAAATCCTAAACGTTGCATGTTCAGATGGTTTTAAATTAGTTTGATTCAAGGCCTGAAACAGTTACTAATATTCATTTCCTACAGCACATTTGCTTTGCTTCATCTTAAATTATACAAATATAAATGTGCATCTATGAAGAATAGGTAACATGCATTTACCATTGCTCAAACCAAAATACACCTTGGCACAAAGGAAGCATACTCAAGTGTTTCAATTAATTCAATATTTTAAATAGTTAGAATACAATTAAGACTTATTATTTCAGTTATAAGTTGTTTTGCATGTGAGCAACACATTGAATGTGTTAGGATTTCGTTAGTGTAGCACCTTGTGTAGCGTTTGACCAAAGTCCTAAACACCACCCCAGTTAACTTGCCTGGTTGTACCAGCTTGCTGCACTGGCATTCACAGACCAGCCCTTGTAACATGATGTAACTCCTGAGGCACACACACACACGGTGCCCTCTTCATTCATCCATTTGGGAGAAAATCTTGGGAGGCTTCACTTCCTCACAGATGCAAGCTAAGCATTCCAAAATAATGCCACCAATTTGGTAAACAGCACTCGAAACTGAAAACACAAAAACACAGATTGGCAACAGAGCACCACGGTACATTCCAAATGTATGCATCCTTAAAAGAAAAGCCAATGAGAACTGCTCACCTGTACAGGCACATAGTACACATAGGTACATACACACCCTACTCAACGAATTGGATGCAGTCTATCACAGTGCCATCCGTTTTGTCACCAAAGCCCCATATACTACCCACCACTGCGACCTGTACGCTCTCGTTGGCTGGCCCTCGCTTCATACTCGTCGTCAAACCCACTGGTTCCAGGTTATCTACAAGACCCTGCTAGGTAAAGTCCCGCCTTATCTCAGCTCACTGGTCACCATAGCAGCACCCACCCGTAGCACGCGCTCCAGCAGGTGTATTTCACTGGTCACCCCCAGGGCCAATTCCTCCTTTGGCTGCCTCTCCTTCCAGTTCTCTGCTGCCAAAGACTGGAACGAACTACAAAAATCTCTGAAACTGGAAACACTTATCTCCCTCACCAGCTTTAAGCACTAGCTGTCAGAGCAGTTCACATATCACTGCACCTGTACATAGCCCATCTATAAATAGCCCAAACAATTACCTCATCCCCTACTGTCACGCCCTGACCATAGTTCTTATGTGTTTTGCTTGCTTAGTGTTGGTCAGGACGTGAGCTGGGTGGGAATTCTATGTTGTGTGTCTAGTTTGTCTGTTTCTGTGTCCAGCCTAATATGGTTCTCAATCAGAGACAGCTGTCAATCGTTGTCCCTGATTGAGAATCATATATAGGTGGCTTGTTTTGTGTTGGGGATTGTGGGTGGTTGTTTCCTGTCTCTGTGTTTGTGTTCTGCACCAGATAGGACTGTTTCGGTTTGCCACACTTTGTTATTTTTTGTTCGTTGTAAGTGTCCACTGTTTTTGTTTAATTAAACATGTTGAGCACTGGCTACGCTGCGTGTTGGTCCGATCCCTGTTTCACCCCCTCTTTTAGTGAAGAGAGGGAAGGCTGCCGTGACACCTACTGTATTTATGTATTTATTTATTTTGCTCCCTTGCACCCCAGTATTTCTACTTTGCACATTCACCTACTGCAAATCTACAATTCCAGTGTTTTTAATTGCTATATTGTATTTACTTTGCCCCCGTGGCCTTTTTATTGCCTTTACCTCCCTTATCTCACCTCATTTGCTCACATTGTATATAGACTTGTTTTTGTACTGTATTTTTGACTGTATGTTTGTTTTACTCCATGTGTAACTCTGTGTTGTTGTATGTGTCGAACTGCTTTGCTTTATCTTGGCCAGGTCGCAGTTGTAAATGAGAACTTGTTCTCAACTTGCCTACCTGGTTAAACAAAGGTAAAATAAAAAAATAGTTGATGTTGATGAAATGGAAGGGGATCCACACTTTCCAGTTCATCTTCAAGGCAGGCCAATAAATACTATTCACTTTTCTCTGGAGTCTGCCCACCTCTTACCCTAAAACAGCATTAGAATGTATTAAAATTAATGTACAGGCATGACAATAGTTGTCTGTGCACAATAATGTTTGTACCATGTTTTGTGCTGCTACCATGTTGTCCTGCTGCCATGTTGTGTTGATACCATGCTGTGTTTTCATGTGTTGCTGCCATGCTATGTTGTTGCTAAGGTCTCTCTTTATGTAGTGTTGTGGTGTCTCTCTTGTCGTGATGTGTGTTTTGTCCTATGTTTTTACTTAATTTAAAAATGTTAATCCCAGCCCAAGTCTCCGCAGGAGGACTTTTGCCTTTTGGTAGGCCGTCATTGTAAATCATCAATCAAATGAATTTATAAAGCCCTTTTTACATCAGCAGATGTCACAAAGTGCTATACAGAAACCCAGCCTAAAATCCCAAACAGCAAGCAATGCAGATGTAAAAGCACGGTGGCTAGGAAAAACTCCCTAGAAAGGAAGGAACCTAGGAAGATACCTAGAGAGGAACCAGGCTCTGAGGGGCAGCCAGTCCTCTTCTGGCTGTGCCGGGTTGAGATTCTAACAGTACATGGCTAGGCGCACGGGATGGAAGAGCACCAGTAAGCCAGTGACTCAGCCCCCGTAATAGGTTTAGAGGCAGAGAATCCCGGTGGAGAGAGGGGAACCGGCCAGGCAGAGACAGCAAGGGCGCTTCGTTGTTCCAGTGCCTTTCCGTTCACCTTCACACCCCTGGGCCAGACTACACTCAATCACTGGACCTACTGAAAAGATGAGTCTTCAATAAAGACTTAAAGGTCGAGACCGAGTCTGCATCTCTCACACAGATAGGCAGACAATTCCATAAAAATGGAGCTCTATACGAGAAAGCCCTGCCTCCAGCTGTTTGCTTAGAAATTCTAGGGACAATAATGTATCTTGTGACCGTAGCGTACGTATAAGTATGTACGGCAGGACCAAATCGGAGAGATAGGTAGGAGCAAGCCCATGTAATGCTTTGTAGGTTAGCAGTAGAATTTGTTCTTAAGTGACTTGTCCAGTTAAATAAAGGTTAAATAAATCAACAATAGTCTGGATTGTAAAGTAATTAATTAACCACTAACAGAAATGAACTGTCTGAGAAGTACTGCATAATTTCACTAGTGCAAATGTAAACTGGCAGACTAATAACCAGTCCCTGCTTAAAGTTTGAACCACACAGAGTAATACCAATTTTGGTGGTTATCGGATCCAAGCAGTGAGAATTAATTCAGGTGTATGGTGCAGGAGAGTCGTTAAGGGGGCAGCTGACTAACCTCTTGGATGTCCATAACACAAAAGAAAACCAGCAGGTATGCAGGGGCGAAGATAAGGCGATCCAAGAGGAAGCGTTTGACCATGCAGTAGGGAACAGTGGTAGGCATCACACCTCCATAAGTTGGTAAAAGTAATGAGCAACCTGAAAAAAAACAAGGGAAATACTATGGCTGTGTTCAATTTACAGTAGATTGCAATAGATTACATTGTAACAAGAAACAACCTTATTGAATTGATTTGGACATGACTTTAACCACTATTTTTTATTTAACTTTTATTTAACTAGGCAAGTCAGTTAAGAACAAATTCATATTTACAATGACGGCCTACCCCGGCCAAACCATAACCCGAACGATGCTGGGCCAATTGTGCACCGCACTATGGGACTCCCAGTCATGGTCAGTTGTGATACAGCCTGGAATCGAACCAGGGTCTGTAGTGACGCCTCTAGCACTGAGATGCAGTGCTTTAGACCGCTGCACCACTCGGGAGCCTCCCAATGCCCACTCATAAATGGCAAAGCGGGCAGGTCCTGAAATGTCCATCTCCTTCACTGGGGACCTTTCTTTGGCCTTTCGTTTTGCTTCCAATGCTTGAGATAGAAGATTTCCCAAGGCAGAGAGAATGCCACTGAAAAACACGTAGACAGTTTATTTGTTGTCATGGTGGTGGTCAGAGTTGAAAAAGTTTTATTTAAGTGAATTCAAACAATGTAACTATGATAAAAGCAACTGTTGTCAGGAAAGACAAAGGGGTTCTCAGAGCAGAGGCTGATTGGCTGAAAAGAAAGAGAGACAGTGGAAAGGTCTTGGCGAAGGACACATTTACCTTGGCAAGGTTTGCAAATCAAAGTAGCCCCATACTCTTACAAGTCAACCACAAACAGGGTTGGGGTGTAATTGATTACATGTAAACTGAAAATACAGATACTTTTGAAAAACTAAATGATTACTTTGAAATTCAGAAAGGATGTTAGCAAAAAAATACTTTATGAAACCTTTATTTTCTCAATGACATTCAATTGAATATTGAAAAAAGGTGCATGTTGGGCCTCCTGAGTGGCGCAGTGGTCTAAGGCACTGCATTGCAGTGTTGCGGCATCACTACAGCCTTGGATCGAACCCAGGCTGTGTCAAAACCGGATGTGACCGTGAGTACCATGGGCGACGCACATTCGGCCCAGCGTTGTCCGGGTTAGGGGAGGGTTTGGCCGAGGGGGCTTTACTTGGCTCATCGCGCTCTAGCGACTCATTGTGGTGGGCCTGGCGCCTGCAGGCTGACCTCAGTCATCAGTTGAACGGTGTTTCTGCCGACACATTGGTGCAGCTGACTTCCGGGTTAAGCAGGCGGGTGTAAAGAAGCACGGCTTGGCGGGTCATGTTTCAGAGGCAAATACTCGACATCAAAACTCAGAAGGACAGACAGGGTTTCCTCAGTCTCGCGCTCCCCTCTGGGTCTGCGTCTCACCAAACGGCGTGCATCACAGACACCGAGGATCCTCAACTTCAGACAATCCACCTCAACACTACCCCTGTTATCACTCCTTTCAACTCCGCTCTGCTCCGGAGAGAAAAGCAGGCCACAGCTCTCATTCCGAGTCGGGAAACGCGAGTCCACTTCTGGATACTTTGACCGAATTGACAGAACCCAACATCCTCTTCACCCAGCCTGATTTCACAAACGGATCAGCCAAAAGGCATGGATCCACTTTCTCCATTAATCATACTCCTACGGGGCAGAGTCATCTCGGGCAATTTTCTGATCATTGGTGTGAGGCTCGGAAGCCTTCACCTCACCTGTCGGCGCATGTTTTTCCTCTTCACTTCTGTTAGGTTCAATTTGAGAGAGTTCACTATTCGTCGACTGCTCAGGGTTTTCAGGAACGGAACATGGCATTATCTCTCCTGTACTTGACTCAAAGAAGAAAGTACTCTGCTTGTATTTCGCAGATGTCGGTTTGGGTTTGAACCTCGCACCCTTCTTTTTGCCTCACATCACCTAGTCTTTTGCCATCTTGCCTTCTTCCAGTCGTCAGTCTCAAAGGTTACATCCGTTTCCAAAACACTGCCTCCATCATCTACCGGCTGCATGTCATGTTTTGTATTTCAAATAGTACCAAACTGAAACCTGAGATATTTTGGTTTGTTTGTTTTTAGTTTTTGTTTCTTGAGGCCTGTCATGCAAATAGCGTCCGCCTGAAAATGGTTGTCCCCCCCAGGTCCCTTGAAAAGTCTCTCAGACCCCCCGAGGCTCGCTAGTTGAGAATCACTGTTGTAGTGTAAGTATGCAATACATTTTCTTTGGTATACCTTCCCAATCTGCCTTTTTAATTAAATTGGAGCATCTTACGCCATGACTGTAATTGCTGCTAAGTCATAATGCTAAAAATATAAACACCCAAGCGTTCTCTGCTCTCATTGCTTATGACAGAAATTAGAATGACCAAGAATTCTGCCTCAAGGCACATCTGTAATGTAAAATGACTTGTATTTTACTAACAGGACATCAGCGGTGAAAGGTGTCCTCACAGACTTAGTGAGAGAATAGGCTAAGCTTCATGGGTTGGCACAGGAAACAACAACAAACACTAAACACCTATACTTCTCAGAAGTCTACACATGATTGAACTGCTTTTAACACCACTTACCTCAGCTGACATGGCAGACATCAGTTCTGACTCATTAGAATTACGTCAGTCAAATGCACAGAGGTCATTGACCCCTGGAAATATCCATAGAGGCAGAAATTAAAGAGAAGAACATAAATTACTGGAGAATATAGAAGTTACTGTACATCCACTGGTTACTGTTTGTACTAGAGAACATACGGGTGAATAACTTTGGGTACAGTCTGACTAAGATGTGTAGTCTGAAAGACATGATTCAACTACTGACAAAATAAACATGTGTTGATATCATTTTGGGGAGGATGAGGCAGGGTATAGTCTTTTTATTTGTATTGCTGTTAAAATTCCCTCTGCACTCACAAAGGTGTATGTCTGACGTATCACAAGATGCCTGCAATTGTTCGTCATTGTTAGTATCATCTGGGCCTGGGTTTTCCCAATGAGGTTGGGTTTAGGCATTAGGTTTCTCTTTCCTTTCTGGTGTTTGACATATCTGTGTTGAAAAATAGGGAATTATCTAGAATGATAGGGAATGATCTAGAACCTGGTTCAATGATAGGGGAATGATCTAGAACAGGGTTCGGCAAAAGGCGGACTGCGGGCCAAACCGGGCCACAATACGTTTTGGGCCCCCCAAAGTTTTTGATCAAAATTAGACTACAATCATCAGGAACTATGCAGAAATCTGTTCATCAAATACTCCCACGAATAGAAAACTAGATGTGATCGTGTTTCAATGTAATCAAAGTATGAAATTATTTTAAATTTTTAAATACAATCAAATTTTTGTCTTAGTTGTGGTCAATTTGTAGTGTACAACTTATTATAATTATGTTCTGGCATCTGGATCATCCCCTTCGACAAAAATCGGCCGGCGGCTGAATCTATATAGTTGCCTACCCCGATTTAAAATAATGAATTATATGGAATGGTCTAGAGCAGGGGTGTCAAACTCATTTTACCCCGAAGGCCGCATTCGGTCTTCAGCGACGTCTGGAGGGCAGCACTGACATCTAAACAAAAATATTTCCTTGCCTCAAAATTATGAATTGTCGATGCTCCCCGGCTGTCTAGTGATTATTAGAGAGCTGGACAGACAGTCAAGAAACTGTAGTTTCATTTTTAGTCACCGGCGGGCCGGATTGGAACCCCTCGCGGTCCGAATGTTTGACACCCCTGAGCTAGAGTGATCTTTGTAAATTTCAGTGTGATATGCATCAATTAAATCAAAATTGGGCATACTTTGATTGGGGGCAAGTCGTCATTGGGCAATATCAAATAAACAATTTATTGCACTCAACTTTCTGCAAACAGCAGCAGACTACATCATTATTTTATAATAGAAACCGAAAGCTGCGAGACAGAGAGGGAAAAACGAATCTCAATTTAAGGGGCGGGGCAGATCAGATGTTATATACATAGACTGCTCAGATGGACACTGACAGAGCTATCATCATCTTTCATCGGGTAAGTTTCCAATTGTCAGCAAACGGATTTACCAACAGTATTTCTTAAAACAAACTTGTAAGATTCACAACAACAACTTCTCAACAATATCTACTGAACATGTAAGTAATTTTCCATTATTAAGCTACAACAGGCCTATTTTACAGAAATGTACTGGAGAGATAAAAAGCTTAGCAGCATATCAAGCAAATTATCTTATAATTTGTTAGTTATTACAATGGGCTGAATAAATGGTCATGTTAAAGCCTGTAGGTAAATACAAAAGTTATAATGCATTGTACAGTATAACTTGTCATGAGTGTGTATGACTCCCTTATGTCTTTCAATCATAATCTCATAATGATTCTCATTATATACCAGCCATTTGAGTCAGCTGAAATGTTGGATAGAGACAAAACATTACATATTGTTAGCCTTATTATAAGGATCATACATGCTTTCAACAAGTTATAAAGCATTACACCAGTAGAGTGTAAAGTAAAGTGTTACTAAACTAATTAATTCAAAACATTCAATTGAGCTATGCTAATGTAAGACCAAATAAATAATACATTAAATCCTCTTTCAGATATCTATCATGGAACTCACTATAACACTTTTGAACGGGAACTCACTTCCCCTGACAGTTCAGCCACACACCACCGTGGGGTCTCTCAAGAGTTTGATTACACAACACTTTGGAGTGGCCACAACAAAGCAGAGGCTGTTAGGTGTCAATGGGAGCAACATCAGTCTCAGCGATGATTCAAAAACTTTGAGCGACTATGGCCTGCATTCAGGATCTAAAGTGATGGTGCTGATTACGGAGCCCGCTCCTATCCAGGTGTTCCTGAAAAACGAAAAGGGCCAGACACACACATATGATGTGGTGCCTGGTGAGACTGTAACCCAGTTCAAAGCCAAGGTACAAAACAAGGAGGGAGTCCCTGCCAACCAACAGAGGCTAATTCATGAGGGTAGGCAGCTGGAGGATGGCCAGAGGCTGGAGTACTACAACATCACAAACCAAAGCACCATCCATCTGACGCTCCGTCTAAGGGGAGGCTGAAGAAACCCAGGATCGACCTGAAACCACCTGTCACATGAAGCCCTTAACTTATTATGCATTCCATGTCTATAGAGAAAAAGCAATCAATCTTGAACAAAAATGTGAATTGTTCTACATTTGTATTCAATTGTAAACTTTAAATTAAGCATGGCTGATATAAGCGTATATTAATGAGATTGTTATCAAGTAATAAACATGTATAAAACTAAAACTGTCAACCATCATTGTCATGACTCCAACTCAAAAGAAAAGATAAAGCAACATAAGGTACTGGTCAGTTTCTTGTCCGTTGTGCTATTGCTCCCTTATTTGACATGATAGAGACAGAGCAGTAACATTTACAGTTGAGTTGACTCAAACTGACACAAGGCAGTCCACATGAGGAAACTACAGGCCGGCCTTGTCAGCAATATACACAATGTTTAATGGTCTGATGAAAATCTTAAACGTTGCATGTTCAGATGGTTTTAAATTAGTTTGATTCAAGGCCGAAACAGTTACTATTATTCATTTCCTACAGCACATTTGCTTTGCTTCATCTTAAATTATACAAATATAAATGTGCATCTATGAAGAATAGGTAACATGTATTTACCATTGCTCAAACCAAAATACACCTTGGCACAAAGGAAGCATACTCAAGTGTTTCAATTAATTCAATATTTTAAATATCAGTTAGAATACAATTAAGACTTCTTATTTCAGTTATAAGTTATTTTGCATGTGAGCAACACATTGAATGTGTTAGGATTTCGTTAGTGTAGCACCTTGTGTAGCATTTGACCAAAGTCCTAAACACCACCCCAGTTAATTTGCCTGGTTGTACCAGCTTCTGCACAGGCATTCACAGGCTGAAAAGACAGAGAGAAAGGTGGAAAGGTCTTGGCAAAGGACACATTTACCTTGGCATAGTTTGCAAATCAAAGTAGCCCCATACTCTTACGAGTCAACCACAAACAGGGTTGGGGTGTAATTGATTACATGTAAACTGAAAATAGAGATATTTTTGAAAAACTAGATGATTACTTTGAAATTAAGAAAGGACGTTAGCAAAAAAAACATTATGAAACCTTTATTTTCGCAATGACATTCAATTTAAAATTGAAAAAAGGTGCATGTTGGGCCTCCTCTTGTGCTAGTTCTTATTTCATCAACACTGTCAAGTACAAGTATATTAAGGTTATAATATTGTAGAGAACAATGTAATTATTAATTATATGTAATTTATAATGACAAAGGTCAAAGAAAACTACGTTTTGACAATAATTTCGTAGCACACTCTTGAATGCCCCGTTTTTCTCTACGTCATTGTTAAGCAGTGAGTGAACGCCCAATTTACTAGGCTGGCAGCTAACGTTAACTACATTCATTGTCAAAGCACAATATTTGTTCAACAGTTGTGAATTGACTATTAGAACATCTAAAAGAACAACAGTTCAATTGTTCACATGTATCCCATGCTTACTAACATTAACAATGGGCGATCGTTTTGTAAACTAGCTAGCATACGCTGACATTTGCTTACATGCGTTGCTATGGTTACACAGTACCACAAGCTGTCTTGAGCAGCATGTCTCTCAAAATAGACCAAAAAGTAAATGTTCTACCCAAATAATTTCGATACTTAATATGAAATGTCATCCCACATCCCAGGCTTGCATTGGTGCTGGCTGCATCCTTATTTCGCAAATGGTGACGTTGTTGACAAGTTGGCTATTTTAATGTGGGTAGGCCTATATTGTTTTTCCGTGATTCACTTCCATTATTAATCAAAGACACGAAAGGAGAAGTATGATAATGCCGCCCCGGTGGCTTAAAGGCTCTTATTGGCCAACACAAAGTCTCAGCTGTCCAGGGGTTCTATACGTCATTGTTCCCGGTCCGCACGAGTGACCCTGCCGCCATCACTTCACAGTACCTTTTGGCTGGCACACTGCTCTGACACGACACAGGAAGCTGAAATAGTGAATATCCAATGATATACATAATTCTGAATATCCCGTCCCTCATTGGCTCTCCGCTGAGAACCAGAACGGGTGGCTCTCCGCAAGCTTGTGGTGCTGAAATCTCGACTCGCTATGATAACGATGTCATGGCGATGAGACAATTCACTGTGGAACCCAATAAACACCACCAAAATGGACGATGATTTGTTCCAGTTAAGACAACTCCCGTGAGTGTATATATAAAAAAACGTATTAATTTCTAATTTGATCGAAACTGGGTCATTTTGTTAAACCGACCCTTCGCCCACAGCCTTTCTTTCGTGATTGCTTGAATTGCAGCTGTTGGGTGACAATGATCTCTTGACATAATATGTGCAACATTGTATTCATATTTTGTGCTAGTCAGAGTACTCTACACGAATACAATGTGGCATGTCGAGGAACTGACGGGCGTTTTGTTTGAAAGCAAAGCATCAATGACCGGTAAACAGTAACCCTGACCCAGCTGCTCATATGGGTGCTACAACAATGTCGGCTAGTATTTGTATTTGTTTTTTTACTGGTAGTGACAGTGTGCATATTTCACAGGGGGTTCATTCACATCATTGCCTATTGTATATGAAGCTACTACTGTGCCAACATCATTCGTCATGCCTTTATTTTGATCATGCATGAGTTGCACCAGTTTGTTAGAATGGGGTGGTTAACATCTAATATGTTACACAACATGTAGCCTATTTTCATTTTATCACAAATATTTCTGCTAGCGATGGCCACACATTTAGCCTAACAATTACTGTAGGTATACTGTAGGTAACAGATGTATATGTCAGCCTATTACAAATTATTTAGTAGCAACAAATATAACCATGATTTGGAATGGTTTTAGAATATTCATACTACAGTTGTATCTATTGTGCATGAAAATGTATTACGTTCATTTATATTTATTGAAAAAAATACACACTTTTCACTGAAGCTGGTCGACCAGAGTTGTCCATACCTGGCTATCACTATCAATTTCCAACTATGTTTCTATTGAGACTCTCCCTTTTTATGTGTAATAAAAAAAGGCACAACATTCTCTTTACAATTGTTCCTATGCCAGTAAAGCAGTGACTTGCCAGTAGGCCCAGTTACTACCTAAAAATTGGAGAACTGAAATTGTGCTATGTGGTTGTGGCAGCAAACTGTCTTTCTCCCCAGTGTGATCCCCAAAATAATATTTCCAAACTGGATCCATAGATCTTATGCTATTACTTGAGAGGAGATGATGGTTGAGGCAATTAGGCCTCATTGCAACTTTCTTGCAGAAAGTGTAAAGCCATCAACACAACGGTTTACAGAATCTGTCCATTGAGCAATGCCCTTCTCCAAGTCTATATGGGATAACTGTGGGATTGTTCTGTACAGAACTGAAAGAAACTGAACCACAGTAAGCAAGGCATGTTGATTTCTAGGCTCCTCACTGGGCGATCAGCTGTATTTCTTCTGCCCTTGGCAAATCTGTGTAGTAATCACAGTGATTAAGACATCACTGGGCTGCCTCCATGTTCCTTTTACAGTGTTCCACCCTCTATCAGCAGTCTGTCATCTTACAAAATGTGGAGTTTATAAGCTTGATGTACAGATAACATACAGGTGTTTAAGGTATTGTCTAAATTTGAGAATTTAATTTTTCTTAACATCAAATCTATTTGTGGTCTACACACAATTATTAGGTGGCACACAAGTTTGTCAGTTGTGAACAGCAGGAACAGCTCATATCACCTAGGCAACAGCCTCTCATTCTCAGCTGCATTCAGCTGTGTTGGCACAAACTTCTTTACAGTAGGCTGGCAAACTGATCCAAGTTGATCTTCCTGGCTTTCTTTATTGCAGCGTGGTCAAGTTCCGTCGCACGGGTGAGAGCACACGCTCTGAGGATGACTGCTTGGGGAGAGAGCAGGAAGTCCAGATCGATGGGAGGCAGGCTTACATGGAGTCTGTGGCACTTCACGATGGCGCACTAGTACCCCGGGAGTTTGCCAACCCAACTGATGGTATGACTGGGTCCCTCCTTAGCCACCACTCTGACTGTCCCATCCAAACTCATAATAACTTCCATATGCATGAAATCGCCTTCCCCCTCTCTTCTTCCACTTACCACCTCAGGGGACCACTGGGCTATTATAATGGCCTTTCTCTTTAATGAGATTGACTACAGTTACTCATTGCGTACACATTTATCATAGTAACTTGCAATCCATACTTGCAAGTCATCATCTGTATGTTATGTCATTTCCTACTTGAGTTGGTATAGAATTTATTGTTAATTGGTTACACCTCTTATTCTTCCCAGACACTTTCATGGTGGAGGATGCTGTGGAGGCCATTGGTTTTGGGAAGTTCCAGTGGAAACTCTCCATCCTCACTGGTCTGTCCTGGGTGAGCAGCCACGCTTAAGACAGTCCGAGAGAAAAACATAACAGTTCAATAACATGTTGTGTATGTGCTGTATTTCAAACTTGTACATGTGAGTATAATGTATATGAGCACAATTCACTGTGTCTTCATTGTTTCCTTTCCCACCGTTCCTTATGGCCGCTGTTTGTTCAGATGGCTGATGCTATGGAGATGATGATTCTAAGCATCCTGGCACCACAGCTTCACTGTGAATGGAGGCTTCCAAGCCTGTGGGTGGCGCTACTCACCTCGGTAATGCCGGTCTCGTTCTTACATTGATTACCAGTAACACTAAATTATGACTGGATTGGTGGGCTAACGGTAGTTAAAATCAAATTAAATGTTTTCGTCACATACACAGTTTACAACAGGTATAAAAGGTGCATTGAAATGCTTATGTGCTAGCTTCCTCAACAATGCAGTACATTAATCAATAATAACAATGAGTTGTTGAGAAGGTGGTGCTGATTGTATGGACTAGTAGTGGTAGTGATGAGTGTAATAGCAGTAGCTGTTGATGTTAATGCAGTCTTACACTGTCACATTTCATTACTGACAAGGCCTCTACATATGTGATATCCATTTCCTCTGTTTTTTTAACTCCAGGCGGTGTTCATTGGAATGATGATCAGCTCTTCCATTTGGGGGAACATATCCGATAAGTATGGGAGAAAAACAGTGAGTTCAACAGCTGGGTTTATTATGGGGGAGGTCTATATCGATTTCTAATTGGCATTTCACAGCAGTTGGGTCATTCCACTTATTCGGTGCCTTTTTAGAAGTGTAACTTAGTCCCCAAAAAACATTTGATTTCACCAAATTTTTACATTCTGTCATAAAAAAGCACATGTTCAACTTTATAAAAAAAGAGTTTAAATAAAAAAATAACTATAGTAAGTTAAGTTTTAATGTCACATGCATAAGTAGAGTGAAATGCCTTTTTTGCAAGCTCTAACCCAAACAATGCAGTTTTCAATAACAATGTAATACAAAAAATAACAAGGTACAACAAAAACACACAAGATATAGAAATAAGAAGAACACGATAAAGTAAGTAAACATACTATATACAGGGTCAGTTCCAGCACCATATTTACAATGTGCAGGGATATTGGATCGATAGAGGTAGATATGTATAGTGGTAAGGTGACTAGGCATCAGGATATATCATAAACAGAGTAGCAGCAGCATATATGATGATTGTATGTGAGTGGGTGTGTGTAGACTCAGTATAATATGTGCATATTATTTTTGCATAGAGGCAAAAATATGAATAAAATACAAAGGTCAACTCAGATAGCAGTCTTATGGTATGGGGACAGCAGTGCCTTTTAAGTTCCAAATAAAGTCACATGGTTGACCGTAACAGGGTTGATGAGAGGAGAGGAGGAGCTTGAGTCTTATGAGGGGTACATGGCTCTGTTTAAATTTATTTTTGATCATGCTGCGGAGGGCAGAGAGGGAGGTGAGCGTCCGCTCCAGCAGGGGTATCAGACGGCTGCTGAGTATGCGCTTACCTTCTGGACAGTAGCAGCTTCCAGTGGATGGAATGAGCTGGCGCTCAGCACGTTATTTAGAAGAGGTCTGCGCGAGGAGGTCCAGACGGAACTGGCCTGCCGAGATGACAACCTCACCCTGGATGCAGTCATTGCGATGGCCATCCGTCTGGATAACCTCCTCCGGCAGCGTTGGCATCTACATCACTTCTCTCCCTCTTTCGGCGAGTGTTCGGGATCAGAGCCTGAACCCATGGAGGTAGGGGTAACACACCTTCCCGCGGCGGAACGACGGGCTGGGGCTCTCTACTGTGGCCAGGGAGGGCACAAGCGCCAGCGGTGTCCGTTACTTCAGAATCCGGGATCCACTAGAGCAGAGGGACGGTCACGTGACGTTCCATCCCCTGGACCAGGAGTGAGTATTCAATCTACTGCGCTTCCTGTTAGACTCTTTTTAGTACCCATCACTCTGGCTAACTGTCGCTCATGTCCTGTGTCCACAGCTTTAGGCGCCGCGGGGAACTTTATGGATCAGACCCTTGCCTGCTCGCTCAATATTACTACCTACCTGCTCTCCTCTCCTTTTCCGGTACAAGGTCTTGACTGTTGGCCTTTAGGATCCGGGAACCATCACACACATCACCCAACCACTCACCCTCACCGTGGAGCCCAATCACCAGGAAAACATCCCCTTCTTCATCACCAGTACACCCGTTCACAAGATCATCCTCGGCCTACTTTGGCTTCAGCGCCATAACCCTACCATCTCATGGTTGAGGATGAGAATCACCAACTGGTCACCTGAATGCTGGAAGACCTGCTTTCCTGTCCCCTTTGGTTCCACATTGGTTGAGAGTCTGGTTTTCCTCCAACCCAACATCCCGGAGGAATATCAGGATCTAAGGGAGGTATTCTCCAAGACTCGTGCAACCTGTCTCCCTCCTCATCGCCCCTGAGACTTTGCCATTGACCTGTTTTCCGGTGCTACACCTCCGCGCAGACACATCTACCCTCTGTCAGTGGCTGAGACCCAGGCCATGGAGGACTACATTCAAGAGGCGCTCCAACAGGGTTTCATCCGCAGGTCCATGTCCCCTGCGTCGGCTGGTTTCTTCTTCGTGGACAAGGAGGGAAGATTACGTCCTGGTTTAGATTATTATGGACTCAATGACATCACCACAACGTATTGGTACCCTCTCCCTCTGGTGCCTTCAGTCATCGAGCAGCTCCGCGGGGCCAGGTTCTTCACCAAACTCATTCGCATCCGGGAGGGGGTTGAGTGGAAGACGGCGTTCAGCACGATGTCTGGTCACTAAGAGTACTTGGTTATGCCCTTTGGCTTAGCCAATGCTCCGTCAGTGTTCCAGGCATTCGTCAACGAGGTGTTGAGGGACATGCTCAGACATCAGGTGATTGTGTACATCTATGACATCCTGATCTTCCTCTGATCAACCTGGAGGATCACATCACTCACGTTTGAGCAGTCCTGGAACGCCTCTTGGCTAACCACCTGTTCGTCAAGGCAGAGAAGTGCCAATTCCACCAGAGGGCTGTCTCCTTCTTGGGCTACCAAATCAGCCCGCAGGGAGTGAGGATGGAGGACAAGAAGGTAGATGCGGTAAGGCCATGGCCAGTCCCAACCACCATCAAGGGGTTACAACGGTTTTTGGGGTTTGCCAACTTTTACCGCCGCTTCATCAGGAACTTCAGCGCCGTCGCCGCCCCTCTCACCTCCCTCCTCAAGGGTGGGCCTAGTAGGTTGGTTTGGTCTCCAGCAGCTGACGAGGCCTTTCGTCTCCTCAAGGGGCGTTTCACCTGTTTCACTTGCTAAAACACCCAGATCCCAAGCTACCTTTTGTGGTTGAGATAGACGCATCGGAGGTGGGTGTAGGGGCAGTTTTGTCACAAAGACAGGGGGACCCACAAATTGTATCCTTGTGCTTTCTTCTCCAAAATGTCCCCCGCAGATAGGAATTATGACGTCGGCGATTGGGAGCTCTTGGCAGTGAAGTTGGCATTAGAGGAGTGAAGACACTGGCTGGAGGGAGCCAAGGAACCATTCGTCATCCTCACCGACCATCGGAACCTTGAGTATATACGGACAGCAAGGAGACTGAATCCGCGCCAAGCCAGGTGGGCCCTCTTCTTCACAAGTTTCAACTTCACGCTGACCTATTGCCCAAGCTCTAAGAACATCAAGGCCAATGCCCTTACCCATAACTACGATTCGGGAGAGGCTCCTGTCCAGAAGGCACCCATAATCCCATCCTACTGAGTCGTGGATCCAGTGGTTTGGGACGTAGATGTGGTCATCCCCCTGGCTTTAGAGAGGGAGCCCACACGCCGGAATTGTCCTCCCGCGCGCATCTATGTTCCCACAGCGATAAGGGATCGGCTGCTGACCTGGGCACACACAGCTGTCGTCGCTGGACATCCAGGTATTTCTCGCACCATCCATTCCATCACTGAGAAATACTGGTGGCCCACCTTGGTGCAGGATGTTACGCGGTATATCAACTCCTGTTCCGTGTGTGCTCAAACCAAGTCCCCCCGGAATGCTCCAGCAGGGAAGCTCCTGCCGCTTCCCGTGCCTCAGCGACCTTGGTCCCATCTATCCATTGACTTTGTTACTGAGCTTCCCCCTTCTGATGGTTTCACCACCATTTTGGTGGTAGTGGATAGATTCTCTAAGTCATGTCGCTTAATTCCTCTTCCTGGTCTTCCCACTGTTCTCCAGGTCGCTGACGCACTCTTCCATCAGATCTTCCGGCATTATGGCCTTCCTGGGGACATCGTCTCGGACCGTGGACCCCAATTCACATTCCGAGTATGGATGGCCTTCTTGGAGAAGCTCAGGGTCACGGTTAGCCTCACACCCGGGCATCGGCCTCAGTCTAACGGGCAGGTGGAGAGGATGAATCAGGAGCTGGGGAGGTTCCTGAGGAGTCCTGGCACTCATCATTACGTGCACCCACACCTGGATTCCATTACCTTCATAATTTCCTCCCCTTTATATGTCACTCTCCCAGGTTCACTAACCAGTTGTTCTTGTGTCTCGGCGTACTGCCTTATGTTAGTGTCGTGTTCTTGGTTTTGTTGTTTTATTAAAACGTTTCACCTGCTTCCGACTTACCGCCCCATCATTATACTCACCTGCTTTTACACTATGATTTGACTATTAGCTGTTCAATGTTTCTTTTGAAAACAATATGAAAAAGGAATAATTTAATCATATTAAAATGTGAGTTCTGTTCACGTAACAGGCTTTACCTTAAAATGAGGGACAGACTTAAATGAATCACTAATCACATGAAATAAATAGGGCTTTACAATGATGGTGAGAACTTGGAGAAATGTTGTGATTAAGTGGATTTAAAATCTTCCTAGAAGTCACCAGAGGGCCCTCGGTGGAAAATTATGCATTTTGGCACTTCAGCAAGTCTTCATTTATATAAAAATCTGTGGTCCATGTGGTCCATATTAAAGGGCACTTCATTTAATATAGGCTTTTAAAATTCAATATTGGTGCACAATTTCTACTTAATCTCAAAGGGATGCAAAATACACTCATTTCGTGGAATGACCTAGTTATGTGCTTTGACAGGCTTTCATGAGACATCAGTTTTATATAAACTTTTGGGCAGAGATGGGGAATAGGGATGTCCATGACAGTGTGATATGTGGTAGAGATAGTTAGGGTATTTTGCTGTCTGTGTCAGACCACACAGTTGTGGGGGTGTGTGTGTGTACACAGGGTCTGAAGATGAGTGTGGCGTGGACCATGTTTTACGGTGTACTGAGCGCCTTTGCCCCCGTCTACGGCTGGATTGTCTTCCTCCGTGCCCTGGTGGGCTTCGGCATCGGAGGAGCCCCACAGTCGTACGTATCCTTTCCTGTTGGCATTATAGCAATAGCTACAGTATACTGTAGTAGGACACAGTAAAGGATTGGGTTATGTTATCTACCCAGTTATAAGTGGGCTACAGATTTGACTTTATATTAATGACACACAATAATAGTTCATAGAAGTAGCATAATAGTGACATGTCCTTCTCCCTTCAGGGTGACACTGTATGCAGAGTTTCTCCCCATGAGGTCCAGAGCCACCTGCATCTTGCTAATCGAAGTATGACTTATCCTTTACTATCACTTAGCAAGAGTTACACTCTAGTCTGTAGCATGTCCAACTCAACTCCTCTCTCCTGTGCTTCTATCGCTCTGTCCAACTCTGCAGTCGTCCTGTGAGGTCCACTTTTAACTCTGTCAAGTCCGTCATTGATTTGAGACATTAGCAGGTCTGTGAGGTACAAATTGATCCACTTGTTTGTGAGTGATCCTCTTGATGCCAAGTTTGTGGCCACTCAGGAGCAGGATAGATCTCCACTGACCTGGATCAATGAAGCTGCTTCAATGTGCCAGGGAACTCATCATGCCAACCATTTCATGTACCTATTGCTGTGCCCCTGCAGATATTCTGGGCGCTGGGCACTGTGTTTGAGGTGCTGCTGGCCATCCTGGTGATGCCCACTCTGGGCTGGCGCTGGCTGCTCGGCCTCTCCACCATTCCGCTCTTCATCTTCGCTATCCTCTCTTTTGTGAGTATGCAGTAGTGTAAAGTACTTAAGTAAAAATACTTTAAAGTACTATTTAAGTAGTTTTTGGGGTATCTGTACTTTACTATTTTTGACAACTTTTACTTCACTACATTCTTAAAGAAAATAATGTACTTTTTACTCCAAACATTTTCCCTGACACTCAAAAGTACTCGTTATATTTTGAATGCTTAGCGGGACTGTAAAATGGTCCAATTCACGCACTTATCCAGAGAACATCCCTGGTCATCCCTACTGCCTCTGATCTGGCGGCCTCACTAAACACATGCTTAATTTGTAAATTATGTCTGAGTGTTGGAGTGTGCCCCCTGGCTTTCCGTAAATTAAAAAACTATAATATGGCGCCATCTGGTTTGCTTAAAATAAGGAATTTGAAATTATTTGTACTTTTAGTTTTGATACTTAAGTGTATTTTTGCAATTACATTTACTTTTGATACTTTAAAACTCATGTAGTATTTTACTGGGTTACTTTCACTTTTACGTGAGTCATTTTCTACTAAGGTATCTTTATGAAACTGGGTACTTTTTCCACCACTCGTATGCCACTAACAGCTACTACCAATTCACTTGAATTAATTTATTTTACACTACTAAACGACTGACCCTTTGGTTTTGGAAACAGTGGCTGCCAGAGAGTGCACGCTATGACGTGTTGACAGGGAACCAGGAGAAAGCTCTGACTACCCTGAAGCGCATCGCCAAGGAGAACGGAGTCCCCATGCCCCTGGGAAAACTAATTGCTGCCAGACAGGTACAGCCCAGCACATTAAGATATATTGTAATACGTACAGGGCATACTAAAGTAGTTTGGCTTGTTTCAGTTGTTTATCTGTCATATTGTGTTTCTTGACTGTTTGTCAATTAGGAGGACCGTGGGAAGTTCCAGGATCTTTTCTCACCGCATTTTCGCTGGACCACAATTCTGCTGTGGTTTATTTGGTAAATAACTTAAACCATTTTAACAAAGAAAAACTTTACATTTCCTAATTTCTAGATACAGGTAATTAAAAGTTAGTAGATCACATCTGATGACTAATTTAAACTCTTACATCTTTAAAACATAACCAGTACTGCTCTGTTACATACTTTGATTGAACATCTTCATACCTTTTTTTAATGTAACCTTTATTTAACATAAGAGTTGCATCCTTAATTATCCCAGTTTTCCTTATGGGAATCCTTAGATTGACTCTTTTATCTCTTAAGGTTCTCTAATGCATTCGCCTACTATGGCCTGGTCCTGCTCACCACTGAGCTCTTCCAGGAGGGGGGTGCCTGTGGGGGTGAGTTACTGCTCCTTCTCCTCTGACATCATCAGTAACACTCACACAAACACTCTTAAGGATAGTATTAACCTGCTGAGCCCAAACCATCTTATTCAACTAAAAATTGATATTTTTGTAACGCTTTAACCAAGAATAACTCCAATTGACCGCAGGTTACATTAGACTTTAAGTCTCAAGGTCATTTCAGCATCACGTGTTTCTTGTGTTATGTCTCGCTCTAGAGTCAAAAGGTAGTAAGAGGGAGCCCAGGTGTAGCCTGGAGTGTAAATACCTGACCTCAGACGACTACAAGGATCTGCTGTGGACCACCCTGTCTGAATTCCCAGGTATACTTCTTCGACCTCCTGCTTTCAACTAATAGTCATAATATTGTTAAACACAATAGCATGGGGAGCAGGGTACTGTGAAATAAAGTAGATTGTAAATTGTTCTTATTGATTAAAAAGACTAGTAGAATATCTGAATAGATTGGTTGATGTATTAATGTTGGGCAGGCTTGCTGGTGACTCTGTGGGCCATCGATCGGCTGGGAAGGAGGAAGACAATGGCACTGTGCTTCTTCGTCTTCTCTCTCTGCCTTGTGCCACTCTACGCTTGTGTAGGGAGGTAAGACCATCCAATACAAAATTACAAAGTTATTACTTTTAGGATTCGCAATGCACTACTCTATGACAAACATAACACTGTGGTGGATCCGCAACTGACAACACAATAACAGTGTTGTTGTTGTTGTTATTAACATTGTTGTCTGTGCTTCAGGACCTGGCTGACAGTATTGATATTCATCGCCAGGGCCTTCATCGCAGGAGGTTTCCAGGCTGCTTATGTCTACACCCCTGAGGTGAGGTTATAGGCCATACAACCCCATGTACCCTGTGGCTACATTATCGACTCAATAGAATGCCAGCTCTTACTTTAAAAACAAAGATTATACTAAATCGCAGACGTCAGGTTTCTGTTCAGTTTTATTTCTTTGATAGATTTGTGACTAAACGAAGGGATAGTTATTTGGTTCATACTCTTCTTCTCCATTGGTTTCTAATAAGTATTACAGTGTCAATAAGGTATAAAGTAAATTATACTGTAAATAAAAATAATGCGTAAAACTTGACATTCCCTTTTGCGTAAACAGCATGAAGTGTCTGTTCTGAATGTTAATACATGATGTATTCCCATGGTGTTCTCCTGACTCCTCAGGTATATCCAACAGCAACCAGAGCATTAGGTCTGGGCACTAGTAGTGGAATGGCTAGAGTGGGAGCCCTCATCACACCCTTCGTTGCACAGGTAAAATTTAAAAAAAGGTTACTACAACCAATATATAAAGAATATTTCTAGATAATGTGTACTGAAAGACATTCACACCATCACATAGAGAGTTATCCTACCTAGGCTGGTGATACTGTTTTCATTCCTCCCCCTGTCCTGCAGTTGATGTTGGAGTCTTCTGTGTACCTGACTCTGTCAGTGTACAGCATCTGCTGCCTGCTGGCTGCCATCGCTTCCTGTGCTCTGCCCATTGAGACCACTGGCCGGGGCCTCCAGGAGTCCAGCCACCGCGAGTGGGGCCAGGAAATGATGGGCCGGGCCCCTGCCAACAGCTCTGGGGGCATCCCACACTCCGACTCTGGGTCCCAGGAGGACGGAGCACATGCAAGAGGGTGGTGAAGGAGGGACGCTGGAGTGGAAGAAAGAGGCAATGAAGGAGAAGGAAGCTAGGCAAGCAGCCCTTGTCCATTCTCAGCTCAAATGTGTCATTACTGGTTTGTATATAGGCACCACAGTGACTTGAGAGAGAGCCTGCCACCAAAATGTTATTCAAAAACATTTCTCTCTCATTTTAATCTTCAACCACTACCACTGTCATGATTTTTGCCAATGTAGGATAACCACACTCTGAGTGAGACAGAGCTCAATCGATTATCTTGAGTATACACTGGGTGGTAGCAGGGAGAGAAACTGTTCAGGGTGGGTTTGTCATTCTTATATCTCAGTATTTGAATTTCATATTGTGAGGGAGAAGAACAGCGAGATTTATAACAGTGAGAGTGATGGTGAAAGAGAGTGATAGAGGACATTGCTTTGTTGCATTGTTTCTATTAACCTGTTTCTTTTAAGAGAGCCTTAAAACAATGGTTCTACTCAGGTCCTACCACTCAGTTTTGGATAAGGGACACATTGAGGGCTTTTGACAGAGATGTGACGTCAAGGGCCCCAAAAAATCCATTATATTTTGCAAAGCTATAATGAAAACAATGACATTTTTTATTTATTTTTATTTAACCTTTATTTAACCATGAAGGGCTCATTGAGATTTAAAATCTCCTTTTCAAGAGCGTCCTGGCCAAGATAGGCAGCACCAAGTCATTACAAAAATGACATACAAACAACATGAAAAACTACAAGTAATCTAGTAAAAACCATAGAATTCACAAGAGTATAACAAAAATCAAAAACAGCAAATTAAAAACATTGACAGGTCAGGGAATCAGTCTCAAGATCATTCATCAGTGATTTAAAAATACCAATCGGGACAAGTTCTTCCAGTTTATAAGTATTTTGTAAGGCGTCCAAGACGATGGCGCAGAGTACATAAAAGCCCTTTTACCAAATTCAGTTAGGACATTTGGAACAGTTAGCAGGATAAAGTCCAGCGAACGAAGAGAGTACCCACCACATTTCTGAACAATAAAAATGTAATGAATTGCTATCTAATGATACAATAATTACCCACTCAACATAATCAAATCTGTACATCTGGGGTTGTTTGCGGCTTCGCATCACCACGTTAACCATCCGACATGATGCACTTCATAGAGGTGTGAGGTCACAAATCTCAGTTATGCTTCAGTTTAGACACTTATATACCAAATAAAAATATAAACGCAACATGTAAAGTGTTGGTTTCATGAGCTGAAATAAAATATCCCAGAAATGTTCCAAACGCACAAAAAGCTAATTTCTCTCAAATGTTGTGCACAAATTTGCTTACATCCCTGTTTACATCTATCTTCTTCACCTGCGGGATCGTCTGAGACCAGCCACTCGGACAGCTGATGAAACTGTGGGTGTGCACAACCAAAGAATTTATGCACAAACTGTCAGAAACCGTCTCGATGAAGCTCATATGCGTGCTCGTCGTCTTGACCTGACTGCAGTTTGGCATCGTAACTGACTTCAGTGGGCAAATGTTCACCTTCGATGGCCACTGGCACGCTGGTGAAGTGTACTCTTCACGGATGAATCCCTGTTTCAACTGTACGGGACAAATGGCACCGTGTGTGCGAGCGGTTTGCTGATGTCAACATTGTGAACAGAGTGCCCCATGATGGCGGTGGGGTTATAGTATGGGCATTCATATGCTACGGACAACCAACACAATTAAATTTTATCAATGGCAATTTGAATGCACAGAGATAGCGTGACGAGATCCTGAGGCCCATTGTCGTGCCATTCATCCGACGCCATAACCTCATGTTTCAGCATGATAACGCATGTCCCCATGTCGCAAGGATCTGTACACAATTCCTGGAAGCTCAAAATGTCAACGTTCTTCCATGGCCTGCATACTCACCAGACATGTCACCCATTGAACATGTTTGGGACGCTCTGGATCGACATGTACGACAGTGTGTTCCAATTCCCGCCAATATCCAGCAACTTCGCACAGCCATTGAAGAGGTGTGGGACAACATTCCACAGGCCACAATCAACAGCCTGATCAACTCTATGCGAGGGAGATGTGGCACACTGCATGAGGCAAATGGTGGCCACACCAGATACTGACTGATTTTCTGATCCACGCCCCAACCTTTTTTTAAGGTATCTGTGACCAACAAATACATATCTGTATCCCCAGTCATGTGAAATCCTTAGATTAGGGCCTAATGCATTTATTTCAATTGACTGATTTCCATTTATTAACTGTAACTCAGTAACATCTTTGACATTTTTGCATTTTGCGTTTATATTTTTGTTCAGTGTAAATGAGGCAATCAAAATAATTACGTAAAGTCTCTCTGTGCAGCTGGCATAAGCATTCATTAGCACTCATATTCTAGACCTGTCTTGAGAAGGTCGTAATGTTATTTCTCACGATGACTATAGTTTATGTAAATTAGGAAAATTGCATATGAGTACTGATGAAAGTTCATGCCAGGTGTTATAATGCTCATATATGCATTTTGAGGGTTTTATGTATATGCCATGAAACTGAAGTGCAAGTGAAATATTTGAACTGTACTATACTTGATACTGTCACCTCTTAATGTAGTCACCCAAAGTTGTCAGTCTCGTACAGTAGTAATTACACTACATGGGTGAAATCATTCAAAGCAAACATAATCACAATGGTTTTTCAGGGTACACCCCATGACAGCTTTTGCTAACTGGGCAAAAGTAATCTCTGTATATACTGTACCAAAACCTGGGTTGGTTGTTGTTGTTTTTGTTTGTTGGTGCGGGGATGGTCTTTGTCCCCTTGTAAAAAATAACATGTGAAAACAAGGTGTTGTTAAAAATGTTAAAGAACCTTGGTCTCCTAATCGCAAATGCCTTTGCGATTTAGTGCTGCATTAAGTGTCTGTGCACAGATTCTTATCACTGGATGTAAATGTGTATGATACAATAATAAATTATGTTTCAAAGAAGGAGAAAGAATGTTGAATTGTGGTGGTATTTATTTATTGATTCATTTTCAAACCTCATAAATTTTAGAACTTACGATAGTGTATTGTTTTATGTTAATAAGATTATTAATAATAACATTTTCGTTTGATATTGCAGTCCTATTCTTATGTCACATTTGTGAGATTTGCTTATTACATTTTTGGAAAACATTTTATTGGTTCAATATGTATATCAAATATATATACAGTACTAGTCAAAAGTTTGGACACACCTACTCATTCAAGGGTTTTTCTTTATGTTTACTATTTTCTACATTGTAGAATAATAGTGAAGACATCAAAACAATGAAATAACACACATGGAATCATGTCGTAACCAAAAAAGTGTTAAACAAATCAAAATATTTTATATGTGAGATTCTTCAAAGTAGACACCCTTTGCCTTGATGACAGCTTTGCACACTCTTGACATTCTCTCAACCAGCTTCATGAGGTAGTCACCTGGAATGTATTTCAATTAACAGGTGTGCCTTGTTACAAGTTAATTTGTAGAATTTCTTTCCTTCTTAATGCGTTTGAGCCAATCATTTGTGTTGTGACAAGGTAGGGGTGGTATACAGAAGATAGGCCTATTTGGTAAAAGACCAAGTCCATATTATGGCAAAAACAGCTCAAATAAGCAAAGAGAAACAACAGTCCATCATTACTTTAAAACATGAAGGTCAGTCAATCCATAAAATGTCAAGAACTTTTAAGTTTCTTCAGGTGCAGTCGCAAAAACCATCAAGCGCTATGATGAAACTGGCTCTCATGAGGACCGCCACAGGAAAGGAAGACACAGAGTTACCTCTGCTGCAGAGGATAAGGTCATTAGAGTTACCAGCCTCAGAAATTGCAGCCCAAATAAATGCTTCAGAGTTCAAGTAACATACACATCTCAACATCAACTGTTCAGAGGAGACTGCGTGAATCAGGCCTTCATGGTAGAATTGCTGCAAAGAAACCACTACTAATCAAATGGCCACCGGACTATTACATTGACCCCCTGCCCCTTCCCTCCATTTGTTTTGTACACTGCTGCTACTCGCTGTTTATTATCTATGCATAGTCACTTCACCCCTACCTACATGTACAAATTACCTCAACTAACCTATTTTTTACTTTAGTTTATTTGGTAAATATTTTCTTAACACTTCTTGAACTGCACTGTTGGTTAAGGGCTTGTAAGTAAGCATTTCACGGTAAGGTCTACACTTGTTGTATTTGGCGCATGTGACAAATAAAGTTTGATTTGATTTAAAGGACACCAATAAGAAGAAGAGACTTGCTTGTGCCAAGAAACACGAGCAATGGACATTACACCGGTGGAAATCTGTCCTTTGGTCTGATGAGTCCAAATTTTAGATTTTTGGTCCAACCGCCATATCGTTGTGAGATGCAGAGTAGATGAACGGATGATCTCCGCATGCGTGGTTCCCACTGTGACGCATGGAGGAGGAGGTCTGATGGTGTGGGGCTGCTTTGCTGGTGACACTGTCTGTGATTTATTTAGAATTCAAGGCAGACTTAACCAGCATGGCTACCAAAGCATTCTGCAGTGATACACCATCCCATCTGGTTTGCGCTTAGTGGGATTATCATTTGTTTTTCAACAGGACAATGACCCAAAACACACTTCCAGACTGTGTAAGGGCTTTGAACAAGAAGGAGAGTGATGGAGTTATGCATCAGATGACCTGGCCTCCACAATCACCGACCTCAACTCAATTGAGACGGTTTGGGATGAGTTGGACAGCAGAGTGAAAGAAAAGCAGCCAACACATATGTGGGAACTCCTTACAGACTGTTGGAAAGCATTCCAGGTGAAGCTGGTTGAGAGAATGCCAAGAGTGTGCAAAGCTGTCACCAAGTTACTACATGATTCCATATGTGTTATTTCATAGTTTTGATGTCTTCACTATTCCCTATTTACAATGTAGAAAATAGTCAAAATAAAGAAAAACCCTTGAATGAGTAGGTGTGTCCAAACTTTTGCTTGGTACTGTATCTATATATTAACATCACTTAAACAAAAATATAAAATTGTAACTTCAAAATAGATTTCACCGATCACCTAATAGTTACGACATAAAAGCTATCCTGATGGCTGGCATGTAACTATTTTAGGGCTGGCTGGTAGTATTTGTGTTCCAAGTTAGCTGCTCTCAGGTTAATCAGGTACTTCACTATCTAAACTCTGATTTAGAGTTGTTCTCTTGAAAATATGAAATATCATCATTGTCGTCTGAAAGGCCCAGGAGTGTCCTCCTATTCGGGTTCCTCTGCAAACCGTTGTGAGGTCCCATAAAGACATGTGAATGATGATGATGCCACTGCTGTTTAGGTAAACCACTTGTTTACAAACAAGACCTTGGCCCCCCAGTCCTTCAGTTCCAATATCTCCCTGAAGATCCTAGCTGCCTCCTGGGCACAGCCTCGGTGGATGGTCAATCCGAACCCTCCATGGCCATGGTTGTGGATCACCTGAAAACAACACATTCATATCAGTGTTATGTCTATGTACTACTTATCTGGAACCTACAGGATGCCTAACACTAATAGTCAGACAATAAATATTGGTTACTGAAGAAGTAGTAACTTGTATATTCTTGTTGGCTCACCTCAAATGTGGATTGTCCAGACTGCATGGTCTCCCTCTCCAATCAAACTTTACTGTGAACAGGCCTGAGCCCTGACCAGTCCTCCACTATCCGGGCATGCTGAGGTGACAGGGGGGAGCCATGAATAAACAGGCAGGGAGGAGCTAGCTAATGTAGTTATTCTGTATCTGTACATGTATTTTGTCTACTCCATATCAACATAGGTGCTGGGATAACCCCTCTATTCAACATCTGTCAGACCAGGGACCAGGCTTGTTTCAGTGGTCTGTGACCTTGAGGCTGTGCTCCAGCTGGCACATCCCCTGCCAGACCTTCTCGTGGTCCTCAGAGTTGTTCCGCTTACTCCAGTTCCCCAGCTGGCAACACCCACCAACAACCACTGAACGACTCCTACAGAGACAAGGCATAAGTGCGGTAGCTGCTTGCTGTGCGGTAGCAGAGAGAACACTCTATGACTTGGAGTCTTTGACAATTGTTTGGGCTTTCCTCTGACACCGCCTAGTATATAGGTCCTGGATGTCAGGAAGCTTGGCCCCAGTGATGACCTGGGCTGTACGCACTACCCTCTGTAGGGCCTTATGGTCAGATGCTGACCAACCTAGAAACAACACATTGCCAGGTTGACTTGTTTAAAGGTACATAGAAAATGAAGTAATACAGGGAACCCAAATTGCACCTCTTTTTATGGTGTATAGACATTAGGCTGGGACCCAAAAGATAACATTCACCTTGAGAGATGATGAAACCACCATAAGATATAAGTAGAAAGTTCTCTTTTGCATCCCCTTCCCACCAGATAAACCAAGTTCATCCCACAGATTTGCCAATATACAGTTATTCTCAAAGAAATCGTGTTTGAACATTTGTAAAAATCCAGCAGCTGTCCCCAGGAGAACCCTTTTTGATACCAGGTGGAGACTTTTTTGGTTCCAAGTAGAACCCTTTTGGGTCCTTTAAAGGGTTATCCTATGGGGACAGCCAAAGAAACCTTTTAGGTATTAGATAGCACCCTTTTTTCTAAGAGTGTAAGCTATCTAGAGTCCAGCACATGATTGTTAAAAATAGGGATTGTGCAATAAAAGAGAGTGGATGTATTTGTTACTCATCTATTTTTATTACCTTCCTTGACTGTGTTGGTTTACATTTGTGATGTAGAGGCTTCATTAATCATTTAGCCTTGTGACAGACAGAGGGGCCTCAGTGGCCATGTCTTTTAATAATTCCATAGACCTGTTTGTGGTGCTGAACAGTAGACTATTCAGATGGGCTGAGTGAATTCAGACTCCATTCAGAACATGTAAACTGAGTGAAGCCACTGCTACGATAGACCATTGCTACGCTGTAATGACACAAGTTAATCTACTTCAGCAAAGGGCTTATACAGTAGTAGTTGGACATTATAAACCAGGTAGTTTGGGTCCTGGATGATAATTGGCTGATACAGCATTTCAGCCGTGTGCCTATCAGACAATCTACCACGGGTATGACGCAAAAATGCTTGTTTACTGTTCTATTTATGTTGGTAACGAGTTCATACTAGCAATAAGGCACCTCGGGATTGTGGTATTTGACCAATTTACCATGATTAAGGGCTGTATCCAGGCAGTCCACTTTGTGTTGTTCATAAGAACAGCCCTTAGTCATAGTATATTGGCCATTATAAACTGGGTGGTTCGAGCCCTGAATGCTGATTGGCTGACAGCACGTTGCGTAGTGCCTAAGAACAGCCCTTAGCCGTGGTATATTGGCCATATACCACACCCCCTTGGGCATTATTGCTTAAATATGCCACACCTCCTCGGGTCTTATTGCTTAATTACAGCAGCTTAAAATGCAAAACAACTAGACCTTGCCTCCATGTGAATGATGATGCCTGAAGAAAGAAGAAAGCCAAGAAGAAAGCCCTCTCACATTTCCACGTTTCGTAGAGGTATGGCTGCCAGAATCCTGCAGGCCCATCGCGGGTGGACTGACTGACTGTAGAGTGGTAGTGCTCATAGATGCTCTGAGCCGTGGACAGGCCACTGACCCCAGCTCTGATCACTGCCACGAGTTTGTCTGGAGATAACAAACACAGCAATTGTTGTTGCTTTTGTTATTATTATTTATCTTGAAAAAATCGGATTGGCCTCCATTCTGTGTGACTGGCTTGGTCCTGCTCAGAATCTGCTACCATTCCATATAACTTTGACAATGTAAACATTTCCATGTCCTTGAGTGTACCTGAACCTCTGACCCATCTAACTGTAGGAAGTAAACTGAAATTGTACATCGTGTAATGTGTAATAACCTGAAATATAACAGTGAAAAAAATCGGGATGTAGATATATATAAAAAACAACAACAACAACAAAACAAAACAAAACCACAGCAGTTGGCTAAAAAACATTATGCAAAAGATTGCTCACATTCTGCGGGTTGTGAAGGTTTGTGTAGTTGCATTACATGAACTGTAGCTAATGTCATTTATTATTTTTAACCGACAGGCCAAGTGAAATACACAGTTTGAACTGGAAGAGATTCTGTCATGATGTAGTTATGTATTTGACAGAATTGGTAACCTAGCTAGGCTACAACATCCATCGGATCAGAATGTTTGAACTCAGCATCACTGTGTGGTTGGCTGGCAGCAGCTGACTAGCATAAGCGTGCATCCCCTGGTGGAAGCGGTTTTGTGCAAGCTAGTGAGAAAGCCGCAACATGGGGAACGATAAGTACATGCTCTGTACGTTCTTACTATGAAATTCGTCTATTTTTATTTGAGAAAATTCAAAAGGAACAACTGGCTTCCAGATTTTAGGACGATGGAAATTTAACGGCGATGAAATTCTCTGCTTCGACCGCTATAGACGTTGACACCAAGAAACAATTTCCTTAGGTTATTCACCCGGAATAAAGCTGTTCTCTGGACAGGCTACACCGGCCTGTGCACACTCTCTCAGCCATGGCTCTGGTTACTTTGCAGCGCTCCCCTACCCCAAGCGCTGCATCCACAGCCAGCACAACCACCACCAACGTGGGGGAGGTAAGCTTGGAAATAGCTGGAGAGACGTTTTAGAAACGTCAACAAAGCGCAAGAAAACACCTAGGATACGTGGGAGTGACATAGGCCTAGCCGTGCTAGCTAGATATGTTGCAATGGGATAAGCTAACTAGGTAACGTTAGTAGCTATTATTAGCCTCAACTCAATCGCTACCGAGCTAACGTTAGCTGTTGTCTAGAAAAGCTAGCAAGCAAAGTTGTCTAACACACTGATATAACGTAATGCTATTGCCAGTTAGTAAAGTTATTCGCTTGCCAGCTGACGTACAACAAATGTACAGTTAATCTAGTTAGCTAGTTTCTTGTTTGCCTTACTACTTTTAATGAGAAGCGTAACTGCTGTAGCATTAGCTGGCTATTCATTTCCAATAGCATCGTTAGCCTGATTACCTAGGTATCTGGTTATCTGCCAGGTAGTTTCATGTAAGTCATACCGTAATGTCCTGCTGCTGAATGCAGTAAGCTAGCTAGTCAGCTAAGAAATCACCAGTGTACTGCAGTGGTGCCATACAATTTGGTACTCCCAAATGATAACATTTATCAAGTTAGTTGCCTAATGTTGCTTAATGTTAAAGTCAGTGTTATGGACAGCATGGGTTATTTTCTATGTTGTTCTGAGATGTCTTCTAAAAGGGACCAGTCAATGAGGTGAAATGTGGCATGTAACTTCATACAGTCATGAGGTAGAGTAGTGGTTCCCAACCAGGGATACTAGGACCCCTGGGGGAACTTGGTGTATCCACAGGGGTACGTGAGAAGACTCATGAGACTATATGCCTACTGGTAAAATGCACATGAGGAGGTACTTCATGGGTATGCTGGGCAGAGCAAAATTCATTTGGTGGTACAGTAACCGAAAAGGGTTGGGAACCACTGTGGTAGAGGCCTAGTCATACTTTCCATAAGAGTAAAGATAGTCTGCCAAAATCAAACTAGTATAAGTCAGGTGAGCTTTGAACACTTCCATGATGGCAAAATAAACTCTTGGTACTGCTCCTTGTGCTTATTTGTTTATTCAGATTAACCAAAGAGTAGGCATCACCAACAGCCAATGAATAAACCACAAGAACAATCCCATCTCAAAATGCAAATCAAACCAAAGTTTATTGGTCGCGTACACAGATTTGCAGATGTTATCACAGGTGCAGTGAAATGCATATGTTTCTAGCTCCAACAGTGCAGTAATACCTAGCAATTAAAAAAAACAATACACACATAATCCAGAAAAAATAAACTTATATAGGATGAGCCATGACGAAAAAGTGGGTAAAACAGTATCTAAACATTAAAGTGACCACTGTTCAGTGACTATGTACATACTGCAGCAGTCTCTAAGGTGCAGGGCAGAGTACCGGGTGGTAGCTGGCTAGAACATTGATTAATGTTCAGGGCAGGGTACTGGGCGGAGGCTGGCTAGTGGTGACTGTTTAACAGTCTGATGGCCTGGAGATAGAAGCTGTTTCTCCGTCTCTCGGTCCCAGCTTTGATGCACTTGTACTGTCTCCGCCTTCTAGATGGTACTGGGGTGAACAGGCCGTGGCAACAGTTTGGGGAAGGCCCTTTCCTGTTTCAGCATGACAATGCCCACGTGCACAAAGCGAGGTCCATATAGAAATGGTTTGTCGAGATTGGTGTGGAAGAACTTGACTGGCCTGCACAGAGCACTGACCTCAACCCCATCGAATACCTTTGGGATGAATTGGAACGCCGACGTCGAGCCAGGCCTAATCGCCCAACATCAGAGCCCGACCTCACTAATGCTCTTGTGGCTGAATGAAAGCAAGTCACCGCAGCAATGTTCCAACATCTAGTGGAAAGCCTTCCCAGAAGAGTGGAGGCTGTTAATGCAGCAAAGGGGGGACCAACTCCGTATTCATGCCCATGATTTTGGAATGAGACGTTCGACAAGCAGGTGTCCACATACTTTTGGTCATGTAGTGTAACAGTTAGTGCCTACACATCACAGGTATGACATTTAGATGTCACTCATGAAAGATAGCTACAATCGAAGTACTGTTTTTGTGCACCTTCTCAACCAGTTGGGGGCGCTATCTGTTAATGGAAACAGGAGTCACGCTAAATACAACAAAGGCTCTAGCCTACAGCAGGTTTTCTCCACTCGCCCTTATTGAGGGAGTATTGGGTAGATTTGTTTTGAAGATGACAACAACCATGGTTAGGCCTGAATCAAGAACTGGTACTTGAGCATTAGCTGGTTTTTCATTAGGCTGCTGCTTTACTTTTTTAGCTACTGAGTCATTGGGCCTGACGCATTACACCTGCCATTTAAAAAATGAAACGTGTAAAAAGAAACACCTTTATCGTGAAGATGGTTGAGCTGGCCTGACTGAGGACCAGCCTTCCTTGTCACTGCCTGCCACTCACTTTAAATGTGGGATAGAATTGACTGGCTGCCTGGCTGCTTCCAGGGCTCTTCCCAGGGGCCTGTCTGATGAGGAGCAGCCAAGCCCCTCAGGAAGCTGCTGCAGCTATGATGTCATTCTCACATGGAGGGTGGGGGGAAAGCGATGAGTGGAGGACGGTGGTGGGGTAATAATATGGTAGCTGTTGTGACGGTGTAAGGTAGGCTACATGATTTTGCCAAGAATGGAGAGTTTCATCCCTTCCCTACGAGGTGAAATTTGGCTATTGTCATGTGTCTTGCTGTGGGAGAATTATGGCTGAGATTTCACTTGTAGCGGCTGCAGGGCTGTTCAAGTCAATTATTCGATTACTCTCCCCGATGACCAACTGAAACCCATGTTAAACACAGCGTTTGACACGTCCCTGTTATGAGTTTCACCCTGATGCCCGTTCCCTGGTTGAATGGGTAGAGGTAGAGACCAACCTCAGAGGACTTACCTCACCTTATCTGCACCGTTTGTTTAAATGGGGGGGAAAATACTTTTTGTGTGTGTTTATAAAAATGTTAGGTTTGACAATGACGTCTGTTCGCTGTTTTGAACCCATTCTGCTCATCACAAGTGTGATGCTCGCCCGATTTAGTTTGTTAGATACAGTAGTGGAAAGTGCCGTGTGTTTTTGGAGCTGAAATACAGTGTTGGATACATCTTGTCACAACATTTCCTCTTAGTACTGCAGTACCTAACCTTGGCAGGGACCTTGTGCTTCTCACTAGTAGTGCTTTGGTTGACAATCCTCAGGCTTTAGTAGGTGAAACTTCTGGAGAATGGCCCACCTCCTCACAGTTACCTGTCACCATGTTACTATAACCTGATACTCCCAGTCTATGATATCTCTCCTTGAACAATAACTGTTTTTAAGACATTTACTGTGGTGAAACTATCATAAAGAATGGCCACATTCCCTCCATTTAGTGGCGTTCACCTCTCTCATAAAGCCAGGTGGGTCATTCTCACGAAACTTTGAATAAATACATTTTTCACTAAATTTCTTCTTGAAACACTGATATTAGGATCTGTACTAATCTATATTGTATTATTATAGTTTTTTTAAATGAGATATTATGCATTTTACCTGCATTTTCACAAAAGTCCAAAAAGTAGTGAACAAATCAATATTTCAATTTTTTGTTTTACATTGCTCCCCTAATGAAAAGGAGTCAGTCAAACATCACACTGAAAATATAAATATTTCAAATTAAATGATACAATTATAAAGTTAATCAGACTTTTCCCCCAATTTGAGCTCTTTAGCCGTATCGGTAATGAGAAGGCCAAGTGGAGTAAAGGGGGTGTTTGAGAATAATCATTCTGAAGGCATATAAGCAAATACATTAACTTGTGTTCATATAAAGACTACTCCTCTAGATGATGCATCATGGGTGAATACAACTTTACAGTACATTCGGAAAGTATTCTGACCCCTTGACTTTTTCCACATTTTTGTTACATTAAAGCCTTATTCTAAAATGGATTGAATCGTTTCCCCCCCTCAATCTACACACAATACCCCACAATGACAAAGCATAAACAGGTTTTTAGGGAAAAAAATTAACTGATATCACATTTACATAAGTATTCAGATCCTTTACACAGTACTTTGTTGAAGCGATTATAGCATTGAGTCTTCATGGGTATGAAGCTTGACGCACCTGTATTTGGGGAGTTTCTCCCATTCTTCTCTGCAGATCCTCTCAAGCTCTGTCAGATTGGATGAGGAGCGTCGCTTCACAGCAATTTCCAGGTCTCTCCAGAGATGCTCGATTTGGTTCAAGTCCGGGCTCTGGCTTGGCCATTCAAGGACATTCCGAGACTTGTCCCAAAGCCACTCCTGCGTTGTCTTGGCAGTGTTCTTAGGGTCCTGAGGTCCTGAGCGCTCTAGAGCAGGTTTACATCAATGTACTTTGCTCTGCTCATCTTTCCCTCGATCCTGACTAGTCTCCTAGTCCTTGCCGCTGAAACACATCCCCACGGCATGATGATGATGCTGCCACCACCACCTCTGGAGCTCTGTCAGAGTGACCATCGGGTTCTTGGTCACCTCTCTGACCAAGGCTCTTCTCCCCTGATTGCTCAGTTTGGCCGGGCGGTCAGCTCTAGGAAGAGTCTTGGTGGTTTCACACTTCTTCCATTTAGGAATGATGGAGGCCACTGTGTTCTTGGGGACCTTCAATGCTGCAGACATTTTTTGGTACCCTTCCACAGGTCTGTGCCTCGACACAATCCTGTCTCTGAGCTCTACGGACAATTCCTTCGACCTCATTGCTTGGTTTTTGCTCTGACATGCACTGTCAACTGTGGGACCTTGATATAGACAGGTGTGTGCCTTTTGAAATCATGTCCAATCAATTGAATTTACCACAGGTGGACTCCAATGAAGTTGTAGAAACATCTCAAGAATGATCAATGGAAACAGGATGCACTCTAGCTCAATTTCAAGTCTCATAGCAACGGCTCTGAATATGTAAATAAAGTATTTCTGTTTTTATTTGTAATACATTTGCAAAAAATTCTAAAAAACTGTTTTCGCTTTGTCTTTATGGGATATTGTGTGTAGATTGATGACACTTTTTTATTTAATCAATTTTAGAATAAGGCTGTAATGTAAATTTTTTGGGGGAAAAGAGAAGGGGTCTGAATACTTTCCGAATGCACTGTTTTTAAGTTTTGACAGGAACTTAAATTGTTACGGTAATGAGACAAACTACAGCAATGTATTTGGTGTTTTATTCAAGTATGTTAGGTTTTTCTAAAGATTTAATATTTTATTAAAAGAATTTAAGAGAATTTAAATCATCCTTCTTCTAACCCCCCCACATTTTGATTGATTTTACCTCAACCTGCACTTGGCTTGACCCCCCTCCACCCCTAGTTCTGATTCTACTAATAGCTAATTTATTGAGGAAAAATATACTTTCTATGCCTGTGATATGTGATTGTCCCACCTTGTTATCTTAAGATGAATGCACTAACTGTAAGTCGCTCTGGATAAGAGCATCTGCTAAATTACTAAAATGTAAAAAAAAATAAGTCTAAATTAAAGTGCACGCTGTTTTTTTAAGACCTAATGATGTCGTTCAACACACATTGAGAGGAACAGGAGATACGTGACTGAGGAGAGGGAGACTAAGTTAAATAATACCGTTTTTAGCAATGACTGGTTTTTGGTGACAATCCACTTTCAAATCAGTTTATTTCGCATTGTGGTTTGTATATTATGACAAACAAAGTACTAGAGTAGCGAATTGATGTTAGCTTCAGCTGTAAGCTAGCAAGGAAAGTTGTCTTAAAGCTACAGGTATTTCGTTGCATTGTAAAGGGTTCTAGCCTGTAATGTACTTTTGTTTTGCCAACAGTAATTAAGTGTGTTAGCTCCCCACTCATGCTGCACAGAAGTTAACATGACGCATCCCAGCCTCAGCCCATAGTACAGGGATTCCTTAGGACAAGCTAGAGCTAGTAATGAGTAAGTGGAGCAGGCATGGTGCCGGTGCTTTCACACGATATGGGGACGTCTGCTGCGCCGATAGACAGACTTGATCCTCTCTCAATCAGTAGATGACGTGAGACACATTTAATAGAAGTACCGAAAGTAACAAAAATTATATTACTGAAATGTTTTTCATGTTCAAGTATCGAAAAAGAACAGAAGTTTTGGTATAAACAGTAGTGTTGATTTGTTGGGGCGTTGGTAGATTTGTCTGTTCCAAGGTTAGCCTAGGTTAAATACATTTATGTGAACATTGAAACCTCAACATTGTGTATTAGACTAGATACACACTGAGTGTACAAAGCATTAGGAACACCTACACTTTCCATGACATAGACTAACCAGGTGAAAGCTATGATCCCTTATTGATGTCACTTGTTAAATCCACTTCAGTGTAGATGGAGAGGAGACAGGTTAAAGAAGGATTTTTAAGTCTAGAGACGATTGAGACATGGATTGTGTATGTGTGCCATTCAGAGGGTGAATTGGCAAGACAAAATATTTAAGTGCCTTGAACGGGGTATGGTAGTAGATGCTAGGCGCACCAGTTTGAGTGTGTCGAGAACTGCAACGCTGCTGGTTTTTTCATGCTCAACAGTTTTCCGTGTTTATTAAGAATGGTACACCACCCAAATGACATCCAGCTAACTTTACACAACTGTGTGAAGCATTGGAGTCAACATGGGCCAGCATCCATGTGGAATGCTTTCGACACCTTGCCCAACGAATTAAGCTGTTCTGAAGGCAAATGGGGGTGCAACTAAATATTAGGAAGGTGTTTAATGTTTTGTACACTCTGTTTATTTTGGGAAACATTTCTACAATAGTTTTATAAAAGAATATTGAAAATCTACCCCTGAATCCACTCAACTCTTCAATGAGTTGTGAGTAATGAGAATTAGATTCCCCTCATTATATCCCTCTGTAGAATAGTAACCTACCTATCAGAGCTTATTATGAGGCAAAACATGTACTCTGAATTGTGGACAGGTTAATGTCCACCTGATACTAATGGCTGCACTGTAGAGCTTCAATGTCTTGTAGTATCAGATTGGTAACTTTTGCTTATTTTTGCTCTGCCTTTTCTTGGTTTACAGGACTTTGGGAGTGATGATGAGCGCCGGCTAAATCAGAGGTAAGTGTTCTTAGTACTTACAGTACTAAAGATGGACTTGCTAGGGTAGCTCAGAGCTGCTGCTCCTTTCTATCCATTATTTTGCATGGGGGAGCACGCTACAGCTACATATTATGCCAAATGGAGAGTAATAGGAGGACGTTTTTGTGATTTGCGTTTGTTTGTGGGTGGAGGTGTAGTGGGTGTACCTGTACTGGTAAAACGTGAGCCTATCATAATTAATACAACATGCCCCCAAAAATATAGGCTATTACAACATCATTAGGGGCGGCAGCGTAGCCTAGTGGTTAGAGCGTTGGACTAGTAACCGAAAGGTTGGAAGATCGAATCCCGAGCTGACAAGGTACATATCTGTCGTTCTGCCCCTGAACAAGGGAGTTAACTCACTGTTCCTAGGCTGTAATTGAAAATAAGAATTTGTTCTTAACTGACTTGCCTAGTTAAATAAAGGTAAAATAAATAAATACAATTATTTAACATTACATAAAATCATTCAAAATAGGCTACTACACCAGAAAGCAGGATTTGGCCACAGAGGCTCATTAGCTGCTTACTTAAAAAAAATGTTTTTATCGCATAGCCTACAATCGAAAGGGCCCGCAATTTGGGCAGCGCGTTGCAAATACCAAATAGATGATTGTTGAGTAGCGACTGTCAGTGAAAAGCAGAGAGACCCAGCCAGTCATATTGCAATATTTAAAAATAAAATCAGGGGAAAACTGTTGTAAAGAGACTACAATATAAATACCCCAATCTGTCTTTCAGTTATCAACATTTTTTATTTAATTGAGTGAACGGTAGCCTATCATATTGGCAATAGAGGAGAATATCGGCAATATCCCCAGTGAGTGTGCATATTCACTGTCTTTGTCATTGGGTCAGCGCCACTTTAGTTTGTTTTTGGACAATAATTTCCTCCTCTAGGTTAAATGGATGTCGTATTGTATTTGTGTCTCCCCTTTTCGTAGACCAATTATATGTATCAGACAACATCGTTTTTATTGATATGTTTGTCAGTGTCACCAGAGTAGGCTACCCTGTAATTTTTGTAGTAAAAAAAAAAAGATTGCGCACTTGGGTGTCCCTACCTGTAGAAATTAAATGTACTTTCACCTCTGGTCACCACTGTAACAAATTATTAAGAAACCTTTGTCTGTCTATACAGGGTAGTCACCTATCTCTAATAGACAATTAGACAAAATATTGTCTTCCCCTTTTTGCTAGTCATTGTTGCAACAGGTGCTTAAAGTCCCAGTGCAGTAAATAACGTGATTTACCTGTGTTTTATATATATTTCCACACAGAGGTTGGAATAATACTGTGAAATTGTGAAAATTATGATAATGTACTTTTAGTGTAAGAGCTGTTTGAAAAGAACAGCTGAAATTTGAGCGTGTTTTGGAATTTTGGCCTGCCTGTTGACATCACCAGAAGGTGAATTAGTTAATATACCAATAAAGAGTTCAAAACGTCTGCCAATAACCGCTCATTTTCAGTCTACCACTCCCAGACAGTCCTAGCTAAATTCTTGCTTGAGAAATTGCTCTTTGCTAAGAAGCTATTTTTGTTTCTTTTTGACCATTTTAATTGAAAATATCTCAGTAATATACTTCATTGTTACCCGGAAATGATTTGATATTGAGAGAAAAACGGCTGCATTGGACCTTAAAACGCCAACACCAGTAGAAATCTACACTTTCAAGCTGAAAGACGATTTAAGTCAATAAGTCATCGTTTTAGTCAAAGTACGATATACAGTGCATTTAGAAAGCATTCAGAACCCTCAACTTTTTCCACATTTTGTTACGTTACAGCCTTATTCTAAAATGTATTAAATTGTTATTTTTCCTCATCAATCTACACACAATATCACATAATGACAAAGCAAAAACAGGTTTTTATAAATGTTTGCAAATGTATAAAAAAAAAAACTTTGCACCCTTCACTCAGTACTTTGTTGACGTTTGGCAGTTCTACAGCCTCAAATCTCCTTGGATATAATGCTACAAGCTTGGCACACCTGTATTTGGGGAGTTTATTCCATTCTTCTTTGCAGATCCTCTCAAGTTCAGTCGGGTTGGATGGGGAGCATCGCTGCACAGCTATTTTCAGGTCTCTCCAGAGATGTTAGATCGGGTTCAAGTCCAGGCTCTGGCTGGGCCACTCAAGGACATTCAGAGACTTGTCCCAAAGCCCACTCCTGCGTCTTGGCAGTGTTCTTAGTGTCATTGTCCTGTTCAAGGTGAACCTTTGCCCCAGTCTGAGGTCCTGAGCAGGTTTTCATCAAGGATCTCTCTGTACTTTGCTCTTTTCATCTTTCCCTCGATCCTGGCTAGTCTCTCAGTCCCTGCCGCTGAAAAACATCCCCAAAGGATGATGCTGCAACCATGATGCTTCACCGTAGGAATGGTATTGGCCAGGTGATGAGCGGTGCCTGGTTTCCTACAGATGTGACGCTTGGCATTCAGGCCAAAGAGTTCAATCTTAGATTCATCAGACCAGATAATCTTGTTTGTCATGGTCTGAGAGTCATTTAGGTGCCTTTTGGCAAACTCCAAGCGAGCTGTCATGTGCCTTTTAGTGAGGAGTGGCTTCCGTCTGGCCACTCTACCATAAAGGCCTGATTGGTGGAGTGCTGCAGAGATGGTTATCCTTCTGGAACGTTCTCCCATCTCCACAGAGGAACTCTGAAGCTCTGACAGAGTGACCATTGGGTTCTTGGTCACTTCTTTGACCAAGGCCCTTCTCCCACTATTGCTCAGTTTTTCCGGGTGGCCAGCTCTAGGAAGAGTCTTGGTGGTTCCAAACTTCTTCCATTTAAGAATGATGGAGGACACTTGGGGACCTTCAATGGTGCATAAATGTTTTGGTTCCCCTCCCCAAGATCTGTGCCTCGACACAATCCTGTCTCTGAGCTCTACGGATAATTCCTTCGACCTCATGGCTTGGTTTTTGCTCTGACATGCACTGTCAACTGTGGCACCTTATATAGACAGGTGTGTACCTTTCCAAATCATGTCCAATCAATTGAATTGAAGTTGTAGAAACATTTAAGGGATGATCAATGGAAACAGGATGCACCTGAGCTCGATTTTGATTCTCTTATTCTCTTAGTAAAGGGTCTGAATACTTATGTAAATAAGGTATTTCTGTTATTTTTAATACATTTGCAAAAATGTCTAAACTTGTTTTCGCCTTGTTATTATAGGGTATTGTGTGTAGATTGATGAGGAACATTTTAATTTAATCCATTTGAGAATAAGGCTGTAACGTAACAAAATGGGGTCTGAATACTTATTGAATGCACTGTATTTTGGCTTGAAGCGACAAAATCCGAACTGCCCACTTTGTGCAAATCCGTGTGAATATGGTGTCTTTTCCTATAATACAGGGGTGCAACTTTCACTGGGGAAGGGGGGTACAAATTTGATGATTTACCATTAACTAGCAGAGCTAGCCAAAAGTTGGCTATCGTATGGTAGCTAGCTGGCTAGCTCACTAAGTTTAGCTACTATTTTTGCCTCAATCACACTAGACCTGAATCAAACGATGAAACCAGCTGCCAAACGATTGAAGACCGATATTCTGATGTTTTTTCAGAACAATATGATTTTTTTATTAGTCAGTATATCAATGTAACGTTATTGATCTGTCCGTTTCCCCAGCTAATTCCCTACTTTTCACACTGACACGGTATAAAGGGCTCTACAGGCTTCACTGTAATGGTGAACAGTCAGTACACAACACTATGCTCATCATGTCTTAGTAGGTTCAGATTGTGACAGGTCTCCATGGAGGGTCAGACAGCCAGGGAAGACCAGTCTACGGAGCTCAGATGAATTTTCTAGTATATTATAACAATCAGTGAATGGATACTAAGTTCCATCTTGAGTTGATGGGTAGACTAAACTCTGGGAATAATGGCAGTGAAATTGAATATCATGCACACACAAATGTAGTTCTTCTGCTGGAGGTTTAAAACACAAAAAGGGGACATATTTGCATATGTTATGGTCTTGTGAAGGCTGGTTGAATTCTGGCAAAGAGTATGTAGACATGCTGAGATAAATTAACAGAGTCTCCCTGTTGTTGTTTGCTTGGAAATGTTTATACTGGAGACATTTATCAGAAGAAAATGTGTAAACTAGCATTTATAGCGGCTAAGAAATGCATTGCCATTAATTAGGTTGGAAGAAATGTCACGTTATGTATCATGCGATTTGATTTATTACAAGATTAGGGGTATACTGTGCAACTTTCATAAGCTCTGGATGCCTTATATGGAATACTGTTTGACAAAAAATGTCTGCATTGAAAACATGCCCATGTCAGGGGAGATATCTATTAAGGCAATCCCTAGCTGCTGGGCTGTTCAGTCCTGGCCCTGGGGCTCTGCCATACTGTTGGTTGTCTCTCTGGCCTTGGACTAACACACCTGAAACCAATAGTGAATGTTTCACTAAGATCCTGAAGCTGAGGTGGGTGTGTTGGGTTGGGGAGCTGCAGGGCCGTGGACCCCTAGGGGCAGGACAGGGTGACCCAGCTATATTGTGTACAAGTAAAAAGAGCTCTACAGTACAGTGATATTAATTTATGGAGGGTGTACAGTTTCTGTTTGTTACTGTGTAGGTCTATGTGTGTTTTTATAAAACTTTTGTTTTCCAAACCTTTCCTTGAGACATAAAAAAAAAGATGCGGAGGAAGTTGTTGGAGAGAGAGTGAGTTGAGTTATTGACTAGACTGGTGGGATCGGGCGTGCATGGGCGGTCTGGCTGAAATTTGATATAGAGGATCAAAGGTCTTTGTACTTTATTTGTAAGAGTTGTTCATTTGTTAGGCTATTGGTTAAAGGTGCAACACTTGATTATTGAATTATCGTGGATCTAGTTCAGTCTTATCAATCACTTAAACATATTTAATAATGATCTCTCACCTAGCTCGATGACTGGGTACTTTTGCTTACTTTATGTTCTATATAGAGACGCTAGAACGGCCATGGGTCATATTAGATTGTGTAGAAATGAAGGAAATTAGCTTTAGATGCCTCGGAAAATGGGAAGACCCCCCACCAAATTATGGGCCCCCCACTTCTAAAACCAAAGTTCTGCCCCTGCTATAATATGACATCAAAATTATTTTCAGCCCACTTCTTTTGCTTCAAGGCTGGGTTTTATTTGAATGTTACCAGCCACCAGCATGGCATTGTTTATTAATCTGAAACCGCTGCGAAGTTATTCCTCTTCGCGACTGAGATGCGCTAAACAGCCTTGTGTTCACTTGGCCCCCTGAGCCATGGAGTAAATTAAATAGGGGGTGCAAATGTAAGTTTGCACCTCCACTGTTTTTTACAGAGAATTATCATAATCCATTGGATAATTTGTGTATGTTCACTTATTTTTTAGTTAGTCTGTATTAAAAATATACAGTACCATTCAAAAGTTTGGACACACCTACTCATTCAAGGGTTTTTCTTTTTTTCACTACTTTCTACATCATAGAATAATATTAAAGACATCAAAACCATCAAAACACACATGGAATCATGTAGAAAAAAGTGTTAAACAAATCAAAATATATTTTAGATTCTTCAAAAGTAGCCACCCTTTGCCTTGACAGTTTTTCACACTCTTGGAATTCTCTCAACCAGCTTCATGAGATAGTCACCTGGAATTCATTTCAATTAACAGGTGCGTCATGTTAAAATTACATTTGTGGAATATGTTTCCTTAATGCGTTTGAGCCAATCAGTTGTGTTGTGACAAGGTAGTGGTGGTATACAGAAGATAAGCCTATTTGGTAAAATACCAAGTCCATATTATGGCAACAACAGCTCAAATAAGCAAAGAGAAACGACAGTCCATCATTACTTTAAGACATGAAGGTCAGTCAATGCGGAACATTTCAAGAACGTTGATAGTTTCTTCAAGTGCAGTCGCAAAAACCATCAAGCGCTATGATGAAACTGGCTCTCATGAGGACCGCCACAGGAAAGGAAGACCCAGAGTTCCCTCTGCTGCAGAGAATAAGTTCATTCAGACTACCAGCCTCAGAAATTAACTGCACCTAAGATTGCAGCCCAAATAATTGCTTCAGAGTTCAGGTAACAGACACATCTCCACATCAACTGTTCAGAGGAGACCGCGTGAATCAGGCCTTCATGGTCAAATTGCTGCAAAGAAACCACTACTAAAGGACACCAATAAGAAGAAGAGGCTTGCTTGGGCCAAGAAACATGAGCAATGGACATTAGACCGGTGGAAATCTGTCCTTTGGTCTGATGAGTCCAAATTTTAGATTTTTGGTTCCAACCGCCGTGTCTTTGTGAGACAGTAGGTGAACGGATGATCTCCGCATGTGTGGTTCCCACCGAGAAGCATGGAGGAGGAGGTGTAATAATGTGGGGGTGCTTTGATGGTGACATTTAGAATTCAAGGCACACTTAACCAGCATGGCTACCACAGCATTCTGCAGCGATACACCATCTCATCTGGTTTGCGCTTAGTGGGACTATCATTTTGTTTTTCAACTAGACAATGATCCAAAAAGGAGAGTGATGGAGTGCTGCATCAGATGACCTGGCCTCCACAATCACCGACCTCAACTCAATTGAGATGGTTTGGGATGAGTTGGACTGCAGAGTGAAGGAAAAGCAGCCAACAAGTGCTCAGCATATGTTGGAACTCCTTCAAGACTGCTGGAAAGCTTTCCAGGTGACTACCTCATGAAGCTTGTTGAGATAATTTCAAGATTGTGCAAAGCTGTCATCAAGGCAAAGTATGGCTACTTTGGAGAATCTCAAATATAAAATATAATTTGATTTGTTTAGCACTTTTTTTGGTTACTACGTGACTCCATATGTGTTATTTCATAGTTTTGATGTCTTTGCTATTATAATACAATGTAGAAAATAGTAAAAATAAAGAAACCCTTGAATGAGTTGGTGTCCAAACTTTTGACTGGTACTGTATAAGTAGCCTTTGTCATTCTTCAGAGGTTGAACCTAAACATGCATTTCCTCTAGGACAGGAAATTACATTTAAATAGTGGCATCAACTTCCTCTGGGGGTCCTTTTAAGGCTTTGTCTTTGTCTATCAGTTCACTGTAGTAAAATGGATCAGAGATGCGTGTTTCTTTCAGGTATTAAAGGACTGAGTGACTGAATCATGTCAGAACTTGGGGATGACATGTGGTGGTTGAGACGATTACAGGCAGAAGGCGATGAGCCTGTAAAGCGGAATCCTGCATTGAGCTTGTAAAGCTGAGTCTCCGGGGCTGGTTAAGAGAGATAAGCTCAATGATGGATAGACTGATGAAATAGTATATATGCGTTGTTTCTTTTTTAGTTTTATTATTCTTTCTATTAAAAACATTGAAGGTAAGAGCTTCTGCCGTTGAGACTTTAAAAGCGTCCCAAATATTATTGTCAAACATGGAATTATGGGTCTACTCCTCTTAAACCTGGAATATGGATCATCACTACCACCAAGGCAGACACATACATTTTTTTATCTCTGAAGTTAAAAGTTGTTATTTTGTTCTGAATTTATTATTTAAGAAGCGTCACTAAAGTTGGATCTGTTTGGAGAGCTGTGCCCAGTTCTGATGTGTCCAGTGAAGCCTGCACTACCCATGTTGTACCCTTCTGGATTGGGAGAACCATTCACTCTTCAAATTGATGTCCTCTATCCACTATTTAGGAAATCTGCTATATTAGTTCATACAGTATATGGTCACCGTGTAAGTCATGGGTCACAGGTCAGACTTGCCTGCAGTCATTTCAAGGTAGCACACCACACCTCACCACTGCTAGCAATATCTCAGCTTCAATGGTCATGTGAGACCGTTTATAAAGGAGAAGGTAACAGAGTTGATACCCCAAGCAGACTCTGAAAAATAGCCGTTGGCTTTTCCTTTGATCTCAGGCTCAGACATATTAGTCAGGTACGTTTGTATCTATGTCCCATCTTTGTTCACATCTGACTGACAAAGGAAGTCACAAATTTACTCTCGTTGGAATTGCAGGGTTTATTCATTACAGAAGAGACTGGATCTTGAACATTTATTGGTTTGAGCGGTCAATTTCCATGTCTTTTTTTCAATCAAAAATTCACTGAAAGGATTTAGCCTAGTGAGAACCATTTAAACAATGTGTGCCACTAAACCAAAGTTGTTTTCCCCTTGTGAAGTAATCAGAGTTTCTAGTTCAGATTGGGTGTGAAGGGCAAGATGCACCATGAACCTGGATTACTTAATTTGACAGATTTGATATGAATGTAGAATCGGATGTTTAACTGAAGAGGGCACGATAACGCCTATTCCCCCTCAGGAGACTGAAAAGATTTGGCATGGGTCCTCAGATCCTGAAAAAAATCTACAGCTATATCATCAAGAGCAGCCTGACTGGTTGCATTACCGCCTGGTATGGCAACTGCTCGGCCTCCGACTGCAAGGCACTACAGAGAGTAGTGCGTACGACCCAGTACATCACTGGGCCCAAGCTTCCTGCCATCCAAGACCTCTATACCAGGCGGTGTCAGAGGAAGGCCCTAAAAATTGCCAAAGACTCCAGCCACCCTAGTCATAGACTGTTCTCTCTGCTACTGCACGCGGTACCGGAGAGCCAAGTCTAGGTCCAAAAGGCTTCTAAACAGTTTCTACCCCCAAGCCATAAGACTCCATGAACACCTAATCAAATGGCTACCCAGGCTATTTGCATTGACCCCCCCCTAACACACACAAACACACATTTTTGACGCTGCTGCTACTCTGTTTATTATTAGACACTTTACCTACATGTACATATACCTAAATTACCTCGACTAACCTGTGCCCCCGCACATTGACTCTGTACCGGGACCCCCTGTATATAGCCTCGTTACTGTTATTTTATTGTTGCTCTTTAATTGTTTTTTTTTCATGTGACAAATACAATTTGATTTGAACTTCAGTCGTCCCGAACTGAGGTGTTGACAATCAGACACGATTATTCTCAAGCACATCATCTCACCTCTCCTATCAAGGCACAAGGCGAGACCTCCATGCAGACACAGGAGGCAGATGGATTGAGTCTTACAATGTTTATTAATCCAAAGGGGTAGGTAAGAGAATGGTCGTGGACAGGCAAAAAGGTCAAAACCAGATCAGAGTGGCAGACAGGCTCTGGTCAAGGCAGGCAGAATGGTCAGGCAGGTGGGTACAAAGTCCAGAAACAGGCAAGGGTCAAAACAGGGAGGACTAGGAAAATGCAAAAAGCAGAAGAATGGGAAAAACGCTGGTTGACTTGGAAACATACAAGACGAACTGGCACAGAGAGACAGGAAACACAGGGATAAATACACTGGGGAAAACAAGCGACACCTGGAGGGGGTGGAGATAATAAGGAGGACAGGTGAAACTGATCAGGGTGTGACATCTTACTATTTTTGTCCTCAATTCTTGTGCATGTGGGTCAGACAATAGTTTATTTTTTTGTTTTAGCTGAAAACAGGATGCCTGAAAGAAGGCCATAGCTTCCTGCTCTACTGTGCCCCTTAACAAAGGGGGGAGCGTGGAGGAGTGGAGGCCGTCACCCGTCATACATAGTGAGAGATGTGGCTCTCTGGCTCCACAGGTCAATAATCTTGGTCATTCATCACAGGGAGATTTACTGTTTACTGCATGAGGGTATGGAGGCAGAACAATCTGATTCTGCTGTGAAGCTTCCGCCTCCTGTCTATCCCACTGGATTATTAGCCTTCACCCCTCATTAGTGACAAACCATCTCAGACCTGAAAACTATCAAACATGGAACACTGAGTGCGAGATGGAACTACACTGAACAAAAATATAAACGCAGCATGCAGTAATTTAAAAGGGTTTACTGAGTTTGAGTTCATATAGGAAATCAATCAATTTAAATAAATTCATGACCCTAATCTATGGGTTTCACAGATTTCAAATGGAGCACTGGGTAGCTGCAGGAATAGGGTTGAGGAGCGCATGCATCCAGAGTTTGGGCAGAATATCACCTGTCGCGTAGCAAGAGCATGCTCCTCAAAAGTGGTTGACGTGTGAAACGAAATAAGTGTTGTTATTATTTCTCACAACTGAAGTTGCCTCTCCGGTATCATTGAAAAACGGACAGGCGGGAAAGCGCGGCCTTCATTCGCTAGTTGAGTGCATATGGATAACATATTTTTTCCCCATGCCTCTGTCCCTGTCCATTTAATAATGGGCCATTCTAAATCTAAACTAATTTGACATAATTAGTAAAGATGAGATTACATTGAATAGTCTGATGGGTGAAAATATGATCGCTTGTTGAGAGAACAGCTGTTCAGCCGGAGGCAAGGAATGGAGTGTGAGCTTTTTTTCTCTCGACTTTCTCAAATCATCAATAGCCTATAGCCATCATGCAGCCCATATGTGTTTTGATTTGTAAGCCATTCTAAGGTTTGTATCATTCACAACTAAAGTTGCCAAGTAACTCCAAATCTAGCGTATAGGACCTGTTTCAAATGTTCACTTTTGCACTCAACATAGCCAATTCATACAGCCCACTTGCTCCGGAATGGGAAAAATATATTTTACATTTTATTCAATTAAATTCTATTCTTGTTACTATAAAATCATATCATATAAAATAATTGAATGGGATTTATAAGCATATCTTGTAAGCTAAATGAACAAGCCTATGGCATGGAGCATAGCCAGATAACATACAGTAGGCCAACTCATAAAATACATGTTATTCATATCATAATGTTTCTTTAGACCTGACTAAAATAAATAATGGATTTGTGATGGTGTATATTAAATTGATTTATTAGACTTTTTAAATGTACATGTTCCAAAGGCGCACATCAGCGGCTTGAATGCAGCTTGTATGCTTGGAGGCATGGAGATGCTAAACTTGTTTATGTTAATTAACAGTCAATTACCGTGAGACTGGCAGACTTTTGCATGACAATAACCGTCTGACAAAATGTAATGACCGCCACAGCTCCATACTACTTGTCAGGCATAGAGAACTGATAATGCATACTCGTTGGGATTGGTGTGGGGGGGTTCCGTGGGTGGCTTTTAACCATTTCTTACCATGTCTTACTCATTCTTAGAAAAAAGTTAGATGTTCGGTACTATATCAGCGGTTTCCAAATTAGGGGTCGTGACCCCATGTTGGGTCGCCTGATATGAAAATGGGGTCGTGAAAGATTTCCAAAATCCTGAGATCTTTTTTTTGTTGTTGAATGAAACCATGCACTATTGCACAGACTTTTATATTACCGGCCGCAATTGATATGGTGAAAACAATGTGTGGGGATGCAGAGGTACAGAACTCACATCAATACCTTTGTCAGATAACACTGTTGAACTAAGAATTTCTGCTATTGCTAGCAATCAAGAGGAAACTCTGACTGAACGACTCAAACTCCCCAGCTTATGCTCTCCAAATGGACGTTAGCTGTGAGGGCTGAGATGCCCATGCATTGACTTTTGTTCGCTATACATGTCGGGGGATGCTATTCACGAGGATATATTGTTCTGTCTCACTATTCCCAAGTATGAAACGGCATATGGGATGTTCACTGTGCTGTGTGGCTATATTGACGAAAAACTGATTCTATATGGGATCGAATGGTGGGCTTTTGCACAGATGGGGCTCCGTCTCTCACGGGACGGCGGGCAGGCTGATCGAGCTGCCATGTGACCGAATGCTGCAGACAACGCACTCACGGGTCACTGCGGAGGAGTTTTGGTTCCTTACTCAAAGTGAATACCGTCTTCCTCTGAGCATTACTGCTGCGTTCAAAATAACTGGGAACTCGGAAATCTCCGACTTCAGTGCATTCAAAACAACAGGGAACTCTGAAAGAAATGAGCTCCGACTGGGGAAAAATTGTTTTGAACGGTCATCCAACTCAGGAACTCGGGCCTGTTTCTAGACTTTACGACCTGAAGATCACTGAGTTCTCAGTTGTCTTGAAAGCACCGTAATACTCATGGTAGGCTACTCTTCGCCAGCTCATATCTGTGTGAAGCTGGATTCAGAGCTTTCGTCTGCATTAAAACCAAATATCGATTCAGGTTGGATGTAACAGCAGAGATGAGGTGCGCACTATCGACGATGCCCCCTAACTTTGAGAAGGTCGGATGTGACATGCGTCATGCACAGACTAATTTGCAATTGACTACCTCCATTAAAAGTGTGTGATTGTGAGTTGAGAACAGTATCAGAAGTACTGTTACGTTTTTTTTGATAACCCCAAGTAAAAAAGTAAACATTGGCTATTCATTACATAATGTTTTTCACATGGGTGGTGGGGTCACGAGAATTTTCAAATGTCAAAATGGGGTTGTTGGCCAAAAAAGTTTGGGAACCCCTGTACTATATGTATTGAATATTTATATGAATCCTATAAATAAAAATGGCCAATTTGGGTGCAATCAATTGACTTAGTTTCTCAGAAATTAAATTATATCTCAACAAAGAATGTTGCAGGAATACTAATCTTATGTTTCTAACTACAGAAATGATTTCAGATATATCTTAGATGATGGGTGTCATGGCTTGCTGAATTGACTGGTTATGCAATTTTCAATTTTGGCACTCAAAGTGATGCACATACTCAGGAATGACATCGGTGAGATATGAGTTAAGGCCTGTCTTGCCTCCAGGTCTCATCGGTTCAGTATGGGACATAATACACTATATTACACAACTTAAAGATATTCTCTAGTACTTTTGTATACAGTGCTTTCAGAAGGTATTCAGACCCCTTGATTTTTTCCACATTTTGTTACATTGCAGCCTTATTATAAAATGGATTAAATTAAAACAATTATTCAACAATCTACACACACTGCCCCATAATGACAAAACAAAAACAGGTTTTTAGAAATTTTTGCACATAAATTTTATTTTCTTCAGAAATACCTTATGTACATATTTATTCACACCCTTTGCTATGAGACTCGAAATTGAGCTCAGGTGCATCCTGTTTCCAATGATCATCCTTGAGATGTTTCTATAACTTGATTGGTGTCCACCTGTTGTAAATTAAATTGATTGGATATGATTTGGAAAGGCACACACCTGTCTATGTAAGGTCCCACCGATGTCAGAGCAAAATCCAAGCCATGAGGTCGAAGGAATTGTCCGTAGAGCTCCGAGACAGGATTGTGTCGAGGCACAGATCTGGGGATGGGTACCAAAAAATGTCTGCAGCATTGAAGGTCCCAAGAACACAGTGGTCACTCTGACAGAGCTCTGGAGGTTCTCTGTGGAGATGGGAGAACCTTCCAGAAGGACAACCATCTCTGCAGCACTCCACCAACCAAGCCTTTATGGTAGAGTGGCCAGACGGAAGCCACTCCTCAGTAAAAGACACATGATAGCTCGCTTGGAGTTTGCCAAAAGGCACCTAAATACTCTGACTATGAGAAACAAGATTCTTTGGTCTGATGAAACCAAGTCTCAATGTCATTAAGTGGCCCGGACTTGAGCCCGATCGAACATCTCTGGAGAGACCTGAAAATAGCTGTGCAGCAACGCTCCCCATCCAACCCGAGGATCTGCAGAGAATGAGAGAAACTCCCCAAATACAGGTGTGCCAAGCTTGTAGTGTCATACCCAAGGCTGGAATCACTGCCAAAGTACTTCAACAAAGTACTGAGTAAAGGGTCTGAATAGTTATGTAAATGAATACTTATATATAAAAACCTGTTTTTGCTTTGTCATTATGGGGTGTTGTGTGAAGATTGATGAGGGGGAAAAAACTATTTAATAAATTATACAATAAGGCTGTAACGTGAAAACAAAATGTGGAAAAAGTCAAGGGGTCTGAATATTTTCCAAAGGCACTGTACTTTTTAACCAGTAGTTCTGAAAGTAGCACCGACGAGTCAAAGTGGTCCCCGAAAATTGCGTTCCACCTCACAAATGTGCAGATATGTGCACACGTCATTCTCTCTCTCGCTCTACTGTGTGTGCGTCTTGCTAGCTGTCACTCAAATGGTGAGGGACTGGAGCTCCATGGCTGAAACTCGAATTGCTAGGGAGCTGGCCCACATGGGGATAAATGTAGGGAAAATGGCTTCCAGAAAACAGTCACTTTTAAACTAGTGATTTCATGGCTGATTTAGGTAAGAAAGTAATTCTGCTCATAGACTATGTATGAACTGCACATTGACACATCCAACCCAAAGCGGGAGGATTAAAAAATACTTTCTAGCCGCCAAAGTACCGGAGCAGGTCTTTAACTGCCAAAAAACCCTCCGCTTATGTAATGGGTAATGCAATGTATTGAGTTTTATTAGGCAGGTGGAGACATTAAATATTTTATTTTACGACTCAATCCACCACCTGACCTGTGAACGAACATGTTTTACATTAAACATCTATGTTCCTTGCATCTTTGTATCGGTTCTATGTCTGAAGCATCCTAGAAGGGACCCAACAGAATCTTCGTGAAGTGTCCATGTTTCACAGTCTTTAACAAACGGTGGGTTGTGGCCATTCCCTCTTGGGCTTGGTGTTGTAGTTAGAACATGATGTTGTCTCTTTGATGGACCTCAACTCCTACAATGCCTTTAGAAAGTATTCACGGGCCTTGACGTTTTCCACATTTTGTGTTACAGCCTTAATTTAAATTGAGATTTTGTGTCACTGGCCTACACACAATACCCCATAATGTGGAATTATGTTTTTAGAAATGTTCACAATTAATACAAATGGAAAGCTTAAATATCTTGAGTCAATATATATTCATTGTTTTGGCAAGCCTAAAGTTCAGGAATAAACATTTGCATAAGAAGTCACATACGGTAAGTTGCATGGACTCACTTTTAACTTGTTTTTTGAATGACTACCTCATCTCTGTACCCCACACATACAATGATCTGTAAAGTCCCTCAGTAGAGCAGTGAAATTCAAACACAGATTCAACCACAAAGACCAGATGGTAAAAAAAAGCAGACATTTGAATATCCCATAGAGCATGGTGAAGTTTTTTTAGCACTTTGGATGGTGTATCAATACATCTAGTCACTAGAAAGATACAGGCATACCTTTCTAAATCAGTTGCCGGAGAGGATTGAAGCTACTCTGAGATTTCACCATGAGGCCAATGGTGACTTTAAAACAATTACAGAGTTTAATGGCTGTGATAGGAGAAAAACGTAGTCCACAATACTAAACCAATTGACAGAGTGAAAAGAAGGAATCCTGTACAGAATCAAAGTATTCCAAGACATGCATCCTGTTTGCTACAAGGCACTAAAGTAATGCTGCAAATAATGTGGCAAAGCAATACACTTTTTGTCCTGAATACATAGTGTTATGTTTGGGGCCGTTCTATTGGCTCTTAACCAACTGTGCTATTTTGTTAGTTTTTTCGCATTGTTTGTAACTTATTTCGTACATAATGTTGCTGCTCCCGTCTCTTATGACCGAAAAGAGCTTCTGGACATCAGAACAGTAATTACTCACCTCGAATTGGACGAATAATCTTTCTTTAATGAGTCGGACGGGAAGGATATACTCCAAACACCCGAACAGGCCCTCATCTCCGTCCTTCGCTGGAGAAAGAAACTGAGATTTCGTGGAAAGAGATCGGGGTGCCTTGTGAGGATCAGGCGACGAGTGGCTAATCTGGCTGATCTGCCATCAGTACTGTTAGCTAACATTCAATCGTTGGAAAATAAATGGGATGAACTGAATGCACGTATATCCTACCAACGGGACATTAAAAACTGTAATATCTTATGTTTCACTGAGTCGTGACTGAACGACGACATGAATAACATACAGCTGATGTGTTATACACTCTATCGGCAGGATAGAATAGCATCCTCTGGAAAGACACGAAGCGGGGGCCTATGCATATTTGTAAACAACAGCTGGTGCACGATATCTAAGGAAGTCTCAAGGTTTTGCTCGTCTGAGGTAGAGTATCTCATTATAAGCTGTAGACCACACTATCTACCAGAGAGTTTTCATCTGTGTTTTTCATAGCTGTCTACCTACCACAACAGACCGAAGCTGGCACTAAAACCCCACTTATGGCCGTATACAGCCATAATCAAACAGGAAACCGCTCATCCAGAGGCGGTGCTCCTAGTGGCCATGGACTTTAATGCAGGAAAACTTAAATCAGTTTTACCTAATTTCTGTCAGCATGTTAAATGTGCAACCAAAGGGGGAAAAAATGCTAGACCACCTTTACTTCACACACAGAGACGCATACAAAGCTCTCCCTCGCCCTCCATTTGGCAAATCTGACCATAATTCTATCCTCCTGATTCCTGCTTATGAGCAAAAATTAAAGCAGGAAGCACCAGTGACTCAGTCTATAAAAAAGTGGTCAGATGACGCAGATGCTAAGCTACAGGACTGTTTTGCTAGCACAGACTGGAATATGTTCCGTGATTCTATTGATGGCTTTGAGGAGTACACCACATCAGTCACTGGCTTCATCAATAAGTGCATCAATGACGTTGTCCCCACAGTGACTGTACGTACATACCCCAACCAGAAGCCATGGATTACAGGCAACATTCGCACTAAGCTAAAGGGTAGAGCTGTCGCTTTCAAGGAGTGGGACTCTAACCCGGATGCTTATAAGAGATCCCGCTATGCCCGCCGACGAAGCATCAAACAGGCAAAGCGTCAATACAGGACTAAGATCGAATCGTACTACACCGGCTTCGGCGCTCGTCGGATGTAGCAGGGCTTGCAAACTATTACGGACTACAAAGGGAAGTACAGCCGAGAGCTGCCCAGTGACACGAGCCTACCAGACGAGCTAAATAACTTCTATGCTCGCTTCGAGGCAATTAACACTGAAACATGCATGAGAGCATCAGCTGTTCCAGACAACTGTGTGATCACACTGTCCGCAGCCGATGTGAGTAAGACCTTTAAACAGGGCAACATTCACAAGGCCGCAGGGCCAGACGGATTACCAGGACGTGTATTCTGAGCATGCGCTGACCAACTGGCAAGTGTCTTCACTGACATTTTCAACCTCTCCCTGTCCTAGTCTGTAATACCAACTTGTTTCAAGCAGACCACCATAGTCCCTGTGCCCAAGAACACTAAGGTAACCTACCTAAATGACTACCGACCCGTAGCATTCACGTCTGTAGCCATGAAATGCTTTGAAAGCCTGGTCATGGCTCACATCAACACCATTATCCCAGAAACCCTAGACCCACTCCAATTTGCGTACTGCCCCAACAGATCGACATATGATGCAATCTGTATTGCTCTCCACACTGCCCTTTCACACCTGGACAAAGGGAACACTTATGTGAGAATGCTATTCATTGACTACAGCTCAGCGTTCAACACCATAGTGCCCTCATAGCTCATCACTAAGCTAAGAACCCTGGGACTAAACACCTCCCTCTGCAACTGGATCCTGGACTTCCTGACGGGCCGTCCCCAGGTGGTAAGGGTAGGTAACCACATCCGCCACGCAGATCCTCACACGGGGCCCCCTCAGGGGTGCGTGCTCAGTCCCCTCCTGTATTCCCTGTTCACTCATGACTGCGCGGCTAGGTACGACTCCCAACACCATCATTAAGTTTGCCGATGACACAACAGTGGTAGGCCTGATCACAGACAACGATGAGACAGCCTGTAGGGAGGAGGTCAGACACCTGACCATGTGGTGCAAGGACAACAACCTCTCCCTCAACGCGATCAAGACAAAGGAGATGATTGTGGACTACAGGAAAAGGAGGACCGAGCACGCCCCATTCTCATCGACGGGGCTGTAGTGGAGTATGTTGAGAGTTTCAAGTAACTTGGTGTCCACATCACCAACAAACTAACATGGGCCAAGCACACCAAGACAGTTGTGAAGAGGGCACGACAAAACCTATTCCCCCTCAGGAGACTGAAAAGATTTAGCTTGGGTTCTCAGATCCTCAAACGGTTTTCCAGCTGCACCAGCATCCTAACGGGTTGCATCACTGCCTGGTATGGCAACTGCTCGGCCTCCGACCGCAAGACACTACAGAGAGTATAAGCCATAAGACATCTAATCAAAATGGCTACCTAGACTATTTGCATTGCACCCCCCCCTCTTTTACACTGCTGCTGCTTTGTTATTAACTATGCATAACATATGCATATGTATTTACTTCGCCACATGGCCTTTTTGTTTTGCCTTCACCTCCCTTATCTCACCTCACTTGCTCACATTGTATATAGACTTATTTTTCTACTGTGTTATTGACTGTATGTTTGTTTTACTCCATGTGTAACTCTGTGTTGTTGTATGTGTGGAACTGCTTTGCTTTATCTTGGCCAGGTCGCAATTGTAAATGAGAACGTGTTCTCAACTTGCCTACCTGGTTAAATAAAGGTGAAATAAAAATATTCACTTTAATAACTTTACCTACATGTACATACTACCGCAACACCAGTGTCCCCGCACATTGACTCTGTACTGGTCCACACTGTATATAGCCCCGCTATTGTGATTTACTGCTGCTCTTTAATTATTTGTTATTCCTATCACTTTCTTTTTTAATGCATTTTCTTAGAACTGCATTGTTTGTTAAGGGCTTGTAAGTAAGCATTTCACTGTAAGGTCTACACCTGTTGTATTCAGCGCATGTGACAAATACAATTTGATTTGAGTTACAGTTTGACTTACATCTGCTTGAAAATCTATGGCAAGTCTTGAAAATGGTTGTGTAGCAAAGATTGACAACTCAATGGACAGAGCTTGAAGAATTTTGAATAGAATAATGGGCAAATATTGTACAATCCAGATGTGCAAAACTCTTAAACTTACCCAGAAAGACTCAAAACTGTAATCGCTGCCAAAGGTGATTCTTATGTAAATGTAATACCTATGTACATTTGATATATTTCTGTATTTCATTTTCAATAAATTAGCACTTTGTCGTTATGGGGTATTGTGTGTAGATGGGTGAGAAAAAAACGATTTAATCTATTTCGAATTCAGGCTGTAACGCAACATTTTTTGGAATAAGTCAAGGGGTATGTATCATTTCTGAAGGCATTGTACAAGATATTTGTAATTGGTTTGGTCATAACAAAAAGTTTGGGAATCAAAACCGCTGATGTAGGGCACCACTACTGCATTGTTGCAATGGAGTGGGAGTGTATTAGCACTCGCTGCTCCCACCCTGCTGGACTTGATAAGGATGACAAGACCAGGCCTTAGTGTAGCAGGCCAACATAAACACTGTAACATCCAGGTAGCAACGGCACTGTACCAACCAATGATTTCACCAAACATACCAACAGGGTAGCAGAATGAGGCAAGAGCAAGTGTTTGAGGTTGAGAGGTGAGGTCTTCACTGGGAGAACATTTACTGAAACGTTGCACAAACAGGAGAGAGACAGTTTTATCTCACATACAGGAGAACTCCCGTCTGGCAAGTGTTATTTCACTCAGGTCTTGACTTGATGCAACATGCTGTGTTTGCTTACTTAGAAAATACCCTTATCTAGAGTGGTTTATGCAATTCAAATAAGTCAGCAAGGCATTTAGTTTGAACTCTGGGATTGTGGGCTGGGGCCCTGTGGTTGTTGGACAGATATTTTGAATTTGAGGTGTTTTTGTGTGCGTGTGTGTGCTGCCTATTAATAGGGAGCAGGCTGATGTCATTGTTTCCTTTCCTTACAATCCATCTCCTCCAACTGACACCTGACTAGTTGAGGTTGTCCCCCTCCATACATAAGATATTAATGTTCTAGACACGTTAAATGAAAATGTTGCAAGAACATTCATGTGTCCAGTTTTATGTGGGTAAATAGAATATTCCATTAACTTGCAACCAAACATACACAGAATATGATAAAAGCAATTTCTTCAGCGTACTTTTAACAGAGCTGAGAATGACTTCAAAGTGCGTTCACCATATTGCTTACGCCTATCAAGTTATTTCAGATCTACACAAGTATCTACAGAGGTTTGTGGTTTCTTCTGAACAGGACCTAACCATATGGCTCAATAAGCACATGCTGTAAAGATACACCTTATTGGGACAGTGGTTAGGGCTTTCGTCATTGGTGCTGGTGGCCTGGGTTCGAGATCCGCTCGGGGAGTCACCCTACTCTCGCTTTCTTAGCAATATACACTGAGTGTACACATCATTAGGAACACCTTCCTAATATTGAGTTGCACCACTTTTGCCCTCAGAACAACCTCAATTTGTCGGGGCATGGACTTTACAAGAGGCGATGCATTCCACAGCAGGAGTTCCTAATGTTTTGAACACTCAGTGAATGCTAATGTCAATATTGCCGTTTTGAATTGTATTTTTCAGACATTTTGTTTATATGGACATTTCACTTGGAAATATTATTTATGCATCATAGTGTGTATACAGTCGTGGCCAAAAGTTTTGAGAATGACACAAATATTAATTTTCACAAAGTTTGCTGCTTCAGTGTCTTTAGATATTTTTGTCAGATGTTACTATGGAATACTGAAGTGTAATTACAAGCATTTCATAAGTGTCAAAGGCTTTTATTGACAATTACATGAAGTTGATGCAAAGAGTCAATATTTGCAGTGTTGACCCTTCTTTTTCAAGACCTCTGCAATCTGCCCTGGCATGCTGTCAATTAACTTCTGGGCCACATCCTGACTGATGGCAGCCCATTCTTGCATAATCAATGCTTGGAGTTTGTCAGAATCTGTGGGTTTTTGTTTGTCCACCCGCCTCTTGACCACAAGTTCTCAATGGGATTAAGGTCTGGGGAGTTTCCTGGCCATGGACCCAAAATATCAATGTTTTGTTCCCCGAGCCACTTAGTTATCACTTTTGCCTTATGGCAAGGTGCTCCATCATGCTGGAAAAGGCATTGATTGTCACCAAACTGTTCCTGGATGGTTGGGAGAAGTTGCTCTCGGAGGATGTGTTGGTACCATTCTTTATTCATGGCTGTGTTCTTAGGCAAAATTGTGAGTGAACCCACTCCCTTGGCTGAGAAACAACCCCACACATGAATGGTCTCAGGATGCTTTACTGTTGGCATGACACAGGACTGATGGTAGAGCTCACCTTGTCTTCTCCGGACAAGCTTTTTTCCGGATGCCCCAAACAATCGGAAAGGGGATTCATCAGAGAAAATGACTTTACCCCAGTCCTCAGCAGTCCAATCCCTGTACCTTTTGCAGAATATCAGTCTGTCCCTGATGTTTTTCCTGGAGAGAAGTGGCTTCTTTGCTGCCCTTCTTGACACCAGGCCATCCTCCAAAAGTCTTTGCCTCACTGTGCGTGCAGATGCACTTGCGCTTGCTGGACTTTTTTGGGCGCCCTGAAGCCTTCTTCACAACAATTGAACCGCTCTCCTTGAAGTTCTTGGGGATTCAGTTCATTTGCATGGCAAAGAGGGACTTTGCATTTAATTGCAATTCATCTGATCACTCTTCATAACATTCTGGAGTTGTTGCCATCATACAAACTGGCAAATTGCCATCATACAAACTGAGGCAGCAGACTTTGTGAAAATTACTATTTGTGTCATTCTCAAAACCTTTGGCCACGACTGTAGATTTATCCTCCCTGAATTTCTGGAACTTTGACTACCAGCTTTGTTTCTTGTGCACAACCTCTAGATGCTTTTTCAGGTTTGTGTTTCTGGACAAAGATATCAATGCAGCCTTTGCAGAGTTTGCATTTGACAAAAATGTTGTTCTCTTTCTCCTCGATTTAACAAACAGTAATGGGAGCATTTCCACAAGGAAAAGGTAAAGCTGGGTAAAAACACTTTACGATAGCCTATTGGAAACGGGTTAGCCTACAGCATGAATTCCGTTAACATAAAAAAGATATAACACACTGGTAGAGAGATGCTTTTGAAGGTAATATACACGTTGTCTAAACACCAGACCTTTACCATCGTTACTCTATAAATCGTCACTCTGACCGAAGTCGCGCTAAGAAAGATGCAGTAGTCTACAAGCCAGAATGTTGAATAAAAAGTATTCAGACCCCTTGACTTTTTCCAAATTTTGTTACGTTACTGCCTTATTCTAACATTGATTAAATATTTTTCCCCCTCATCTATCTACACGCATTACCCCATAATTGTCACGTTCCTGACCTTATTTGCCTTTATTTTACTTTGTTTAGTTGGTCAGGACGTGAGCTGGGTGGGTAGTCTATGTTATGTGTTTCTATGTTTAGGTTCATTGGTAATTAGCCTTATATGGTTCTCAATCAGGGACAGGTGTTTGACGTTTCCTCTGATTGAGAACCATATAAAGGTAGGCTGTTCACACTGTTTGTTTGTGGGTGATTGTCTTCCGTGTCTGTGTATGTCGCACCACACGGGACTGTTTCGTTTTCGTTCGTGTTTTGTAGTCTGTTCCTGTTCGTGCGTTCTTCGTGTTATTATTGTAAGTTCGTAAGCTCAGGTCTGTCTACTTCGTTTATTGTTTTGTAGTTTGTTCAAGTGTTCATAGTGTTTCGTCTTGTTAAATAAATTCAGTATGTCATCATACCTCGCTGCGTGTTGGTCCGATCCATGCTCCTCCTCGTCTGAGGAGGAGAACGACTTCTACGACCGTTACAGAATCACCCACCCACAAAGGATCAAGCAGCGGGGTAACGGGCAACAGCGACAGCAGCAGCAGCAGCAGCAGCAGCAGCAGCAGCAGCAGCAGGAGAGGCTGCACTATTTGGAGAAATGGACATGGGAGGACGCTCTAGACGGTAAAGGACCCTGGGCACAGCCAGGAGAATATCGCCGCCCCAAAGAAGAGCTGGAGGCAGCGAAGGCGGAGAGGCGCTATTATGAGGCGCTCGCACGGCAGAGCGGCTGGATGTCCGAGAGGCAGCCCCAAAAATTTCTTGGGGGGGGGGGGGGGCACACGGGGAGTGTGGCAGAGTCAGGAGTCAGACCTGAGACAACTCCCCCTGCTTACCGAAAGGAGCCGGTGAGGGCGGAATTGGAGGTGAGTGACGCAGAGACTGTGAAGGATTTAATGGGGAAATTGGAGGAGAGAGTAATGAGGGATGTACTGGTTTGGTGCATGAGGCACGACATCCGTCCGACTGAACGTGGCGGTGAGTTGATGTCACCGGGAACAGCTCTCCATACTCGTCCTGAGGTGCGTGCTAGCCGTCTGGTTAAGACAGTGCCTACACCACGCATCAAGCCTCCTGTGCGTCTCCAGAGCCCTGTTCCTCCTCCACGCACTAGCCCTATGGTGCGTGTCTCCTGCCAATTACCACCAGTGCCTACACCACGCACCAAGCCTCCTGTGCGTCTCCAGAGCCCTGTTCCTCCTCCACGCACTAGCCCTATGGTGCGTGTCTCCTGCCCATTACCACCAGTGCCTACACCACGCACCAAGCCTCCTGTGCGTCTCCAGAGTCCTGTTGCTGTTTCCCACACTAGCCCTGAGATGCGTGTCCCCAGCCCGGTACCACTAGTTCCGGCACCACGCACTAGGCCTAATGTGCGTCTCCAGAGTCCTGTTGCTGTTTCCTACACTAGCTCTGAGATGCGTGTCCCCAGCCCGGTACCACTAGTTCCGGCACCACGCACTAGGCCTAATGTGCGTCTCCAGAGCCCTGTACGCACTGTTCCTTCTCCCCGCACTCGCCCTGAGGTGCGTGCCCTCAGTCCGGTGCCACCAGTTCCGGCACCACGCACCAGGCCTATAGTGCGCTTTGAGAAACCAGTGTGCCCTGTTCCTGCTCCCCGCACTAGCCTTGAGGTGCGTGTCTCCAGTCCGGTACCACCAGTTCCGGCACCACGCACCAGGCCTACAGTGCGCCTCAGCCGGCCAGAGTCTGCCGTCTGCTCAGCGGCGCCTGAACTGCCCGTCTGCCCAACGGCGCCTGAACTGCCCGTCTGCCCAACGGCGCCTGAACTGCCCGTCTGCCCAACGGCGCCTGAACTGCCCGTCTGCCCAACGGCGCCTGACCTGCCCGTCTGCCCAACGGCGCCTGAACTGCCCGTCTGCCCAACGGCGCCTGAACTGCCCGTCTGCCCAACGCCGTCTGAACTGTCCGTCTGCCAAGCGCCGCATGAACTGCCTGTCTGTACTGAGCCTTCAAAGCCGCCCGTCTGTACTGAGCCTGCAAAGCCGCCCGTCTGTACTGAGCCTTCAAAGCCGCCCGTCTGTCATGAGCCTTCAGAGCCATCTGCCAGACAGGAGCCGCTAGAGCCGTCCACCAGACAGGAGCCGCTAGAGCCGTCCGCCAGACAGGAGCAGCCAGAGCCTTCCGCCAGACAGGAGCAGCCAGAGCCTTCCGCCAGACAGGAGCAGCCAGAGCCTTCCGCCAGACAGGAGCAGCCAGAGCCTTCCGCCAGACAGGAGCAGCCAGAGCCTTCCGCCAGACAGGAGCAGCCAGAGCCTTCCGCCAGACAGGAGCAGCCAGAGCCTTCCGCCAGACAGGAGCAGCCAGAGCCTTCCGCCAGACAGGAGCAGCCAGAGCCTTCCGCCAGACAGGAGCAGCCAGAGCCTTCCGCCAGACAGGAGCAGCCAGAGCCTTCCGCCAGACAGGAGCAGCCAGAGCCTTCCGCCAGACAGGAGCAGCAAGAGCCGCCAGCCAGACAGGAGCAGCCAGAGCCGCCAGCCAGCCAGGATCAGCCAGAGCCGCCAGCCAGCCAGGATCCGCCAGCCAGCCAGGATCCGCCAGAGCCGCCAGCCAGCCAGGATCCGCCAGAGCCGCCAGCCAGCCAGGATCCGCCAGAGCCGCCAGCCAGCCAGCCAGGATCCGCCAGAGCCGCCAGCCAGCCAAGATCCGCCAGAGCCGCCAGCCAGCCAGGATCCGCCAGAGCCGCCAGCCAGCCAGGATCCGCCAGAGCCGCCAGCCAGCCAGGATCCGTCAGAGCCCTCCAGTCATGGGCTGCCCTCCAGTCATGAGCTGCCCTTCAGTCATGAGCTGCCCTTCAGTCATGAGCTGCCCTTCAGTCATGAGCTGCCCTTCAGTCATGAGCTGCCTTCCAGTCATGAGCTGCCTTCCAGTCATGAGCTGCCCTTCAGTCATGAGCTGCCCTACAGTCATGAGCTGCCCTACAGTCATGAGCTGCCCTACAGTCCGGAGCTGCCACTCAGTCCGGAGCTGCCACTCAGTCCGGAGCTGCCACTCAGTCCGGAGCTTGCCACTCAGTCCGGAGCTTGCCACTCAGTCCGGAGCTTGCCACTCAGTCCGGAGCTTGCCACTCAGTCCGGAGCTGCCACTCAGTCCGGAGCTGCCCCTCTGTCCGGAGTTGCCCCTCTGTCCGGAGTTGCCCCTCTGTCCGGAGTTGCCCCTCTGTCCGGAGTTGCCCCTCTGTCCGGAGTTGCCCCTCTGTCCTGAGCTACCTCTCTGTCCTGAGCTACCTCTCTGTCCTGAGCTACCTCTCTGTCCTGAGCTACCTCTCTGTCCTGAGTTGTCTATATTTAGGAGGGGCTTTGGTGAAGGTTCATGGACCATGGTTGGGGGCGAGGGTCGCCACTCAAGGGACGCTAAGGAGGGGGACAAAGACAATGGTGGAGTGGTGTCCTCGTCCTGCGCCGGAGCCGCCACCGCGGACAGATGCCCACCCAGACCCTCCCCTTGAGGTTCAGTTATGCGGCCGGAGTCCGCATCTTGGGGGGGGGGTACTGTCACGTTCCTGACCTTATTTTCCTTTATTTTACTTTGTTTAGTTGGTCAGGACGTGAGCTGGGTGGGTAGCAGTGGTGGGCCGTCAGGGCCTGCAAGGCCTTCTCTGCTGGCCTAAACATCATCAGAATATAATTTTTTTTTTAAATATATTTCCCCACAAATATGTATTAAATTATTCCCCAGAGTAAGAGTTATACTCTTCATTTCATAGCTTTCCTCTTGGTTGCACTGCTTCCAGCCCCAGGTTGAGATTTTGAGGGATGGTCTTTATGTTAGATCTTTTATCCAATCATATTCAGCCATCATGTGTTGCCAGGGGTCTAAAATCTGCCCTCAGGCCTTCAGAATCAACAGTGCGGGCGCTTGTAGCTTATAGTGAATGGAAATGAAAATTTAGTGTCAACCAATCAGCTTTAGAGTTGGCTATTGTACGCCTTCTGGCTGGCTCCAGTGTTACACAGGAGCCAGCTAGCAGGCGTAGTGCGTGTACGTCTTTTGATTGGATTACCAATATTGAGAGGCAGGTCCTATGGAGATCTAGGAAACTGAATTTGATAAACGAATTAATTCGCGTACTACTAAGCTGTTTTTTCAACCCACAATGGCGGAAGGAGGAGAAGATATCGATTTGGTCGAGGATATAATTATAACGCCATTCTCAAGACGAACTTTTCAAGAAAAGTTAGACATTGTAAGGAGAGGTCGCCCGACGCCACAAAGCCTGTCACAGGCGGGAAAGTGCTTCGTTCGCTCGCCACTTTCAAAGTTTCAACTACGAGCGCTGTCAATGGCTCACAGGCTCCTTGGCTCCGAGAAGCACTGCAAACTGTACTGCTGGGAATGCCTATTATTTGCAAGTGATCGATTTGGTGTTTGGAGCCACACTGGCTTTGCAAACTTGAGTTGTCTAACCAAGGCAGCAACGAGACACCAAAGTACGGCTGGGCACTAACAAGCAATGGTGCTTTTGAAAACTTTTGGGGACACCGGAGTGGATCTACAGCTCAAAGAACAAACGCGCAGGGCAACGGAGCTGCACAATGAAAAGGTGAAGGGAAATATTGAAAAGACTCATTGATTGTGTCATGTTTTTGGGTAAACACTGTTTACCCAAAAATGTCAATTTGTCAATTTCAAGGTGACGCAACGCCTGGTTATACTGCGTTTCTGTCTAAATGTATAGTTTCTAGAGCCATGGCATCATAATGAGGTGGATTAATTCGGGTGGGACTGTGTAGTACCTCACTGAAGGCCCAGGCCCCAGGCCCACGGCACGCCACTGGTGGGTAGTCTATGTTATGTGTTTCTATGTTTAGGTTCATTGGTAATTAGCCTTATATGGTTCTCAATCAGGGACAGGTGTTTGACGTTTCCTCTGATTGAGAACCATATAAAGGTAGGCTGTTCACACTGTTTGTTTGTGGGTGATTGTCTTCCGTGTCTGTGTATGTCGCACCACACGGGACTGTTTCGTTTTCGTTCGTGTTTTGTAGTCTGTTCCTGTTCGTGCGTTCTTCGTGTTATTATTGTAAGTTCGTAAGCTCAGGTCTGTCTACTTCGTTTATTGTTTTGTAGTTTGTTCAAGTGTTCATAGTGTTTCGTCTTGTTAAATAAATTCAGTATGTCATCATACCTCGCTGCGTGTTGGTCCGATCCATGCTCCTCCTCGTCTGAGGAGGAGAACGACTTCTACGACCGTTACAATAATGACAAAGCCAAAACAGGTTTTACAATTGTTTTTGCTAATGTATTAAAAATACAAAACTGAAATATTGCATTTCATAAGTATTCAGACCTTTTACTCAGTACTTTATTGAAGCACCTTTGGCAGCGATTACAGCCTTGAGTCTTCTTGGGTATGACGCTACAAGCTTGGCACACCTGTATTTGGGGAGTTTTTCTCCCATTCTTCTCTGTAGATCCTCTCAAGCTCTGTCAGGTTGGATGAGGAGCGTGCGTCGCTGCACAGCTATTTTCTAGCCTTTCCAGGCTGTCATGTGCCTTTTACCGAGGAGTGGCTTTGATCTTGCCACTCTACCATAATGGCCTTATTTGATGGAGTGCTGCAGAGATGATTGTACTTCTAGAAGGTTCTCCCATCTCCACAGAGGAGCTCTGTCAGTGACCTTATATATGTGGGACCCTATATAGACAGGTGTGTGCCTTTCCAAATCATGTCCTGTTCCATTGAATTTACCACAGGTGGACTCCAATCAAGTTGTAGAAACATCTCAAGGATGATCAATGGAAACAGGATGCACCTGAGTTAAATTTCGAGTCTCATAGCAAAGGGCCTGAATACTTATGTAAATGTGATACACTGCTCAAAAAAATAAAGGGAACACTTAAACAACACAATGTAACTCCAAGTCCATCACACTTCTGTGAAATCAAACTGTCCACTTAGGAAGCAACACTGATTGACAATAAATTTCACATGCTATTGTGCAAATGGAATAGACAAAAGGTGGAAATTATAGGCAATTAGTAAGACACCCCCAAAAAAGGAATGGTTCTGTAGGTGGTGACCACACACCACTTCTCAGTTCCTATGCTTCCTGGCTGATGTTTTGGTCACTTTTGAATGCTGGCGGTGCTTTCACTCTAGTGGTAGCATGAGACGGAGTCTACAACCCACACAAGTGGCTCAGGTAGTGCAGCTCATCCAGGATGGCACATCAATGCGAGCTGTGGCAAAAAGGTTTGTTGTGTCTGTCAGCGTAGTGTCCAGAGCATGGAGGCGCTACCAGGAGACAGGCCAGTACATCAGGAGACGTGGAGGAGGCCGTAGGAGGGCAACAACCCAGCAGCAGGACCGCTACCTCCGCCTTTGTGCAAGGAGGTGCACTGCCAGAGCCCTGCAAAATGACCTCCAGCAGGCCACAAATGTGCATGTGTCCGCTCAAATGGTCAGAAACAGACTCCATGAGGGTGGTATGAGGGCCCGACGTCCACAGGTGGGGGTTGTGCTTACAGCCCAACACCGTGCAGGACGTTTGGCATTTGCCAGAGAACACCAAGATTGGCAAATTCGCCACTGGCGCCCTGTGCTCTTCACAGATGAATGCAGGTTCACACTGAGCACATGAGCACATGTGACAGACGTGACAGAGTCTGGAGACGCCGTGGAGAACGTTCTGCTGCCTGCAACATCCTCCAGCATGACCGGTTTGGCGGTGGGTCAGTCATGGTGTGGGGTGGCATTTCTTTGTGGGGCCGCACAGCCCTCCATGTGCTCGCCAGAGGTAGCCTGACTGCCATTAGGTACCGAGATGAGATCCTCAGACCCCTTGTGAGACCATATGCTGACACATGCACATTTGTGGCCTGCTGGAGGTCATTTTGCAGGGCTCTGGCAGTGCACCTCCTTGCACAAAGGCGGAGGTAGCGGTCCTGCTGCTGGGTTGTTGCCCTCCTACGGCCTCCTCCACGTCTCCTGATGTACTGGTCTGTCTCCTGGTAGCGCCTCCATGCTCTGGACACTACGCTGACAGACACAACAAACCTTTTTGCCACAGCTCGCATTGATGTGCCATCCTGGATGAACTGCACTACCTGAGCCACTTGTGTGGGTTGTAGACTCCGCCTCATGCTACCACTAGAGTGAAAGCACCGCCAGCATTCAAAAGTGACCAAAACATCAGCCAGGAAGCATAGGAACTGAGAAGTGGTGTGTGGTCACCACCTGCAGAACCATTCCTTTTTTGGGGGTGTCTTACTAATTGCCTATAATTTCCACCTTTTGTCTATTCCATTTGCACAACAGCATGTGAAATTTATTGTCAATCAGTGTTGCTTCCTAAGTGGACAGTTTGATTTCACAGAAGTGTGATTGACTTGGAGTTACATTGTGTTGTTTAAGTGTTCCCTTTATTTTTTTGAGCAGTGTATTTCAGTTGTATTTTTTAGCATTTTTTTAACCTGTTTTTGCTTAGTCATTATGGTGTATTGTGTGTAGATTAAGATAATTTTTTAAAATCAATTTTAGAATCATGCGTAACACGTAACAAAGTGTGGAAAAAGTCAAGGGGTCTGAATACCTTCCCAATGCACGGTATACTAAAATCTTGGAAATCAATCAATCCGCCATCATTAACAAAATAGAAAAATCGAATGATTTATTATTGAAATAGAATGGGCGGCGAGAAAACTAATTATTACAATTTAAGGCCAAGTTGTTGTTCGTATGTATAAGTTTGTATGTGGAGTAAAAAAAAAAAAAAGGCAGGGGGAAAAAATAAAAATGGAACATGGACACAGGAATGTTCTTGCAACGTTTTGATGAAACGTGTCTATAACGTCAATATGTTATATTCTGAGAACATTGCAACCGTGTTCTGTGTATGTTTGATGTGACGTTGATGGAATATTCTCCTAACTCTCAGAGAACTGGACACATTTAATGTTCTTTCAGCTTCCCATAAAATCCATCTACAACATTTATGTTGTATATTCTGAGAACATTGTAAGCACTTTCTGCTTGAAATTAAGGGTATGTTCTCCAAAGTAACACCAAAACATGCAACAAAAAAAGGTTTTCCCCCTTACTAATGAATAACTGGACACTCAAACATTAGGAGAACATTACGTGTAATGTTACAAATACGTTCTCTCTCCTTAGAATTGTTAGCTGGGTGCCCAGTCACATGGTTTAGGCCTGTGTTCTCCCTGTACTAAAGATGTCCTCACTGGGCTGGTGACAGCACCACCTTCGGCTAATCCTTTCGCTATTCCTGACTATATCGATAACATGAGTTTTCCAGGAGTTTTGAAGGAGTTTTCCGGCTAGAGGTCAGTTAGCTAGTAGCCTGTTGGCTAGGTATTTAAATTTAACAAAACATTTTTTTAACCTTTATTTAACTAGGCAAGTCAGTTAAGAACAAATTATTGTTTATAATGACTGCCTACCCTGGCCAAACCCTAACCCGGTCAACGCTGGGCCAATTGTGCGCCACCCTATGGGACTCCCAATAACGGTCGGTTGTGATACAGCCTGGAATCGAACCAGGGTCTTTAGTGACACCTCTAGCACTGAGATGCAGTGTCTTAGACTGCTGCGCCACACGGCACAGCCCGCAGAGCTCTTCCTGTTGACGAGGAGATGGTGTTTTTTAAAATCTGTGTACTAGAGCTCCTGCCTTTGTCGATGCCAGCAAATCCTCTCAGATGAGTTGAATTACGAGTGAGTGTGTGCGTATGTATGTGTGCGTCTGCATGTGTGTTGGAGAAAAGAGGAGTCACACCATAACATAGAACTAATACATACTCAACTCTTTCTAAAGTTCTCCCTTCCTAACCCCCAGATCCACCCTGATCCATATATGACACAAGTGTGGAGTGACTAACAATAACACTGTTTGGGACAGATGGGAATGGGAGTGAGTGACAGGCGGCAGTGGCCAGTCTTAAATGAGGGAAATGGGTTGGTCCCTCCCCTGAGGTTAATGGGATTTGTGCAGAGCTGTGTGTGCCAGGCTCGCTGCCCTCCCCGTCCATGCTTGGTCCACGTGAGGAGTTCCCTGGCAGCGCTGGCTTGGAGTCAGTTGAATTGTTGGGTGGCATGCAACCTGCTAGCTAAGGAGATCAAGACATATATATTTTATTTTTGCAATTGAACAAGTAGCTTTGCTGGTCCCAGAGAAGGGGAGAAAGAAAGCCATTCTCTGAGGTCTTGGAGAGCAGGTTTCTGTTGGACAGCAGTATAAGATCCTGGATGAGGACCTTCTTTTCCCCTGCTGAAGTGGAAACCTGTTGTTCTGCAGCTGAGAACTAGGACAGACACATTGTTTGGTGGTCTTATTAGAATTGAATTGATTAAATAAGGATGGATTTCATGCCGGGGAAGAATTGATGCTGAGAAAAGAGGTAGTACAACATCTGAAATCCTCTTGAGTCGTAAACACTTCTGGCTATACAGTGTCCCGTTTATTTGTGCGTACGTTTGAGTCTGTGAGTTTGAATGTGTGAGAAATGAGGAGGTTTGATTGTGTGATAGTCTGAGTGTTTAAGAGTGCCTGAGAGAGGGAGAGAGAGAGCAAGAGGAATCAGATTTTGTTATCGTGTGAGAGCGAGTGAGGGAGGCAGAAGAACACAAGCCTCTGCCTGCGGGTGGAGACAGTGCGCAGCAGCAAGTCTTCTTAGGCAGGAGCACTCTGACTTGGCTTGTCTTCACTGCTTTACTCAGTGCTACTACAGAGCAGCAGGCAGCCGCCTACCTACATCTCACAGAAGAGACCGGACTAAGTAAGTCTGTCACCCAGGGTTTGGGTCAGGCTGTGACGCGATCTCTCTCTTTACATTACTTTACTCCAACTCTGTTTCTTGGATCTGAAGACAAGGGCTGCAGAGCAGACGGGAGAGGCTAGAGATCTCTCTGGCCTGTCAACAGAATGCATCTGGTGGTGGAGTCCCCTCAGGAGGCTGTGCTAAAGATGCTGCCCTATTTTGTTGAGAATGCCGTGCTGACCCAGAGCGAGAGATGCTGCATGTGAGTTTAGCAGAGTGCTTCTGTGTGGAGTGGGTGGGGACTTCTGAACCGTTCCCTCATAGATATAGTGTGTGATCTACAAGAATAGAAATGCTATAAGATGAACTGTGTGCCTGTGTGGTTCTAAGACAGGAGTGCATCCAGTGCTTCTTAGTTGTGTAGAATGTATTGATGTGTACGACTGGTAACTCAGTGGTGTACAAATGCATTAGGAAGGCTACTGGGATGTTATTGTGTACTTACACAATCTGTCCTAAATAATCTGAACAATACCTGCTAATTTGCCCGTCCATCTTAAATGTTACACTCCCCTCTGTATGTATTTGGACACAATGACCACTACATCAAGCTTGTGACTCTACAAATGTGGATATTTTTACAGCTTGTTTTGGTTGTTTCGGATTATGTTTTTCCCAATAGGAAGTGAATGGTGAATAATGGGTTGTGTAAGTTCAGTCATGTTTATTCTAAGTAAGAATAGAATATCTTTCTGAACACTTCTACAGTAATGTGGATGCTACCATGATTGTGAATAACCATGAATGAATTGTGAATGATGATGAGTGTGAAGGTTAAAAAGGGACAAAGATCATAACCCCCCTTGGTAATGGTGAGAGGTTAGCATGTTTTGTTGTAGCCTCTAACTTTCTCAATCATCATTATTCAAGATGTTTTTCTTTAATAGTGCCATTACATTATCAGGATTAATTTAGAAGTGTTCAGAAACATCTTATCTACTCACTTAGAAAGAAAATTACTCCAGTCATTATTTACCATTCAGTTCTTATTGGGCAAAACATAACCCAAAACAAACTGCAAATGGATCCAATGAGTTTGTAGAGTCACAAACTTGATGTAGTCATTGCGTGCAAGGAATATGGGACCAAATACTAAACTTTTGACTACTTTAATACTCTAAAAATGAATACATTTGTCCAAACACTTATGACTTCAAGTGGGGGGACTAGATATATAAAGTGTTTTAATTTCTAAACGGTAAAACATATGTTTGAAAATACCATCAAATAATAGGTGACATTCTGTACTGTCGCCTCATATGAAACATTTAATCTCAATTCCAAAATGCTGGAGTATAGAGACAAATGTAATTTTTTTGCTTCACTGTCCAAATACACACAGTGGGGAATGTATATAGCCTAGCTACTGGCTTGAAACTTCCCTAGATCAACTGAAGAGCAATCATGGGATCAAGTTAATGCGCATAACAAGCCTGATACTAAAATTAGTCATACACTTGTGATTGTATGAATTCTGCTCATTCAGAGTGAAGAGCCTGTCTTCTTTTCTCTCCCAGAAGAATAGGTAGGCCTACTCTATAATCATAAGGGATCATTGAGGCTATTTGGCAAGCCTCTCTATCGTTGTCTTTGTGTGCCGTGGTAGCAGATATATTTTTAGTCCTGGTGTTAGTGGAGAGGCTGATAGCAGGGTGGGTGCCGGAGGACTTGAGACACCAGAGTAGAGCAGAACAGAAGCTAGTTAATTTGACTGTCTGAGTATGGATGCTGGTGATTTACATGGCAGGAAAGGAGAGGACGGTTCACATTCAACACATCCTCCGATTGGTTTCTCACTGTGGTTTACGCATGCAGCATATTTCAATGGATCATACAGCATTGTATGTACTATGTGTAGATGCCAACAAAATAGAATGAAACTTTTATTTTGTTTTCTAGTAGGAGAGAAATACCCTATGTTTTCTATAATAGATTGATATCCTGCCGAGATATTACAGGTAATGCTGAAGGCAGCTCAAAGTGGTAAACTAGATGGAGGTAGAATTCATGGATGGGGATTATCTCTAGTGGCTTTCCCACAAAGTAACTGCACATACAGAATGACATGATGTTTGAAGAAGGTTCTCCATTTCCTCCTATAGACTTAGCTAGCTGCAGTTCTACCTCATATTCATCATTCCCTGACCGGAGTCTCCACACAGCCCCATACATTTTAACAACAGGGGAAAAAGAGGAGAGAAACAAAAGGCCAAAGTGAAACAAAGGATCTTGTGATTAGTGGCCGGCCACCCCCATGGGCCTGTCACTGTGGAACTCTGTCTCTGTGGTCGGAGGGGGGGGGGTAATTTTAGTGTGACGGCGGCACAAAGCAGAGCCTGTTGTTTCGGCGTTATTGTATGCTTGTGCCAGGCCTCTTCCTCCTCTGGCCTGGACACAGGAAGTCCAGTCAGGGACAGACAATGAAGGAGGGGGGTGGTGGGCTGACTCAGGGATGGTTCTTGACCCTCACAGGGCTTAAATATATGACCCCTGAATGTTTAGGCTAACCCCCTTTTCAACCAGACTTTTGTCATCAGCACAACCTATGGCATTTAGTGTCTCACCTGAAATACTGGTTTAGACATTTAACAGTACTTAGGCTTTGGTGTTGTCTAGTTTTCCTGTTAGGTGTTTGTTTTGTTCCTGTCTCTCATCACACCGGTACTTTCCAATGACATGCTGGTTTGCTAGACTGCACAAACAGGGTACATTGGGTATGTGTTCCGCCCTTCTGTCAGGTGGATTTATGAGCCTGGAGAGAGACTCATTCTGAAAGCACAGTGAAAAGGATTAATTGGAGCTAGCATGGAGAACAGCTTCAGCCCCACTTTGTCTTTCACCATCACCATTCTATATTAATTGTCACCTGCAGATTTCTCAGGAAGTCAACGAGAAGTTTGACATATAGCCGAGACAGGTGAGACATATATAAATGCTGTGTGTAGCTCCGAGGAATGCATTACAAAATACTGCAGCTAATTATTCAAGCTGTTTTGCATTTGTCTGGGCCAGCAGAGACCTGCCAGATCCCATCAGGATGCAGCAGCTCATGCAGGGGAAAAAGGCCAAATAAGCATTCAGGATCAAAGCTTGATTCATAGCTGCTGTAGGTTGAGGCTCCGGCTCCCTCTCAAACCTGTCTTACAGCTGGACTTTTCCTATTTGGTTTAGCGGCAGAAATAGTGGCAGCCAACACCCAAGATTTATCCTTATCTCAGTGCCTGTCTGGGCCTCCTGACCTGAAGCCATATATTAAACACTGTCTGGTCCCAAATATGACTTACCTACTCTCTTTATCTTCATTCCCTCTAACATAGGGCTGTAAAAGGTGTAAGGGTTCTGTTACAGGACTGGAACAGTTTGCACGGTGATGAACTGTGAGTGACCATGTGGCTCAGTCTGCCCAGATTGTTGCTTGATCCAGAGATCCTAACTGCTCTCTTCATCTGTTGTGCTTTTGCAGCCTGAGCGAGAGCTTCTTCATGGTGAAGGGTGCCGCCCTCTTCCTGCAGCAGGGCAGCAGTCCTCAGGACCAGAAAGCACATCCCCACCACAAACATGCAGGTGAGTACCTACCACACAACCAAAGGACAGGACCCAATGGAAGTTTGTGTTGCCAGGCGAAGTGGGTAAATGGTCCCAAAACTCAGACTAATTAACTTCATTACCCTGTCCATCTTAGATAGTGTTGTTATTGTTTTGTCTGGTTAGCCTATTTGCTGCTTTGTCTGATGAGTGTCTCTACCTGCTGTCCTGGAAAGCACACTAGATGAGTGAGTGCACCCAGGGTTGAGGTGGAGGGACAGTGTCTGGCTGATTATTAGCATGTTCCAGACGTGTCGTGTGTAGCTTAGGCAGATTAGTGGTTAAGTTGTGCTCATTAGTAGGCCTACCTTTGTTCCATATCAATCAAAACAGGACACTGAGGATTTGGCAGTAGTGCTGTCCCCGACAAAAAAAAATCTTGGTCGACCGAAAGTCATCTGTTCTTTCGACCAATCAATTTTTAAACATGTCGTTTTCCATATATAGACGCACCCTATGTTTTGTAAAAAATCAGCTATATACAGTGTCAGTCAAAAGTTTGGACACTTTCTCTTTCAAGGGTTTTTATTTTATTTATTTATACTATTTTCTACATTGTAGAATAATAGTGAAGACATCAATACTATGAAATACACAAGGGAGGTAGTCCGACAGTCCAGGTCACAACGGGTAATCATACAGATATTGCTCTCGCTTCTCTCACTCTTCATACCTCTCTTGGTTCGCTCCTCCTCTACCCCTTTGGACAGGCTGCTTCCTCTTTTATCCCCAAGCACTCCCTGGCTTAACGACCTACAGCCTCTCCTCGTTGGGGCAGGAAGTCCATCTAAGGCTCGGGGGTGGAGTCAGCAACCTGCAAGATATCTCCCCTCAATTACCACTCCCCTCACCTCTCCCTGCTGTCTGCCACAATATTATTAATATTAGCTTTCTGTGTACATCCAAGGGCAAGCCGTGCTGCCCTGTTCTGAGCCAATTGCAATTTTCCTAAGCCCTTTTTTGTGGCACCTCATCACACGACTGAACAGTAGTCAAGGTGCGACATAACTAGGGCCTGTAGGACCTGCCTTGTTGATAGTGTTGATAAGAAGGCAGAGCATTGCTTAATTATAGACAGATTTCTCCCCATCTTAGCTACTACTGCATCAATATGTTTTGACCATGACAGTTTACAATCTTAGGGTTACTCCAAGCAGTTTAGTCATCTCAACTTGCTCAATTTCCACATGATTTAGTTGATGTTTAGGGTTTACTGAGGGTTTTGTTCCAAATACAATGCTTTTAGTTGTAAAAAATATTTAGGGCGAACTTATTCCTTGCCACCCACTCTGAAACTAACTGCAGCTCTTTGTTGAGTGTTGCAGTCATTTCAGTCGCTGCAGTAGTTGACGTGTATAGTGTTGAGTCATCCGGATACATAGACACTCTGGCTTTTACTCAGTCAGTGGCATGTCGTTAGTAAACATTGAGCTCTTCTGATGCTTTAAGCTTACGGTTTGATATGTTAAGACAAATGTCTCAAGAGGGCGTCAGAGATCTTAACCTGACCCATCTATCCTCTTCCCGCTCCTGCTGGCTTTAGCAGATTTTGCCATTACTCTCCTGAAGTTGCCGGTAATAGGAACAAGGAATCTGCAACCTTTCTCATGTTGTATGCCAATTTATCTTACCATTTCTACCGATCTGCGTGCCAGTTAAGGTTTTCATATGCATATTTTCATGAAACAGTTTAATTTATAATAACGTCATATCTCAAAATCATTGTCATGTGGTTAATCAAAATTCTATCTTAAGGAAAATTATACAAACCTAAAAAAGTAACTTCCTTCCAAGTGGTTATCAAAAGGGTGAGAGCTGGAAAGATTTTTCAAATACATTGAGGAACTATTGTCATTCTGAATTGATGTCAAAACAGACTTTGTTTGCTTTCTGTTTGAGGTGAAGAAAACATTACTTTGAAAATCTCCACAGGTCATTAGTGGTGGTGCGCGTTAAGTCAATCAGAAATAATATCAGACCCCCAAATGGGCACATTTATATGCCTACATTTGCTCGCAGGCCAGGTAGCCTATAGGCCTACGCGCGTGCGTGTCCTTACTCAACATTGACAGGAGCGCTTCAAACAAAAGACAATGGACTAAATTGACAGAACTCGTAAATGGAATGAACCAAAACTTGTTTCTCACAAGTGTAGCATAGGTTGTGCACTCTGCAAACAACGTGTCCAGTCAGACAATGAGAACGGGAAGACTGGAATAATAGTATTGAATGCGTTAAAAGACATTACCGTAAACAAAATCACAAACATTGTAGATTAGAAATTATAGGAATTAACGGTAAATGTACTACTGGTGATATATGTAATGGTGAAGTGATAGACACTAACAATCAAACGCAAACAATTCACACAATGAAGTTATGAAACAATGAATGTGCACAAATTCATAAGATAGAGCCCATTCTGGAGAGAGACGTGCATTGTGCATCTGGGTGCATGGTCAATCCGACGTTTGCATTGTCCATGCAGCATTTACGGTGAAATGCCCTCAGCAGAGGTCATGGCATTTATACTTTTTGCACTTTGCGGAGCAGTGCAGAGCTGTTGTCAAGGAAGTGAGTTTGTGTTTATACAGGACGTACCGCCCCCACCTACCATCAACCAATCATGTCAATGCGGAGCTATACATAGCCCTCCGCGTTGTTACAACACTTGGGAGGCACATAGCAATGCGGTACAGAGCTCCATTTGGCCTCTGCATGCCTCTGGAGGCTCCACAATTGCATCACACTTTCCATATGGAGCCTCCGACCACATTTTCGGATCAGGTATAAATTGGCTTTTAGTCTAGGCCTCAGCAATGGATTAGTTCACTGAGATGGGCGCAAATATATATACAGTGCCTTCGGAAAGTATTCAGACCCCTTGACTTTTACCACATTTTGTTACATTACAGCCTTATTCTAAAATGGATGAAATAAATACAAATCCTCAGCAATGTACCCCATAATGACAGTGAAAACAGGTTTTTAGAAGAAAAAAACCCACTTACCTTATTTACATACTGTAAGTATTCAGACCCTTTGCTATGAGACTCGAAATTGAGTTCAGGTGCATCCTGTTTAGAACCACCGAGACTCTTCTTAGTGGTGGCTGCCCGGCCAAACTGAGCAATCAGGGGAGAAGAGTCTTGGTCAGGGAGGTGACCAAGAACCCAATGGTCACTCTGATAGAGCTCCAGAGTTTCTCTGTGTTGCAGAAGGACAACCATCTCTGCAGCACTCCACCAATCAGGCCTTTATGGTAGGGTGACCAGACGGAAGCCACTCCTCACTAAAAGGCACATGACAGCCCGCTTGGAGTTTGCCAAAAGGCACCTAAAGACTCTGACCATAAGAAACAAGATTCTCTGGTCTGATGAAACCAAGATTAAACTCTTTGGCCTGAATGTCAAGCGTCACGTCTGGAGGAAACCTGGCACCATCCCTGTGGTGAAGCATGGTGGTGGAAGCATCATGCTGTGGGGATGTTTTTCAGCGGCAGGGACTGGGAGACTAGTCAGGATCGAGGCAAAGATGAACGGAGCAAAGTACAGAGAGATCCTTGATGAAACCTGCTCCAGAGCACTTAGGACCTCAGACTGGGGCGAAGGTTCACCTTCCAACAGGATCACGACCCTAAGCACACAACCAAGACAACACAGGAGTGGCTTCGGGACAGGTCTCTGAATGTCCTTGAGTGGCCCAGCCAGAACCCGGACTTGAACCTGATCGAACATCTCTGGAGAGACCGGAAAATAGATGTGCAGCGACACTCCCCATCCAACCTGACAGAGCTTGAGAGGATATGCAGAGAAGAATGGGAGAAACTCCCCAAATACAGGTGTGCCAAGCTTGTAGCGTCATACCCAAGAAGACTCGAGCCTGTAAGCAGTGTCAAAGGTGCTTCAACAAAGTACTAAGTAAAGGGTCTGAATACTTATGTAAATGTGATTTCAGTTTTTTTATTTCTAAAAACATGTTTTTACTTTGTCATTGTGGGTTATTGTGTGTAGATTGATGAGTAAAATAATATATTTAATACATTTTAGAATAAGGCTGTAACCTAACAATTTTGAAAAAGTTAAGGGGTCAGAATACTTTTTGAAGGCACTGTATATTTGTTACTGCTCGATTTAAAAACAATCTCGGTCAACCAACAGCCTAATGACCAAACAGTCAACCAGTTGACTAATTGGGGTCAGCCCTATTTGGCTGTCATCTATTTTGTAACCTAGTCATTTATCTGCGAGTCTATTCAAAGCTTCAATGTCTTGCAAAGCCATATGGTATACCATAGGACCTAGTATAAAAGGATATAAGAGGTTCCAGTGTTTAGTCACCAGTATAATGTAAAGCATGATATTTCAAGTATGATTCTGAGGCAAAGGTTTTAATTAGTTAAAAACAAGATCCTGCAGTTGCTTGGGAGAGCTTAACATGCACTCTCAATATCAGAGAACCAAGGATAGTTTTTTTTTCTCCCAATGCTGTTCTAGTTTTACTCTGTGAGCTATTATTTTGTTCATTTCATTCCAATTGGTTTCTCATTTTTGGTTTCCTTGTTGAAGTGAATTCAAATGGAATTTGGAATGGTTTGCGTCACCAAGTGAATTGACATGATCTTGAGCACAATCAGGATTGGCTGCTAGCCCGCATTGAGTGATTAAGTTGGTCGGGAGTTACTGGAGGATGCAGTCATGTGTTTCTTATAGAGAAAGTGCTGTCTGTGGAAAGTGAACAGGCCATTTTTTTTAGGTTGTTTGCTGTAGGACAGAATGTTTTCAAACAGGAATGGATAATCTCCTTAGCCTGGCCTTTGGGTAATGTTTATCCTGTAGCCCACTGCCAGTGAACATTGCGCCTTGTAGTTAGAATACTTAGCGGTGCCCTCAGGTTGTGAGGTGACTGATTTCCGATCCATGAGCTGAGGCCACACTGTGCGGTCCCTTCTGTCTGAGTAACCAACCATTGCTGGCCCAAATCTTGGCTGGCCACTATCTTTTGTCAAAGCTGTAACAGTGGCAGGAGATGTCATGAAAACACCACCCAGTGAAGAACTTGCAGAACTTCCAAAACAAAAAGAAAGATACCTGCGTGTCAACTGATGTGGGCCTCAACCAAACCAAATGCAGAGATTAGCATTTGTCTCGGTTGTGAGTCTGAGCTGAGAACTCCTGTAGCCCCTGGCTGTTAAGGCCCAGAACAGTTGCAGAGTAAAGTACTAACTTACTAATACATGTAAATGAATATATGTCTGAACGTGTCTTTATGAGGCGTCTACCTATGGATGCGCCATGAAGCAGGGGAACATGCCCAGAGCCAGCGTGGCGCCGACAGCTGTAATTAAAGCCGCCCAGGAGGAGAGGACATAGTTTGTTTGCCAGTCATCAGAATACCTTGACTGACACATGTTTGGCTGCCACTCTTTACTGATCATTGTAGTGGTTAGGGTTGTCATTTAACGCCGCCATATCGAGTAGCCCTCCCTTTTTTGCTGTCTCTCTTAATGTCTCTCTCTACATAACTTAAAAGCATGTCTAATATGTATTGGGGTGCACAATCGTGGATTGATTTGAAAACCAATAGAAGAGTCTTAAAATGTATTCTATAACTCACAGGCAGCCAGTGCAGAGACTTTAAAACCGGTGTAATGTGTGCTCTCCATCTGGTCTTGGTCTGTACACTTGCTGCAGCATTCTGTATGTTTTGCAGTTGACCAATGACTTTCTTGGGTACACCAGACAGAAGAGCATTGCAGTATTACGCCGCTGTCTGTTCTGAAGCTGCAACGTAATTTTGGCCATTTTAGTTTCTGAGTGAAAAGTTCTGTTACCGAAATCCCTCATTTGTTTTATGAAAAACATTCCCTATTCCCTCAACCCTGTAAGCATCGTATGCATGTGACCAATCGTGCCTGACCTATAGTCTATCATAATCACATCAGTAAATTGGTTATAACAAAATCCGAACACAGTAATGGCGACAGAAAAATGGATCCCGAGGATGTGAAAAAGAAAAACGGGGACAGCCTTAGTTAAAGTTTTAAATGATCTTAGAGCCAACTATGGCTGAACCCATTTAGTCGACAGGTCGATTGTTTGGTCGATAGGCTGTTGGTCGACCAAGATGTTTTTGGTCGAGCAGTCGCAAATATTAATATTAATATTAACAAAATGTTTGTTGGTTTCTCAGGAGGGAAAGTGGAAGTCAGATCTGTGGAAGACATTTGACTTAGTTGTGGAAACGACTGAAGATTAATAAAAAGGAGGGTATATGAGCGAGTGTTGTGTGTATTATGTGCCAAACAATTGCTGTTAGATTACAATATATATTTTTTTAATGACCATTTAGAACAGTGTAAACAACACTAAATAAGTGTACCAGAGAGAATGTCTAACGGGGGAAAAAAATATATAAAGCCTTTATTACAGCAGACTAAAAACAGTTGCATGCATTCGTGAATTGCGGTTTATTTATTGTTTAGGCTAATTATTCAAAGCTCCCTTCATTTAATTTTAAAACTAAAATGCTTGACTGCATTTCACAGCATGAATGTCTCGTGTGCCGTGTGATGGCATGAATGAATGAATGAATGATTAAGGTAGAATATATATTGAATTATAGGCCTAATAACTACATTACTTATTATTATAACGATGATCATAATAATAATTGTAATTATAACAAGAAGGAGATCACGAAAAAGGAGGCTATAGGAGTGAAAGCTACGTGCATATTATGTGTGACAAACAGGTGCTGTTAGATTACAATATTATTTTTCTGCCTGTTTGGAACAGTGTAAACAACACCAAATAAATTATAAGTAATACCAATCTGTTCTAACATTATTTTAAAAGCCTTTATTACAGCATAGCAAAGATTAAAAACAGCCGAATCTGTGAAATTGCTTTTTGCAACATTTTGCTGTTGCATGAGGCTTGGTGCTCACGGAAACAGTAGGCTATTAAACAAACACTCAAACAGGCAACAGAAGCAAGATCTGTCTTATTTATGTAGATATATATGGGTGATTTCTAAAGCCAGGCACATTTAACAGTTAGGCTATTGATTATAGACCTAATTAAATCTCCTCAATTTTCTTAGACAATTAGGCTAAGGCAAGCGCTGTTTCCTCGTCTCTGCTGCCTCCGCCGCTTTGTTCTCAATCCCAATTTGCTGGTTAACTTTGCTATTATGCACATAACAACATAGGGAAAGGCACCAATTCAAGGAAGATTATGGTTCAGAACCGCGGACAGCGACCGTATCCAATGCGGGAGAAAGCGCATTTGTTATAAAATAATATTTGATTGATTAGTGTTGCATCATTATTTTTTACATAATATAACCGTATACAATTTCAGTATCACATGTCTTAGAGTGATGGACTGTGCCATCCCTGTGGTCTCCGCAATGGATTAGTCCACTGAGATGGGCGCGAATCAGACAGGTGTCTTTGGCACCTTGACAAAAATTAAATATTTGCGACTGCTCGACCAAAAACATCTTGGTCGACCAACAGCCTATCGACCAAACAATCGACCTGTCGACTAAATGGGTTCAGCCATAGTTGGCTCTAAGATCATTTAAAACTTTAACTAAGGCTGTCTCTGTGCTGTGGTGGGCACGGAAACCAGATTGGATTTTTAAAATAATTGGTACTTAAAAAATAATTTAGCTGTTTCAAAACCAATTTCTCCAGAATTTTGCTTAAGAATGGAAGGTTGGAGATGAAAGAGTTGAAAATTGCTAAGAGCTGAAGAATCTAGATGACTTTTCTTCAGAAGGGGTTTCACCATAGCAGTTTTTAATGCATTGGGGAAAGTGCATGAACAGGGAGTGATTTAACAATAGCTTGCACTTATTCAGATATGCAATTAAAAAATGTTTCAAAGACGTGGTGGGGATTCATTTTCCCTACATTTCTTAGGCACTGAGCAAATTTCAGGTCTGCTGAACACAAACTTGAGATTTGTGAAAAGTCTGTGAACACTGAGGCTGTACTCGCTTTAAGTTACAGTTTTAAGTGGCCATGTAGGCTACTGTGGCTATTTGATCATAATGTAGGCCTACCAGGGTGTCTTACAATAAAAAACAATGGAGTAAATGCATCCCATAACATTTTAACATGGAAATAGCTGTTCTATCGTTCAGCCTACAGTAGCAGCCAATGTTTGGTGTTCAATGTAGGACTACATTCCATGAGACTTTTGGAAGAAGAAGAAAAAACATGCAGGGGCTTGACATTGACCTGTGTATCCACTTGTCCTTCAGACAAGGAATTGACTGAAAATGTTGTTGTGTTGTTTGATGCAAGAAACCACTTTACAAAATAAAATGCATTATTATTACCATACCATTATCACAGAGAATCAGAAAAATTTTACTACCCTCTGCCTATTGGCTACTCAAAATACAAAACTGCCCATTTAAGAAGAAGAAATATGCTCTTTACCTGACTCTCTTCAAAGATGTCAAGAAATGTATACGTTTTGTGCTCTCTCACCTATGGCTGACTACAAATGATCTATAACTGAGCTAATGACTCACTAACTAGCAACGGAAAAAATGTGCACACATGGCTACATGCAGCTCTCGCGTTGATCTCAAAACAAGCGCATCTACTCACGACTGCTCATGCTGTAAACACAGTCCAGTTCAAAGTTAATGGTACAGATCAATGGTCTATTTGCTTATAGACCTACTGCAGCTCTGATTGTTTATGCCACACCGGTCTGTGTACAGTATGGGCTGAGCAGTGCTTGTCAATGCAATAGAATCATACACCGATGCGTTCTGCCTACAACACAATCTCTTGCATAGTTAGATTTGTTTCGGTATGCTGCATTGAAAGTGGCTAATATTGTGTGGATTCGATCACAATTGTCACAGTAAAGGGAAATGTAGATAGTGTTAACAGGGAAAACACTAGAACAGTGGTCACCAACCTTTTCTGAGTCAAGATTACTTTGAGTCAAAATGCAAGCCGAGATCTACCGCTCGTAAGCCTATGCAACATTAACCAATTAAAAACAGTACTTTAGCAATGAGGTTTGTGCAGTAAGCTATAGGCCCAATACATTATCACCGCATATTGGCTTTGCTTGAATTGCCCTGCCAATGCATTGTTGTTTGGGCAATTTAAAAATATATATATTTCAAAATTTAAGGTAGGCCATCTGATCACACCGGTAATAGATCCGTTGTTGTATTACTTGTGAAGCACAGCTGAGTGAGCATACATTTAAATTATTTGCTTTTTATTTTTATTTTACTGGGCTGATGGTCAGTCTTAGCAGAGGGAGAGAGCAGCAGACTGAGGGTCCGCCTCTCAACATCCCTCCGTTCTACATTTCCTCCAATGACACTGGCCAAAAAGGTACTTCGTCTTCCAACTGATGGCAAAACTCGAGTCGCACCACATTATTTCTGCCTCGTGCACAAATTCATGTTGTTACTCCTATGAACAGAGAAAGTGAAATATTCCTTGATATTGAAAAAAGACCCAAGCTGCTAATAATAACAACAAAGTAAAGCTATAGTTACACTTCCCTACTCATTAATTACTGCTGCAGTGCTTGTTTAGGCACTGAGTGGAAATAGGAAGAACGTGCATTTAATGACTTATAAAAGTGTTGAATGCAAAGTGTTGACAGTGCTGAGTAAGAACTTAAACATTAACTGACTCATAAAAACAGCAACACTTTGCTGTATTTGTTGACAGTCTCTCTCTAGTCTTGGTTTTAAACGTTTTGAAATCTCACAGTATCAACTTTGCTGTAGCTTTCTTTTATGCCTGCTACGTTACTGTGGACATGGTCATCTGAGCCATACGATCAGTCAGCGGTAGGTTTATAGTGCACCTGATTTGCTCTCTGGGCCGCCGGGAAGGCAGAGTTTGTACCTTCAGACACATGAAATGGTTCAAAATGGCAACAGTTTTCCTACCTGGCATGCAGGGCAGCTGAATCGGGTGCACCTACTGTCAACAACCCGAGACAACAAAAAATAGGAACACAACTATCTTTTTTTTTTTTTTTTTTACAGAAATGTTCAAAGGGATGTGCAATGTCTGCTTTATTTGAATATTTACCCATCTACCAATAGGTGCCCTTCTTTGTGAAAACATCCCAGGTCTTGGTGGTTGAATCTGTGTTTTAAATTCACTGTCGGCTGGTGGACCTTAAAAATAATTGTATGTGTGGGGTACAGAGATGAGGTTGTCATTCAAAAACCATGTTAAACACTATTATTGCACAGAGTGAGTCCATGCAACGTTTGTGACTTGTTAAGCAAATGTTTACTCAAAGGGGTTGAATACTTATTGACTCTTTTCATTTTTTATTAATTAGTAAACATTTCTAAAAACATAATCCACCTTTGACATTATAGGGTATTGTTTGTAGGCCAGTGACAAAAAAAATCTTAATTGAATCCATTTTAAATTCAGGCTGTAACACAACAAAATGTAGAATGTCAAGGGGTGGGAATACTTTCTGAAGGCACGGTATGTGGGTTTTTGGTAAAGGAATTACAAGGCACAAGGTAATATTTCTTGAAGTTACAGAAAACAATTTCTCCAAAACTAAATATATGTTGATATTAGTTGGCAGGGGTCTTTACGTCAACATTATTGTTTTTTGAAATATTTCTGATACCTTTTAAGACTTTTTCTAAGAGTCCTTTTCCATCTGAATCCAGAAATCAAAGCCTTTACTTATGCCTAATTGTTAAGATGGACAATTCATTTAAAAAAAAATGTGGATATGCCTTCATTTCCCCAAAATATACACTCTTAACTTTAATTTAATACCCAATTTGATATGCTCCTATGAACTTCACATGTTGGTGTTCATGGATCCTTTTACATGGAAATTCCCAGCTCTGGAGGGCACTGTTCTCTGCTATGTATCCTTTCATGACACTAGCAAATTGTGCCTGCAGCTGCTCACTCACTCAACGATAGAGTGCATTAAGTTGTCGTTTATGTTCTCACTCAACATCCATTGCCCATGCCATGATGAGTGATGTTCAGTTTCCTAATGTCAAAGATTTATTTCATATGACTAAGATGTATTTATAATCACAATAAACCATGTTATCTGATGACACTAACCAACCAGGTCTTTATTTTTTTCTGTTCTTCTCTTTCAACAGGAGACTTACCTCAGCACCTGCAGGTGATGATCAACATTCTTCGCTCGGAGGACCGAATCAAACTGGTAAGAGACAACACACACACACTTCCCCACAACCCTGGCCAGTGACTAACCACCTGGCACCATGACATAGTCAACCTGCCTGAATGCTTTTTATTGTGTACTAAAGACTTTATTTTTTTTATTTCACCTTTGTGTACTAAAGACTTGTTTGCTCACTGTAATTATTAGATAATGAGAACATGTTTGAACTCACACAGAAGAGCATTACCAAGTGTTTCCATGGTGTCTGTGAAATGGAGAGTTTATTAGTTTATCTACCACTATGTTCTCACACTCCATTGGAATGATGCCTCCCATGTATTAACAAACTGTTTTTGACTGTGAGGAGATTACTTTATAGGATTGGAGTGTATGTGTGTGTGTTACGGTTGGACTGTGTGGGTGTTATGCCCATGTCTTGTGCGTGTGGAATTACATGATGCAGCAGCCCATGTGTCCCTGCAGTCAGACTGTGTGTACCCTCTATGTTCAGAATCAGTTTGTATGACCTTTTTATCAGATCACATGTTGGGAGAGGTGCGTGGACAGGTAGGCAATGTAGCCTCGTTGTTTGTGAAAGAGTTGATGAAACTGTCACGTCCCCTGCTACAGGCGGTGCGGCTGGAGAGTGCCTGGTCAGACAGAGTGCGTTACATGGTGGTGGTGTACACCAGCGGACGACAGGACACAGAGGAGAACATCCTGCTGGGCATAGACTTCAGCGACAAGGACAGGTGTGTATGGGTCTGGGCCTGGGCCAGCTCGTGTGTGTGTCTCTTTCCTCACTTACTATGGTCGTCCTTGATGCCAGCTGTTAGACCCTTGTTGTTGTTGTAGCAGCATCTCCATTTGAAGTCAAACCAGGTGTGTTGATCTGCTGGGAACGTGTCTTTTGGTGTTGTTCCCAGTAAAAGCTGCTCTGTTGGCATGGTGCTGCCTCTGTGGAGTGACACCAAGATCCATCTGGATGGAGACGGGTGAGCAAGTCCCCCATACACATACAATTGTTCTGTATCTGTGACCCCTCTTTCAGACTACAGCCCCCTGCTATACACTCTGGAGAGAAACAGCTCTGTTTGCTTAACGCTGTAATAACTGGAATACCTGTAACTGGAAAAGCTGGAATACCAATAACTGGAATACCTATAACTGGAATACCGGTACAGAAAAAGACACTGAGCTCAGCACAGGCTAATGTGCTAAAATTACTTTAACCTCCACATGTGTTTTGATAGAGAGTTATGTTTTAGTGGTTACTAGGTATGAATCAGTGTGTGATCAGGGAGAGTCATTGCCTGTCTTGTGTCTCCCTCAGGGGTTTCAGTGTGAACACAGTGAGCCGGAATCATGTCTTCAAACCTGTGTCTGTACAGGCCATGTGGTGAGTAGACACAACCGTAGGAATGACTGCTTAATACATTGTTGTTAATGAAGCAATCCCACATCAATACATTGGCTGCTGAATTCATATCAGACCACACGGTTGAGGCATTTCAAAATACTCTGCCAAATACTGGTGTAGAGATGCAGGTGCATGCATCAATCAATCAAATGTATTTTATATTTCCCTTTTTACATCAGCAATTGTCACACAGTGCTTTACAGATACCCAGCCTAAAATGAATGCCATTTGTTCATGTGAATCAGCTCATTACCCATTAAATGCCTATTGGTAGAAAATTATTATACTGCACCAAATTTCTCCCAGAGTAACAAAGATGGTTGATTAAAGATAAATTGACCCACTTTGACCAGTGTCTCTTTCTAACCCCTGTCCCAGGTCGGCTCTGCAGATCCTCCACAAGGTGTGTGAGGTGTCCCGTAGGTACAACTACTTCCCCGGGGGCATGGCCCTCACCTGGATGGGTTACTATGAGAGCTGCATCGCCTCAGAGCAGAGCTGCATCAACGAGTGGAACGCCATGAGAGACCTGGAGACCTTGCGGCCTGACTCCCCCACCATGTTTGTCGACAAGTGAGTCTACAGAAATAGCAAATGGATATGAAATAACGTGAATAGTTTCACACAAAGTCAAACATGTAGAACGAGATAGACAGTATAGGAAATGTGTGATGGTCTGCTGGTCCTGACTGACCCATTGACTGAGAGTAGAGCAGTGTGCTGATGAAGCCTCTGTGTGTCTGTCTCTGCTGATGCAGGCCCACAGAAAGGGAGCGGACAGAGTGCCTTATCAAAGCCAAACTCCGTAGCATCATGATGTTCCAGGACCTGGAGAACGTTACCTCTAAACAGGTAAGCAGCGGGGAGGGATGAACTAAATGCACACATTAGCTGCGTGCCCTCCCTTTATAGTGCACTACTTTTGACCAGGCCAATAGGGCTCTGGTCAAAAGAAGTGCACAAAATATGGAATAGGGTGCCATTTGGGACAAGGTATTGAAAACAAACATCTTTGCATTACAGCCTTAACTGACTTGTAGTGTAGTCTTCAGTCAATTTCGACCAGACATTATTTGATGTATTTGAAACTGTAGTCAGGAATATTACAAGTACAAATGGTAGAATATCAAATGGTTGGGAGTTGATGAGTTTGCTGTCCCCTCAGATCCGGACGGAGCTGGAGCAGCATATGAGCTGTAACCTGATGCAGTACAAGGAGTTCATCGACAACGAGATGCTGCTGATCCTGGGCCAGATGGACAAGGCAACACTCATATTTGACCACCTCTATTTGGTTAGTCACCTGGCAACAACTCCTTATCCAGAACTGCTTGGAACCGCTCAAACTCTAGCTTGGTCCCAGATCTGTCTCTGCTCTTCCCAGCTCCATTGCTGTCATTGGAATGACAATAAGTGAGAAGAAGTTGGCATGCTAGCACAAACAGGCTGGCACTCAGGCTACTCAAACTCTGCTTAATCTGATGAATCAAGTGCATTTCATAAGTTTTCTCATTGTTTGAGGTCGAATTATCTATTTGTCTCAATGAGATTTGGCCTGCTGAAGCCATGATATTTGGCTGATAGTGCTAGAAAAAGTTGTACTCTGGAAGAGCAACATTTGGACAGCCATAACTGTTCAGCATGTGGAGGAATTGACTGTGTGTTTATGTGCAGTTAAGTCTGACATTTTTCCACGTTTGTTTGCAGGGATCTGAATGGAATGCCTCCAATCTGGAAGAGCTTCAGGACACTGGGTAAGTACAGCCTTTTGCTCGCTTCCAAGCATTTCTATTCCATAGAGTGAATCCGTTATTGGCTGTCATGTCTCCAACACTGTCAATGGACTTTTTCAGAGGCACTAAAGTTGTCACGAACATGATTAGTTGTCACGAAGGTTGTCTCATCGATTAGAACATAGATTAGTCATTGGTGTGAGTCAGAATATTGTGGGAGTATTATGGGGTAGTGTCTGTCTCTTCACCAGGGTGGGCTATATCCTCAACGTCACCAGGGAGATAGATAACTTCTTCCCAGGAACATTCTCCTACCACAACATACGGGTCTATGACGAAGAGGATACAGACCTGCTGGCCCACTGGAACGAGACATACAACTTCATAGTTAAAGCAAAGTAAGTCATGTTTGTCTCGAAACAGGTAAGAGGGATGGAAAGGACAGAGATATTGCGAGGGATAGAGCTGATAAAGCAAGCTATTCTTTACCATAACACACTCCTGTATAATCCTTTTTTTTATTCATACGTTGGTATTACATGTATCTTCTTGCTGTTTCACTTGAGGTACAGTAATAGTAGCTTACAGAGAACTGTGAGTGACTTGACTGGGGTGTAATTAGGGTAATTCGAGGCAGTGTAGGACCAAGTCTGTGACCAAAGTTGTCCTAGAGAAGGAAGCTGAAGATGGTTACCACTAGCAACACAAAGGCTGTCATTACCTTTGCCACAGACAGAGAACAGTCATTTGAGTGACAGAACTGGCAGAGGATTCTAGTCTGATTATCCTAACTACTCTACATTCATGGTGTTAACCCTACCAGAAAGAACCACTCCAAGTGTCTGGTCCACTGTAAGATGGGTGTCAGCCGCTCAGCCTCCACCGTTATTGCTTACGCCATGAAGGAGTATGGTTGGTCACTGGAGAAGGCCTTCAACTTTGTCAAGCAGAAGAGAAGCATCACACGGCCCAACACAGGCTTCATGAGACAGCTGGCTGAGTACGAGGGCATCCTGGACGCCAGGTACAGTCACACTCGACTACACCCTCTGTAATTACCATAGCCCAGATCAACTAGGGTAGCCCAACAAGGGATCAAAGCACTGAAATAGTGCCCTAGGTTATAGAGTTTGCTGTATGTTCTATGTGTATTATCCAAGCATATCTCCCATGCTCCTCCTTGCCCCCCCCCCCCCCCCACCTCTTTTGTCCACTTCCAGTAAGCAGCGCCACAACAAGCTGTGGCGTCCTGACCGCCCCGACCCAGACTGTGACCTCCATGAGGGCCAGCAGGCCCAGTGCTGTGGGGGGGAGTACCCAGCGAACCGGACCCCTGAGCCGGGGATGTCCCCCTGCTATGAGGAGGCTCTTGAGGAGAAGGGGGCGGCATGTCCCCTTTCCCCCTGCAGGATGATCAGTCTGGAGGTGGACCCCGCCTACAACAACTACTACTTCCGCAGGCTGTCTGACTCGGCCCTGGACAGTGACCCCTCCACGCCGGTGCGCGCTCCGCCCCTCCTGGACATGGAGCGGGTCTTCATAGAGATTGAGGACGTGGAGCGCGACGCCCTGCTGGATGACGAGGCCTTTGAGGGGCGAGAGGGCATGCCGCTGCCACACTTTGGGCTGGCTGGGGTGGGGACGGCGGCCCAGACCTCTTGCCGAGGACCAGAGCCCCTGGAAGAGCTGCGCCTGCGTCTGGAGTTCAGCACCGTAGAGGAGGAGGATGAGGAGGAGGTTCAGAAAGATGAGGCAGAGATGGAGGCGTTAGCACAGCCAGGAGGAAGAGTGGGGAGTGCAGGAGGAGGTGATGGTGATGGAGAGGTGGAGATGGTTCAGGAAGAGGAGGGAGAGAAGGAGGGCAATGGGCTGGACCTGGTAACCCTGAACCAGAACTCCAACAATAACAACCACTTTAATAACCTGTCCAGCCTCAATGTAAGTGGGAGCGGTTTTCATTATGGTGACTTCTGTCTCTGTAATATACAACCAATTCATATGTATATATAATAGCTCATAATAAATAGATAACTACATTAGTAAAGAGTAATGATTATTCTTTGTTTCTGACTACTTGTTTCCCCTCTGTTTAGGACACTGCTCCTTCCAAACCCGCTCACCCAGTCAAGCCTTCAGCTCTCTCGCGATCAGACAACAAGCCCAGCCATAACATGGATTCACTGACCCAGGATGCTGATCTCTGCCTTAACCCCACACACCTCCCCAGCGTGCCCAGTGTCTCTGTGGAGGTCCCAAGTGCCACTCTCCCTTTCCCACTTACCTCCCCCGACACACCCTGTACCCCCAGCCTGCTGCACCCCTGTGGCCCTCTGTGTGACTGTGCCAACTGTGCTGCTCCGCCCTCTACACCTCTGCCTGATGCCCAGGACTCCCCCTGCTCTCTGACATCTGAGGACATAGCTGGTGAGGCCAAGGGTGAGGAAGGGGAGCTTTTAGGGGTCTCTGAGCCTCTCCCTGTCCCAGAGCTGCTGGGACTGAACCTGGAGGAGAAGAGGCCGGTGGTGGCCTGCTACGTGGCCCAGCAGCAGGAGACTCTAGTGCAGCTACAGAGGTCAGGGCTGGTCCGCCGGAGGGCAGAGAGGCTGGAGAGGCTGTCAGGTCTGTCCCAGGAGGGGCTTCATCCCTTGGAGCCTCTAGACAGCCCCCACTCAGGAGCCAGGGAGGGCCCCAGTCCTGTGGAGGTGGAGTTCTCAGCCTTCCCAGAAGACTTCCCCAAGTCCTCCACACCATGCCCAGTGCCCCTAGAGCTGCTGGTGGTTCCTCTGACTAACGAGGCTCTGCTGGGTGCAGTGGGCTCTGGGGGGCTGACGCCCAACTCTTCCCCCCATGGCTCCACACTGACACGTAGCTCCAGCAGTGACAGCATCCGCAGCGTCAGGGGCAAACCCGGCCTGGTGCGCCAGAGGGCTCAGGAGATCGAGACCCGCATGCGGCTGGCCGGCCTCACCGTGCCCTCAAGCCTCAAACGCTCCAACTCACTGGCCAAACTGGGCAGCCTCAACTTCTCGGCTGAAGACCTGTGCTCCGTCTGCTCCTCGGATGCAGGCACCCTCCTGCTCCTCTCTCTTTCCCCAGAGCCAGGCCTACAATGGGAGTGCCCCTCCACCTCTTCCTCCACCCAGCCCAGAGCACACAGGGACCAGACCACCCCAGAGAGAGCACTGTCCGGGGGTCCCAGGAGCTGACAGGAAGGATGGAGGGACACTCCTCCACCCATCCCTCCATCCCCCAATCTGAGCTGGGGAGGGTCACACAGATTTTGGAGAGGGGAGAGGGACAGTCTTAAAAAACAAATGTGTATATAGAATTATACATGTATAAATAAACATTTGAATAATATAAATATATATTAATATAAATCCACATCATATATAAGGAAAAATAAACAGAATCCAAATATTATACCATAATCCAGACGGTATCTTGGTTGAAGGCTGCTCGGTATCTTGGTTGAAGGCTGCTCGGTATCTTGGTTGAAGGCTGCTCGGTATCTTGGTTAAAGGCTGCTCGGTATCTTGGTTGAAGGCTGCTCGGTATCTTGGTTAAAGGCTGTTCTTGCATGGAGCGCAATGAATGTGTGCGCAAAGATGAACCTCATACAGAAGACCTGGTCTCCATCAGGACTTAAAGTGGTGTTCATGTCTGGTCCTCTGCCTTTCTAGCTGTCCAGAGATCAGAGTTACAGCTTCATCATTATCATAATCATTATCATAATCATTATCATCACCATCATATACCCTGCCTTTCACAAGCAGATACATTTTGTTTTTATCACAGACTTTATCATCACAATTTGTTGTTTACTTTTCCATTGGTTAATGTTAATTGTGGTGTATTTTGATTAAGTGCTGCCTTAGTCAGAGTTGATCATCAGATGATATTGATTTTGCGCTATCATTGGGTATAGAGCTCCCGAAGTTTCACCATGTACTGAAAACAAAGGGGAGAAGTGGGTATAGTTGTCTGTGTTGTATTTGTCACTGCTATCTTGGGTTCAGTAAGCAATATGAGACGCACATAGACCGTAAACTTGTCATAACACAAACAGCACCATTAATTCGGTGTGCATCATGTATTTTGGGGAGAAATGTCGTGATAGGTCAAATGTATGTGACATCATCATATCGGGTATGCTAAAATGTTTTCTTCCTCTTTTCACCTCAGTGTTAATGACTATCCGTTACAGGTTGGAGGCTGTTACGATATTAGAAATGTATTTAAAAAATCATACAAGCATAGAATCTAGCTCCTCTGCTTCTGAGCCTGCGTTGTATTTAGGTATTTGCATAAAAAAGTTAATCAATCAGATTAATTTTGGATGAGCCAAATATATATATCAGAAATCATTTTCAAACAATTCAGATCCCAAAACATAGAATACAAAAACAAAAAGACCATAGCCCCCTCCTGTAAGTACTGCGGTGTGATTCCACTTCTGTAAGAAAAGTAATTCCTTCGTCCTAGTCCCCTCCATTTCTGACGCTTTCATGCTATAATGTCCTCCAAGCTTCCAACATGTCCCCGTGTCAAAACATCCAGGTGTCATTCCAAGAATCTTCTGGGACCATTCAACCTCTGTGACACCGCGGTGAAGTGGTGCTTTTCATTTTGTTCAAGTAGTTCTACAGACCCCGCTCTTGTCAGGTGAGAAGTTCACATGCTTTATCATAGAGATCCTACATCTCTACGGGCTGTATGTTGTATCTATATAGGATCTCTACAGGCTGTATGTTGTATCTATATAGGATCTCTACAGGCTGTATGTTGTATCTATATAGGATCTCTACAGGCTGTATGTTGTATCTATATAGGATCTCTACAGGCTGTATGTTGTATCTATATAGGATCTCTACAGGCTGTATGTTGTATCTATATAGGATCTCTACAGGCTGTATGTTGTATCTATATAGGATCTCTACAGGCTGTATGTTGTATCTATATAGGATCTCTACAGGCTGTATGTTGTATCTATATAGGATCTCTATGGGCTGTATGTTGTATGCAGGGTAGTCCGTAGTTGTCTGGTTTATAGTCTTAATATGGTTGTCTCCTGAGCCCCCCATACTGTACCTGGACTCTCACCTGAGATTCAACAACAGTAGAGTACATGAGAATGATATGATGACACAGCCAAAGGGGCCGGAGAAAGCCATTCGCTTAACAACATCTTGCAGCTCCTTTCTACCCTCCCTTCCCAACATGGATTAGCCTGTGTCTAGGCCTGGATTTACCCGTGTAGTTGTACAGGTTCTTTCTGAGACTGGCTACACTGAACACTAATCTTATTAGGGGTAGCGAAGTAGTAGCGAAGCTGAGAGAAACCCTATTGTATTTGTTGCCGTTCATTGTTATACCGGTTCTTTCCGCAAGGAAAAGTAACATGCAAATTCCTGTGTAATGGTAGGGCTGAGGAGGGTACAACTTGGCATGATGGGAAAGGCCCATAGTCCACACCGTCTCATGTAATGCCACGCCAGGGCCTCATGGTGGCGCTATATCAAGCGCTTGAAATTGCACAATTTGAAAGGTCATGCGCCTTATCCCATGTGACCTATAGTCCTGAAATTCAGTACACAGGTTTCTCTCCTCACAAGGAACACATTTTCCTCAAGATCCCATAAGGTCCGCTATGATGGATTTTCTGCCATTTAGAATTTTTTGAAAAACACTTAAATTAAATCTCCTCCGGAACCACTGGGCCGATCAGGTTGAAACTTGATTTATAGCATCTATGGACCAAGGTCTCTCAATGCAATATTTTCCTGGCTAGCATCTGAAAGAACATGAACCAATAAACATTCAAGTGGGCGTGACCTGGCACATAAATGCATAAAAATCTGACACGGTTATTCATATTGTAACAACTTGCTATACATGTTCAAAACACTGTCTGAACTTAACGTATGCAAGCACATTTAGATCGACCACACAGTGGCTAAAATGGGCACATATTTACATCTCTTGATCTGTTTGACTTAGTCGTGAAATTTGGCACACATGCTCAGGGAGGCGAGTCTAGCTAAACTGTAGAGTATGGTTCTGTTTGGCCGCATGGGGGCGCTGTTGGACATGAAAAATAATACATGCGAGCTCATTGGCTTATAGCGGCCATATTGTTTGAGCTAGAGTCTTATTTGAAGACGTGTCTATAGATGCTAAATACCAAATTTGGTGCTGATCGGTCCAGCGGTTCTGGAGAAGATGTTTAAAGTAGTCAACATTTGAAAAGGTCCAAAATACATCAAAAGTATGTTGCATGATCTGTTGGATTTTGAGTTCTGATATTTGGAAAGCGTGGGAAGGAGTACAGAAGTGGCTCGCCCTAGGGTGACGTGTTTAATTTGCTCTGGAGTCATAGCTTGAACCCCGGCATGGCTGCTTGCAGCTATATGTTAAACTGCTCTCAGTCAGGTTTATAATTTGAGCAGGGAACTCACAGGATTCCCCACCTCCGTAACTTCTTTTTGATCCACGGTTGTCTGTAATCATGTCCTTTATTGCGTCTGAGAACTGAGTTGTGCTGCATAATTGAATTTGTGAGCAGTTGCATTGGGAGTTGTACAAAGTCTTCTTTAGGTTCCAGAGAACGTTTTTCTCTGATCTTTCCTCTGAGGGTCACACCATTCCTCATGCATGAAGTCACAAGAGCCATGTGCCATTTCACTTCCATCATTCTTCTTTCTCTCCCTCTTCCTGTATCACTACTGCTGTTCTGAAAGTGTCCCACTGACTATTTCACATTCTATGTCACCCAATTCATTCCACTCAGCTTGTCTTCATCTATAAGTGAAAAGAATAGAGGTTCTTTATGCAACATCTTGCTACTTTGCCATATGTTTTTTTACAAAAATGTTGCAGTCAAATATTTTGTTTTGAAATGTTTTTTTAAGTTCAGTATTTGTGTGTTTGTGCATGAGAGTGGTTACATGGTTACTGTGAACTATTTATGAGAAGTGAAAATAAACTTTAAACACATGAATAGGTTCATATTGCACATGCATTTCTCCCACAAGTATGAGAGCACATGAAGTATGTACTGTATGTTAATATGTATGTACAGTAGTTGATGATGTTACAGAAGATACTGCTGTATAGTACTGTTTGTATGTGTCTGGTAACATGGAGAGCACAGACTTAATTCTTCCCAATGACTCCAGTTCCTGTGCGGACACACACACTGTTACTGCAAGCAGTGTCCTTCCAGTTTTAATCAGTTGTACTGTGTGTGTGTTTGTGTATGTATGTACATATGCTATTTTATTGAAATGCTGTGTCAGAGATGCCTGTTTTTATTTTTGGTTCTATTGGGCACAACCCATACAGCCACTTACCGCTGAAATCTTGACCTCAAAGAAAGTGTTCAATTAGCTGGCACATTGCCTGTCTACCCAGGGTTCTCCCCAAAGAATGTAATAGAGGCGCTGTGCCACCTTGTGGACTAGCTGCGCCACTGTAATATTTAGTTTTTAAGTCAATTAAAAATAAACATAGTACTTTATTTGTTATCATATATGATTTTTGGGAGGTCTAAATTGCAGTAAATGGCAGTTACAGGTGTTAAAAAAATGCCAAAATTCCTGGGGAGAACCCTGCTACCATGATAACATTTATGATGCACTATCAAGGAAAAGATACTGTGTAAAAGTGTATATTTGTTGTGGCACACAGAAACACTGATGTGCACATATACAGTACCTCTGTACTGTAGAGATGGCTCTGTAATGTTTCTCCCCAGTTTACACCCTTGCTGCTTTCATTACAGGATGAGGGTTTAGTTGCCGTTTTTCCTTCTCTGCTGTACAGTAGATCTCAGAAGGCAGAACGATGGATGTGCTTCCCAGGTGCAAGGCCAACATCTCTGGACAGCAGGGCTGTCCTATGGTGTGTGAATGTGTGTGCAATCATGTAATATGCACACTGGTTAAAATGTGAGTGGCAATCTGGTCCCTTTTAAAAATGTATGCCAACCTCTGTTGTGGGGTGTGTTCAGTGTGGCGTCTGATGCTGCACACAGTGCAGATGGCGGTCCTTAGTGGTATATGAGTGTGTGAGCCATTAGTCCACATCCATTTAGGTTTGATTTATGGACACACAAGTGCCTTAGCCGGGAGACCAGAGGCATAGAGCAGTGTGTGTGTGTGTGTGTGGAGCTGCCAGTATTTCAGAGGGTTTGGATGGAAGGGTAGATGCATGATGGGACACTCTGTGGCAAGACTTCCCTTTCGCTTTAGTAGAACAATGGCCTTGCATTTCGTTTCAGTTCTTTCATTGTTGTTATTTCTAGTAATAGACTTCGATGTGAAACAAGAATCTGAAACCTGGTGTTCCTTTATTTTTTAACCTTCTGGTACATTCTTTGATTTGAAGAGGAATAAAACTGAATCTCCTCTTCTCTTCCTTATCACGTTCACATGTCCATCAGGGTTGCCGAGACGGGATCTTGACTCCAAACTTGTTTGTGCCCTTTAAATGTGGAAGAAGACCAAAGTTCTATCCATGGGTGTTGTCACTAAATAGAGACACCATTGAAGCTGTTAAAAGATACAAAATGAGAATCAGAATGTATTTTATTTATGTGTGTCTGTGATCTCTGTTACATCTTATGTATTGCACTTTTGGGAGAAACAGAAGTGATACAGTGGAATCATCCGCATTGTGTCATACCGATAGATGAGTGTTCCTATCACTAATGGTTTATGAAGCTTCTCATAGGCTTAAAGTCAAACCAATTTGGCAAAGATCACAGTGATAGGTTGCTCCACAGTTTTTTTTGTTACAATTTATCTTTTTTTATATTGAAGTATGCAGTAATTTTTTTGTACTGTAATTTTGCTGTAGTTTGAATGCATATTGCACTTTTTTTTAAAACATTTGTTAAAATAATGTACCGTATGTGTTTATGAAAATAAATGTTTTTTCATGCTATCACAGTATTACATTTTTCTTCAACATTTTTTGTTGTCATATCTCCAAACTACTACTGTTTGAGACATTAGATCCACAACATAGCCTTTGATCTGCTAATTCACAGACAAACAGTTACACAGCAGGGAGAGGAGGCATGTGGTATCACAATCCCTGTCTTAGGATATATTTAATTTCTCCTGACATTGAACATGAAGTCACAAAGAGAGATGTGGTAATAAATCCTCTCCCAGTGACAGAAGACTGTCCTCTGATTGCTACAGACCCACTGTGAGTGATGAAATATTTCATAGAGGGGAGGGGTTGACGTTGCTAAACATTGCTAAGTGCTTGGGTCAAGACTGCACGATTGACTGTAGTGGCCCACATCCTGAAATGAAATTGCATAATGCCCCCATCTGTATACCTTGGCAGGAGAGTGGTGTTATAATAACCAGATTATGTAGCGCTTGGCTTGACTGTCCCAGTTTGAAGCACTTTTGCTGCCGGCTGTGGTTCCTCCTGGCCCGTATGGTAGTGTGCGTGATTAATGATGGACCGTTCTTCATAAAATGGCATGTGTGTGGGGAGGAGGGGAGTGGAGTCATTCTTGCATTGCTGCGCTGTTATGTGAAAGCCTTTAACACAACATGCTTCTCCTGAGGCTGTCAGTTGGACAAAAAATGCCATAACAGGGTGAGCTAAACAAGTATCAAAGCTTTTTAGGTTCTATATATACTGAACAAAAATATAAATGTGAAATGCAACAGTTCATATTAGGAAATCAATCAACTGACATAAATGAATTAGGCCCTAATCTATGGATTTCACACGACTGGGCAAGGGCGCAGTCAGGGGTGGGCATGGGAGGGCATAGGCCCACCCACTGGGGAGCCAGGCCCAGCCAATCAGAATTAGTTTTTCCCCACAAAAAGGCTTTATTACAGACAGAAATACTCCACATTTTCATCAGCTGTCCTGGTGGCTGGTCTCAGATGATCTCGCAGGAGAAGAAGCCGGATGTGGAGGTCCCGGGCTGGCGTGGTTACACGTGTTCTGCGGTTGTGAGGCCAGTTGGATGCACTGCCAAATTCTCTAAAACAAGGTTGGAGGTGGCTTATGGTAGAGAAATGAATTTCTATTCTCTGGCAAAGCTCTGGTGGGCATTCCTGCAGTCAGCATGCCATTTTCACACTCCCTCAAAGCTTGAGACATCTGTGGCATTGTGTTGTGTCACAAAACTGCTCATTATGAGTGGCCTTTTACTGTCTCCAGCTCAAAATACACCTGTGTGATGATCATGCTGTTTAATCAGCTTCTTGATATGCCACACCTGACAGGTGGATGGATTATCTTGGCAAAGGAGAAATGTTAACTAACATGGATGTAAACAAATTTGTGCACAAAATTTGAGAGAAATAAGCTTTTTGTGCTTCTGAAAAATTTCTGGAATCTTTTATTTCAGCTCATGAAACATGAGACCAACACTTTACATGCTGCGTTCATATGTTTGTTCGGTATAGTTGTCTGAAAACAACAAGACTTTAATATTTTGCTATATGTTTTTTTTTTTACACTCCCTTAAAACATAAATGAGATCAGATCTTCAGGTAACTGTAACTCATTTGAGCTCCATGATAATGTTCTGTGCTGATTTTGATGGGAGGCCGTAAAAGGTGGTAGACAGCGTCAAATGTCATCCTTGGTCAGCAAACAGGTTAGCAGTCTCACTTTGACTCCCTTTGCAGTTGGGCCGACTGCTATGCTCACAGATTTCAGAATGGTGGGAGGTGGATTGTGTTGATGAGGAGTTGGCATCATTTTGCAATGACGCAAACTCCCTAGAGTGTAATATCACACTATTCAAACGCAAACAGGCACCGGTTGCCAGTGGCACTGGCCCTCAGACTCAATGCTAGCTGGCTGTCGGCTGGCCCTTCTTCCCCTGCTCCTGCAGCATATGTTGCTGGTGAATTCTTGGCTGCCATACCTCCCCCTTTGTTTTATTATCTGAGTAAGTATCCTGTTTTGGAAGTTACTATGGAGACCGGGGGAAAACAGAGACATTTCTCAGCTATTGTTCATCTCTCTTGCCTCCCTCCTGGTTAGTCAGGGGCCTTGGGTTGCCATTTACTGCAGCCATACTCTACACAGAGGAGAGGAACTCACCCTCTGACCCTCTCACACACATAAACACACACATGCACATTCTTTCACGCTCTCCCTCTTTAAAACAGTTTTCTGGCGTGTATTCATATGCGGCAGGCCATGGTAGGAGTATGTAAACACAATTGGGTAAGGAAGAGGACGTTCCTCATCTTAACAGTCTGTATAGGTTAAGGAGTTCTATAGCTCATGGTGTTGGGATTCGTCTGCTGAACCAGACCCCTCATGCTGTTTCCTAGGAGACTAGCAACTCTGCTCTGAAAAATCCACTCACAATCATAGCCTACTCTGTCTGTGCCCTATTGAATATCCCTACAAGTGAAGATCACGCTCAGAGATGTTTCTAAATCTGGGTCTTCAAAGGTCCAGTGCAGATAAAAATGAGATTTCTTTGAAAAGACTGCCTGTTTTGGTGGGATGGAGTCTTGGCCTGCCTGGTGACATCACCAGGTGGTAAATTAGTTAATACACCAATAAGAAAGAGAGTTCCAAACCTCTCTGCCAATAACAGCTAGTTTTCAGTTTTCTCCTCCCCACTCAGTCAGTTCTACCAACATTCTTGTTTGAGAAATTGCTCTTTGCTAACAAGCTATTTATTTTTATTTTCGTGTAGGCCTATGCTTTGTTCCAACTTATACCTGAAGCATTGTGGATGCATTATACCTGACCATGATAAGGGGATATCAGACGTCTAGTAAGGAACAGCTCAATATGTCCAGAATTGGGGGAAAGGTGCTCTAGAACTCAATATAAACACATCTTGAATGAGTTGATGAGGAGTAGGGCTCTGCATGGTGGATTTATAGATTTTACAGGTTTCAGTGTGTTTTGTATCTCACCACAGCATGGAAATTAGAAACTGGGAGTTTGGCCTTAATTGATAAACCTTGACAAGACACTTATTGTATTAGGCAAATGTGCTGTGACGTCCCAAGGCTGGAATATAAGCCTCCCTTGCTAGTGCAGTTGAGGGAGGACTCAACATAACCAACCAACAAAGAGTGCTCTGTCAGTCCTGGGAGAGCAATCGGCTGGGAGACAACTAACCGGTGAGTGTCCGTCTCGCTCTTACACAAACAGGACAGATCAAAACTATATTCAACACCTCACTGTAGTGACTGTAAGGAGCCAGGCCTAACCCTGGCTGCCTCTCCAGTCAGACTGGTCTCATAGACTAGACGTAACATAGTAAATGTAAATCCGGGACACTCAAATTAGTATGATATGTTACGTTTGGTATGGTTACATGAGACAGGTTACTTAAGGGAAAAATTAAAGTAGGGTCATTGGTTGGGGTTGATGGGTGGGTGTATATCGTGAATGTCTAGAAACCCAAAGGTTGCATGTTCGAATCTAATCACGAACAACTTTAGCAACTTTGCAACTACTTAGCATGTTAGCTAACCTTAACCCTTGAACCTAACTCCTAACCCCTAGCCTAGCTAACATTAGCCACCTAGCTAACGTTAGCCACAACAAATTGGAAATAGTAACACATTAATTTTATTTGCATATTGTACAAATTGCAATTTGTAACATATCATACGAAATGGATGATGGACATACACAAATTAATACATACCATACGAAATGTAACATATCATACTAATTAGAGTGTTTGTGATTTAAATGTACTATGCTACCCCTGAGTCCAGCTTGCACCAGTCAGCTTACCAGAGTGCTGGGAATGGGTAGCCTACTGTAAACTGCCTTTATTCAGGATGCTACTGTAAGACTAGAATAACTTTTTTTGCATGTGCTTCCTGGCTTGTTGTTGGTTTGACTTCCCTTTATTCAGGGTGTATTGGAGCAGCAGAACACAAGGCGATCAAGTGATCTGCCTTGGGCGCTACGGCTGAAGGGTGCAGGACAATGGGGTAGTTGTAGCCAGCGATGGGCTGCATTGAGGCAGGGGTCCTCCTCATGGTGCTAATGGGGCCTGCAGGACTCTCAGGGGTCTGAGCTGAGGGTATTTTTAGGGTGAGCCTTTGTAGTAATCAGTGTTCACATGACTGGAGTGTGATGTAAGGAACGTTTTTTTTAACACAGAAATTATTTTATACAGTCTACAGGAGTTCAGTTTAGCTGTGACTCCATAGTGAGTTTGATGTACAGTGCCAATGCTATAGAAACTATCAAGTCTGAAACCTTCTCTCTCTAGAGGAAAAATGATGGTAGGCTACACTTATCTTCATTTCAGCTACAATACTCTAACACTGGACTTAGAGCTGAGTGATATATATATAATGTATATACCATGTAATGTAAACATGTATTTCAACATTTTAATATATTGTTCTGTAATTTTCATTTCAAATTGCATGCATACACGCACAGAGAATTCAATGTTTTTTCAACATGTTTGTATTTCTACACAGCGAGTGAATGTTAGATAAGATGTTCTCACCCAGTCATGTCTCTGTCTGTCTGGTAAATGTTCAGCAGTCATACGATAAGGAAGCAGCAGCCACAGCAGTGATAGACAGGGAGAGAAGAGAAAGGGGGCATTGACAGGAAACAGACTCTTGTTCTAGAGCTCTGTCCATTGTGCTTCATTATTTTCTCTGCTTACCCCTGCAGTTCAGTGTGAGAAAATTAGCTCTGTAACATGGTGGACAAACTGACATAGTCTAGCAACAGGAGTGGAGGCCTAGATCACTTATGGGTAGCAATGGTAGCTATTGGACGTACTCATGTGCAAACAACTAAAAACATTAGCTAAACACAAGAAACAAACACCAGATATACTTTTTAAGATTGATAATACCCCTACAACAGCCTGCTAAAGAACAATGGATGGAATACTGGAATAACAAAGAGAAAAGCAAAATGTATAAGCAGTAAGTTATTGTATGAAAATCCTGCTTTAAAATATGTGAAATACAGTATTGGATTTCCGGCGTTCATTTATAGAATAGGTCAACTACTGTTAGTGAGAGCAAATATCCGGTGATTGGTTGAATTGCAATAATCGAACAAAAATAACTTAATCCAATCTTGGGAAAGACATTTTGTTCAGAAAAGGCAGACAATAGTCTCTAGCAACTTTATCAAAAACGTCATAAACTCCCAAAGAGAGAGAGGGATTATTTTCATTGTGGCTTTAGATATCGAATGGCCTTATGTGCCTGGGCTTCATCTGCAGTCGAATCAGGTTTCCCTCTGACCATCTAAGAGCCTGGAATCAAAGGGCTATATCCTGCATTCTGTTCACCCTACTATTAAATATTATTTCAGGATTATCTAATCACTTTGTTAGGCTGCTGTTTCATTCACTAATGTCCTACCTCCACATTTACATATATCAGAATTTGACAATCCTGGCTAAGGTCCTACGTGCTGACTGCTGACATGATCATCCTCAGAGGGAAAATGAGGGAGGTTTCAGTTAAATCTTGTGACTCCAATGTATTTTTCTTAAGTTGACCCAATACGGGTTAACATTGCAAGAACATGAACAATCTAGAGTGATTGTGGTCATAAGACGCTTAGCCAGAGCAGACCATGTAAATTACTTCTGTTTAGTGTGACTTTCTGCTCTCCTTTAGCTCACATAATGTCATAGTGGTATATAATGTCTGCACTGTGTCTACACATAGTCAGATTTGAGCTATTTCACAGTAAATGAATCTGGCTTTGTGCCTGATATCTAATTACACTGCTCATTTTCCTGTCTCTACCTCATGTTTCCAGCTGATGTTTCCACCTCTGCCTGTTCTCAGTGGGACATGTATTTATTCATACACTCCGCTGTGAAATAAAGTGGTTGTGGGAGAGACAGGGAGAGCAGGGCACAGTGGGAGAGCAGGGCACAGTGTCTACAGTTAGATAAACGGTGGTGGACTGGCATGCCAAAGCCAGTTGTAGACTGCTACATAAGAGTGAGGATGGTAATGGCTTGTCTTTCTCCACAGACTAGCATGGGGCAGAATCAAGATAAGGTGGAGGAAGATAAACAGGTCAGCGGTGGAGAAGCGGAGGAGAGGGGGCCCTGCATCGACCTGGGGGATGCAAGTGGGGACACAGGCGGTGCCATGGAGGGAGGAACACCCCGTGAGGAGGCCGGTAACGCCGGGGAGGATCCAGGGAAAGCAGCCCCTGAGAATCTGGATGAAGGCCCAGGCAGGGAGCCAATAATACCTTCGGCAGAGAAAAACCTTAGCACTCAGAAAAGGGTGAGTCCTTCCACGGAGGGGGAGATGAGAGAGGAAGGGGCTGGAGGAGAGGAGGGAGGCAGGACTGCTCTACTGACTCCACAGGATCCGGACAATAGCCAGAGCCCAGAGAGTCACACACAGAGTAAGGAGAAGGCCAGAATACCCAGACAATCCACCCAAAACGTGAGGGATAAGGAGAAGAAGGAGGGTAAAACTGCTAAGATGTATCGTCGAGATGAGAGAACAGCGCCACATCAGAAAAACCAGGAAGAAAACCTCTGCTCTGCTTTAGGGGAAGTTACTGGGCAGATGTATAATACAGCTGTGGAGAAAACTGATGCCACAGTTTCAATGGGTGAGGCCACCATGGAATACAAGAAGGAGGGTTCTGTAGAAGTTGGCAAGGGTGGGACTAATACGGGAACTACTGATAACGTCGAACAAGAGGGAGGAAGAAAGAAGTTGCCTGTTCAGAAAGACCAGGAAATTAAAAATGGAACCTCCGAGGCAGTTGAGGATGAAGACACCAAGTGCACTGATGGAGCTGTAGGCGGTTTGAGAGAACTGACGGGTCCCTATAAGACTAAACATCAATCATCATTGAAAAAGACCAAAGGGAAAAAGTGTCTGTCAGTTGTGGGTGGGACCTTGAACCATGACCATCCAACAGTGGGAAAGGTAAAGCCACATGACGATGAAAACAAGGGTGACATTGAGAAAGAGAATAAAGCGTCAGAGGCAGCAAGATGTGACATCTCATTCCAGTCTGGCCGGAATGATAATTACAAACAAAGTGAGCTGGACAGGGCAGGATCCCCTACAATTGACCCTCCCAATCAAGGGGACAAAGAAGACTTGCCCATGGTGCCTGTAGTAGGGCCAAGCTCTATTTTGGAGAAGCTACTGAAAAGAAACAAAAATGAGGCGTCTCCAGATCTCTCCAAAGTTAGAAAGGTGGTCTCTGTGTCAAGGGACCAGTCTGACGACCATGACCAGCTGAAAACATCTGAGACAAAGCCTTATCCACAGGGTGTTGAGACAGGGGCCATATCAACACCAATATCAGCAGTGAAGGAAACAAAACCAAAACCTGCCGTGAAGGAAACAACACCAAAACATGTCGTAATGAAAACAACACCAAAATCATCTGCTGATGTTGCAAAGACAGCTCCATCAGATAAGAATATCCCTGAATTACAGTGCGATGTTGAGGAAGAAACCATGTCGTCATCATCCTCTGTATGTGCAACAGAGAGACCCCCTGGAGCAGAAGTTAACACCAAGCCCTGCCATGAGGAGGATCATCCACAAAGTCTGACAAAGAGTGAGCAGGCAGGGAAAACTGCTCAGGACTCCACAGATATAATCTGTCTACCAGCTTCACTTTTAGAGACTGAATCTGTCACTGAACGAGAAGTGGGGACATCCACACCAATGGATGAGGCTGACTGTAAAGGTTCAGAGCAGGACTCGGCAACAACAGTTTCCTCGCCCCAAAACGAGGAGAAGACGATGGAAAATACACGCCCAACTGAAACGCAGTCACCAGAGAGCTCACAGAGTCCACCTGTTGAGGGCAGGCCCTCCTCTAGGAGTGTTGTCATCGCAGAAAAACTTGCATCTTCCTCAATGTCTGAGGTCATCACTGAGTCTACAGAGTCTACATCCTGCAACAAAGAGGATGATCAAACCACAGAGCCCCTGCCTTTGCACAAAATGGATGAATCACCCAGCACTATCCCTGTCACTGAGATTCCTCCATCACAAACAGAAAATATCACTGCGGGGAAGACAACACCTAGCCTATGCACCTCAGAGGCCTTGCATGATGATTCTATGGAGGAGGCTAAGACCAATAAGGACCCTCGTCAAATAACAGACATCCCAGTTGTAGTGATAGAGGCTACCCCGGCCTCAGTAGGAACTGGGATGGCTCTATCAGAAGAAAGCCAAGGGAGTATGGATGAGACGCTTCAGTCTCAAAATGAGACTTTAAAAACAGAGCCTGTGTCACAGCAAGTCACAGAGCGCACCACTGCAGTACATTATGATGAAAAGTCTACCCAGGACAACGACGAAACTGCCTCAGAGTGTGACAAACACCAGGATACTCCTAAATCGAGGCCTGTTTCTGAACTCATAAAGGAGAACATTCTACTACAAGAAAAGCTGAAGCATCCAGATTTGACAAAGCCATTGGCAGCAAAGCCTGATTGGGTTTCGGAGCAAGCCCAGTCTGTGAAGGTGGCTCAAATGTTGGCGGCTTTTGACTTCCCCAAGAAGTCCCCAGAGAAGGCACTGGAGAGGAAACCATCTGTGAGAAAAGGTAGGAGCTTTACAAGTTATCATCTGAAATGTGCATTATGTGACAGCCTATTGTAAGTGGGGATGAAGAAAGATATTATGGAACCATGTGGATGAATGAGAAATGTACCGTGGTGGAAAAGGTACCCAATTGTCATACTTGAGTAAAAGTAAAGATACCTTTTTAAAAGAAAATGACTCAAGTAAAGGTGAAAGTCAGCCAGTAAAATACTACTGAAAGTATTTGGTTTTAAATATACTTCTGTATCAAAATAAAAGTACAAATCATTTCACATTCCTTATATTATGTAAACCAGATAGCACAATTTTCTTGTTATTTTAATTTACGGATAAGCAGGAGCACACCAACAATTTACAAACAAAGCATTTGTGTTTAGTGAGTACGCCAGATCAGAGGCAGTAGGGATGCCCATGGATGTTCTCTTGATAAGTATGTGAATTGGACCATTTTCCTGTCCTGCTAAGCATTAAAAATGTAATATGTACTTTTGGATGTCAGGGAGTAAAAAGTACATTATTTTCTTAAGGAATGTAGTTAAGTAAAAAGGTGCCAAAAATATAAATAGTAAAGTACAGATATCCCCAAAAATTACTTAAGTAGTACTTTTAAAGTATTTTTACTTAAGTACTTTACACCACTATATATTTGAATGATTTCTATGCTGAAAGTATTTGGTAATCACAGGCTTTTCTGATCCATAAGTCCAATATATACAGTACCAGTCAAAAGTTTGGACACACCTACTCATTCAAGGGTTTAAAAAATATATACATATATATTTTCTACATTGTAGAATAAGAGTGAAGACATCAAAGTTATGAAATAACACATGGAATCATCTACTAACCAAAAAATTGTTGCACAAATCAAAATATATTTTAAAGTAGCCACCCTTTGCCTTGACAGCTTTGCACACAGCTTGGCATTCTCTCAACCAGCTTCATGAGGAATGCTTTTCCAACAGTCTTGAAGGAGTTCCCATATACAGTTGAAGTCGGAAGTTTACATACACCATAGCCAAATACATTTAAACTCAGTTTTTCACAGTTCCTGACATTTAATCCTAGTAAAAATTCCCTGTCATAGGTAAGTTAGAATCAACACTTTATTTTAAGAATGCAAAATGTCAGAATAATAGTAGAGAGAATGATTTAATTCAGCTTTTATTTCTTTCATCACATTCCCAGTGGGTCAGAAGTTTACATACACTCAATTAGTATTTGGTAGCATTGCCTTTTTAAATTGTTTAACTTGGGTCAAACGTTTCAGGTAGCCTTCCACAAGCTTCCCACAATAATGGGTGAATTTTGGTCCATTCCTCCTGACAGAGCTGGTGTAACTGAGGCAGGTTTCTAAGCCTCCTTGCTCGCACACGCTTTTTCAGTTCTGCCTACAAATTTGATATAGGATTGAGGTCAGGGCTTTGTGATGGCCACTCCAATACCTTGACTTTGTTGTCCTAAAGCCATTTTGCCACAACTTTGGAAGTATGCTTGGGGTCATTGTCCATTTGGAAGACTCATTTGTGACCAAGCTTTAACTTCCTGACTGATGTCTTGAGATGTTGCTTCAATATATCCACATAATTTTCTTTCCTCATGATGCCATCTATTTTGTGAAGTGCACCAGTCCCTCCTGCAGCAAAGCACTCCCACAACATGATGCTGTCACCCTCGTGCTTCACGGTTGGGATGGTGTTCTTCGGCTTGCAAGCCTCCCCCTTTTTCCTCCAAACATAATGATGGTCATTATGGCCAAACAGTTCTATTTTCGTTTCATCAGACCAGAGGACATTTCTCCAAAAAGTACAATCTTTGTCCCCATGTGCAGTTGCAAACCGTAGTCTGGCTTTTTTGTGGCGGTTTTGGAGCAGTGGCTTCTTCCTTGCTGAGCGGCCTTTAAGTTTGTCGATATAGGACACGCTTTACTGTGGATATAGATACTTTTGTACCTGTTTCCTCCAGCATCTTCACAAGCTCCTTTGCTGTTGTTCTGGGATTGATTTGCACTTTTCGCACCACAGTACGTTCATCTCTAGGAGACAGAACGTGTCTCCTTCCTGAGCGGTATGACGGCTGTGTGGTCCCATGGTGTTTATACTTGCGTACTATTGTTTGTACAGATGAACGTGGTACCTTCAGGCGTTTGGCAATTGCTCCCAAGGATGAACCAGACTCTACAATTTTTTTCCGGAGGTCTTGGCTGATTTATTCTGATTTTCCCATGATGTCAAGCAAATAGGCACTGAGTTTGAAGGTAGGCCTTGAAATACATCCACAGGTACACACAATTGATTCAAATGATGTCAATTAGCCTATCAGAAGCTTCTTAAACCATTAAATAATTTTCTAGAATTTTCCAAGCTGTTTAAAGGCACAGTCAACTTAGTGTATGTAAACTTCTGACCCACTGGAATTGTGAGACAGTGAAATAATCTGTCTGTAAACAATTGTTGGAAAAATGACTTGTGTCATGCACAAAGTAGATGTCCTAACCGACTTGCCAAAACTATATTTTGTTAAGAAATTTGTGGAGTGGTTAAAAAACGAGTTTTAATGACTCCAACCTGTGTATGTAAACTTCCAACTTCAACTGTATATGCTGAGCACTTATTGGCTGCTTTTTCTTCACTCTGCGGTCCAACTCATCCCAAACCATCTCAATTGGTTTTAGGTTGGGTGATTGTGGAGGCCAGGTCATCTGATACAGCACTCCAGCACTCTCCTTCTTGGTCAAATAGCCTTTACACAGCCTAGAGGAGTGTTTTCGGTCATTATCCTGTTGAAAAACAAATGATAGTCCCACTAAACGCAAACCAGATGGGATGGCGTATCGTTGTGGTAGCCATGCTGGTTAAGTGTGCCTTGAATTTAAGACAGTGGTTGGAACCGAAAATCTCAAATTTGGACTCATCGTTTTTCTTGGCCCAAGCAAGTCTCTTCTTCTTATTGGTGACCTTTTAGTAGTGGCTTCTTTGCAGCAATTCGCCCATCAAATCAAATGTTATTGGTCACTTACACATGGTTAGCAGATGTTATTGTGAGTGTAGCGAAGTGCTTCTAGTTCTGACAGTGCAGCAATATCTAACAATTCCACAAGAACTACCTAATCCATACAAATCTAAGTAAATTAATGGAATAAGAATATATGGATGAGCAATGACAGAGCGGCATAGGCAAGATGCAATAGATGGTATGTGTATATACACATACATACATACATACATACATACATACATACATACATACATACATACATACATACATACATACATACAGTGGGGAGAACAAGTATTTGATACACTGCCGATTTTGCAGGTTTTCCTACTTACAAAGCATGTAGAGGTCTGTAATTTTTATCATAGGTACACTTCAACTGTGAGAGACGGAATCTAAAACAAAAATCCAGAAAATCACATTGTATGACAACCTACCAACCAGTAAGAATTCGGGCTCTCACAGACCTGTTAGTTTTTCTTTAAGAAGCCCTCCTGTTCTCCACTCATTACCTGTGTTAACTGCACCTGTTTGAACTCGTTACCTGTATAAAAGACACCTGTCCACACACTCAATCAAACAGACTCCAACCTCTCCACAATGGCCAAGACCAGAGAGCTGTGTAAGGACATCAGGGATAAAATTGTAGACCTGCACAAGGCTGGGATGGGCTACAGGACAATAGGCAAGCAGCTTGGTGAGAAGGCAACAACTGTTGGTGCAATTATTAGAAAATGGAAGAAGTTTAAAAGCCCTGCACCCCCCACAGCAACTCGCCCAAGCCTCCCCCATTTCTTCTTCACCCAAATCGAAATAGCTGATGTTCTAAAAGAGCTGCAAAATCTGGACCCCTACAAATCAACCGGGCTAGACAATCTGGACCCTCTTTCTAAAATGATCTGCCGAAATTGTTGCAACCCCTATTACTAGCCTGTTCAACCTCTCTTTCGTATCATCTGAGATTCCCAAAGATTGGAAAGCAGCTGCGGTCATCCCCCTCTTCAAAGAGGGAGACACTCTAGACCCAAACTGCTACAGACCTATATCTATCCTACCCTGCCTTTCTAAGGTATTCGAAAGCCAAGTTAACAAACATATTACCGACCATTTTGAATCCCACCGTACCTTCTCTGCTATGCAATCTGGTTTCAGAGCTGGTCATGGGTGCACCTCAGCCACGCTCATGGTCTAAAACGATATCATAGCCACCATCAATAAGAGACAATACTGTGCAGCCATATTAATCGACCTGGCCAAGGCTTTCGACTCTGTCAATCACCACATTCTTGTCGGCAGACTCAACAGCCTTGGTTTCTCAAATGATTACCTTGCCTGGTTCACCAACTACTTCTCTGATGGAGTTCAGTGTGTCAAATCAGAGGGCCTGTTGTCCGTACCTCTGGCAGTCTCTATGGGGGTGCCACAGGGTTAAATTCTCGGGCCGACTCTCTTCTCTGGAAACATCAATAATGTCGCTCTTGCTGCTGGTGATTCTCTGATCCACTACGCAGACGACACCATTCTGTATACTTCTGGCCCTTCTTTGGACACTGTGTAAACTAACCTCCAGACGAGCTTCAATGCTATACAACTCTCCTTCCGTGGCCTCCAACTGCTCTTAAATGCAAGTAAAACTAAATGCATGCTCTTCAACCGATCGCTGCCCGCACCTGCCCGCCCGTCCAGCCTCACTACTCTTTACGGTTCTGACTTAGAATATGTGGACAACTACAAATACCTAGGTGTCTGGTTAGACTGTAAACTCTCCTTCCAGACTCACATTAAGCATCTCCAATCCAAAAATAATCTATAATCGGCTTCCTATTTCTCAACAAAGCATCCTTCACTTATGCTGCCAAACATACCCTCATAAAACTGACCATCTTACCGTTCCTCGACTTCGGCGATGTCATTTACAAAATAGCCTCCAACACTCTACTCTACGCAAATTGGATGTAGTCTATCACAGTGCCATCCGTTTTGTTATTAAAACCCCATATACTACCCACCACTGCGACCTGTACGCTCTCGTTGGCTGGCCCTCGCTTCATACTCGTCGCCAAACCCACTGGCTCCAGGTCATCTACAAGTATTTGCAAGGTAAAGCCCCGCCTTATCTCAGCTCACTAGTCACCATAGCAGCACCCACCCGTAGCACGCACTCCAGCAGGTATATCTCACTGGTCACCCCCAAAGCCAATACTTCCTTTGGCCGCCTTTCCTTCCAGTTCTCTGCTGCCAATAACTGGAATGAACTGCAAAAGTCACTGAAGCTGGAGACTCATATCTCCCTCACTAGCTTTAAGCACCAGCTGTCAGAGCAGCTCACAGATCACTGCACCTGCGCGTAGCTCACCTGTAAATAGCCCATCCAACTACCTCATCCCCATACTGTATTTATTTATCTTGCTCCTTTGCACCCCAGTATCTCTACTTGCACATTCATCTTCTGCACATCTACCATTCCAGTGTTTAATTGCTATTTTGTAATTACTTTGCCACCATGGCCTATTTATTGCCTTACCTCCCTCCATCTTACCTCATTTGCACACACTGTATATAGACTTTTCTACTGTATTTTTGACTGTATGTTTGTTTATTCCATGTGTAACTCTGTTGTATGTGTCGAACTACTTTGCTTTATCTTGGCCAGGTTGCAGTTGTAAATGAGAACTTGTTCTCAACTAGCCTACCTGGTTAAATAAAGGTAAAATATTTTTTTAAGTACAGCCCAAAAGGATGCTCTCAATTGTGTATCTGTAAAAGTTTGTGAGGGTTTTAGGTGACAAGCCAAATTTCTTCAGCCTCCTGAGGTTGAAGAGGCGCTGTTCCGCCTTCTTCACCACACTGCCTGTGTGGGTGGACCATTTCAGTTTGTCTGTGATGTGTACGCCGAGGAACATAACTTTCCACCTTCTCCACTGCTGTCCTGTTGATGTGGATAGAGGGGTGCTCCCTCTGCTGTTTCCTGAAGTCCACAATCATCTCCTTTGTTTTGTTGACGTTGAGTGAGAGGTTGTTTTCCTGACACCACACTCCGACTGCTCTCACCTTCTCCCTGTAGGCTATCTCGCTGTTGTTGGTAATCAAGTCCACTACTGTTGTCATCTGCAAACTTGATGATTGAGTTGGAGGTGTACATGGCCACGCAGTCATGGGTGAACAGGGAGTACAGGACGGGGCTGAGCACACACCCTTGTGGGGTCCCAGTGTTGAGGATCAGTCAAGTGGAGGTGTTTCCTACCTTCACCACCTGGGGGCGACCCATCAGGAAGTCCAGGACCCAATTGCACAGGGTGGGGTTGAGACCAAGGGCCTGTTGAATGCTGAGCTGTAGTCAATGAACAGCATTCTTACATGGGTATTGCTCTTGTCCAGATGGGATAGGGCAGAGTGATGGCGATTGCATCGTCTGTGTACCTATTGGGGCGGTAAGCAAATTGAAGTGGGTCTAGGGTGACTGGTAAGGTGATATGATCCTTGACTAGTCTCTCAAAGCTCTTCATGATGACAGAAGTGAATGCTACGGGGCAATAGTCATTTAGTTCAGTTACCTTTGCCTTCTTGGGTACAGGAACAATGGTGGCCATCTTCAAGCATGTGGGGACAGCAGACTGGGATAGGGATTGATTGAATATGTCCGTAAACACACCAGCCAGCTGGTCTGTGCATGCTCTGAGGACATGGCTAGGGGCGCCGTCTGCGCCGGCAGCCTTGCGACGGTTAACACGTTTAAATGTCTTACTCACGTCGGCCACGGAGAAGGAGAGCCTACAGTCCCTGTTAGTGGGCCGCGTCGGTGGCACTGTATTATCCTCAAAGCGGGCAAAGAAGGTGTTTTAGTTTGTCTGGAAGCAAGACGTCGGTGTGCGTGATGTGGCTGATTTTCCTTTTGGAGTACGTGATTATCTGTAGACCCAGCCCCATACGTCTTGTGTCTGAGCTGTTGAATTGTGACTCCACTGTCTCTATACTGACATTTCGCTTGTTTGATTGCTTTGCGGAGGGACTAACTACACTGTTTGTATTCGGTCATATTCCCATGGACCTTTCCATGAGTAAATGTGGTGGGTCGCGCTTTCATTTTTGCGTGAATACCGCCATCTATCCACGGTTTCTGGTTAGGGTAAGTTTTAATAGTCACAGTAGGTACAACATCTCCAATACACTTCCTTATAAACTCACTCACCAAATCAGCGTATACGTCAATATTAGTCAAAACATCTTAAATGTTTGGATTCCGATTGGCCAGACCAGGGTTGAATATCCCTTGGCACGGGTACATCCTGTTAGAGTTTTTGCCTATAGGAAGGGAGGAACAAAAATGGAGTGGTCAGATTTGCCAAAAGGAGGGCCTTGTATGCATTGCGAAATTTAGAGTAGCAGTGATCCAGTGTTTTACCAGCGCGAGTACTACAGTCAAAATGCTGATAGAATTTAGGTAGCCTTGTTCTCAAGTTTGCTTTGTTAAAATCCCCAACTACAATAAATACAGCCTCGGGATATATGGTTTCCAGTTTGCATAAAGTTCAGTGAAGTTCCTTGAGGAACGTCAGGGTATCGGCTTGAGGGGGATATACACGGCTCTGACAATAACCAAGGAGAATTCCCTTGGTAGATAATACGGTCAGCATTTGATTGTGAGGAATTCTAGGTCAGGTGAAGAAAAGGTCTTGAGTTCCTGTATGTTGTTACAATTACATCATGAGACGTTAAATATGAAACATACACCCCCGCCCTTCTTCTTCCCGGAGAGATGCTTATTCCTGCCGGTGCGACGCATGAAGAATAGAGGTGGCTGTACCGGCTCCGACAGCATATCCCGAGAGCCATGTTTCTGTGAAACAGAGTATGTTACGATCCCTGATGTCTCTCTGGAAAGCAACCCTTGCCCTAATTTTGTCTACCTTTTTATCTAGAGACAGGACATTATCAATTAATATACTCAGAAGCGGTGGGTGTTGTACGCACCTCTGAAGTCTTACCAGAAGACCAAGCCGTTTGCCTCTTCTCCGGCGGCGATGTTTTGGGTCAGCCTCTGGAATCAGTTCAAATGCCCTGGGTGGTTCGGACAAAGGATTCGCTTCGGGAAAGTCGTATTCCTGGTCGTAGTGCTGGTAAGTTGACGTCGCTCTGATATCCAATAGTTATTCCCGGCTGTATGTAATAACACTTAAGGTTTTCTGGGCTAACAATGTAAGAAATAATACATTAAAAAACACAATTTGGCAAAGTTTGCTAAGGACTAGAAGCGAGGCAGCCCTCTGTCGGCGTAATCTTAAGATGAAGACCTGATTTCACGCTGTCCTCTGAGCAGTTGTAGAGATGTCTGTTACTTGTACTCTGAAGCATTTATTTGGGCTGCAATTTCTGAGGCTGGTAACTCTAATGAACTTATCCTCTGCAGCAGAGGTAACTCTGGGTCTTCCTTTTCTGTGGCGGTCCTCATGAGAGGCAGTTTCATCATAGCGCTTGATGGTTTTTGCGACTGCACTTGAAGAAACTTTCAAAGTTCTTGAAATTTTCCGTATTGACTGACCTAAATGTCTTAAAGTAATGATGGACTGTTGTTTCTCTTTGCTTATTTGAGCTGTTCTTGCCATAATATGGACTTGCTATTTTACCAAATAGCCCTATCTTCTGTATACCACCCCTACCTTGTCACAACACAACTGATTGGCTCAAATGCATTAAGGAAAGAAATTCCACAAATTAACTTTTTAACAAGGCACACCTGTTACTTGAAATACATTCCAGGTGTCTACTTCATGAAGCTGGTTGAGAGAATGCCAAGATTGTGCAAAGCTGTCATCAAAGCAAAGGATGGCTACTTTGAAGAATCTCAAATGTAAAACATTGATTTGTTTTACACTTTCCATGTGTTATTTCATAGTTTTGATGTATTCACTATTATTCTAGAATGTAGAAAATAGTAAAATAAAGAAAATCCTTGAATGAGCAGGTGTGTCCAAACGCTTAACTGGTACTGTATATAAATAATTTGTTTATATATTTTTTACTTAGTTATGCGATGTATCCCAATACCCTCAGATCTACCTTCATCTAGTGGCCCTAAGCAACGTGGCTCGGGTAAACATTTGGTGTGCTGATAGGATAAAGCTGCTATTTGTAATATTTGTAGGATGTGGCTTATTCCGCTAAATGTGGCTTTGTAAAATGATGCCATCTTGTGGCAACTAGAAAAAAAGTCCTGAGGTCCATTTTTGTTTTTTGGACAACTCTTTTTCTCCCCAATTTCGATCTTCAATTCATGATCTATTAAATCTAATAGCTAAAATGCCTAAAATAATATTTTGTCAACAGCTGCAGAGGTAGCTGTTATAGTAACACACCATGAGTCTGGATGACATTTGCATAGCTACAGTTCACCAACCACTCCCATGTCTTTAAATTGTTTAACGTCTGCCATTAAAAGAACAGAGAGGGGGGATTATGCAATGGTTTTTGCTCCACAAGTTTGATATTGGCAGGCGTTAACATTTATCACACTGAAACAATACATATGCTGTATGTATTATTATAAACTGGGTGGTTCAAGCCCTGAATGCTGATTGGCTGAGAGCCGTGGTATATCAGACCGTATACCACGGGTATGACAAAAGTTATTTTTACTGCTTTAATTACGTCAGTAAACAGTTTATAATAGCAATAAGGCACCTCGGGGGTTTGTGATATATGGCCAATATACCACGGCTAAGGGCTGTATCCAGGCACTCTGCGTTGAGTATAAGAACAGCCCTTAACCGTGGCATATTGGCCATATACCACACCCCCTCCGGCCTTACTGCTTAATTATACCAGACCCAGCTCTAACAATGATTGGTGGCTTTGGCTGCTGCTCACCTATAGAGTACCACAGTATGAGTCATAAAACCCATAAAACATAGCAGTCAAACAAGGAAATAGTTCCAATCGTTTTTACACCATACATTTTTCCCATAGGGGAATTTATTAACACTTAAAATAAGGGCTGTGTTTCCTGGAGGCTTACCCTGGAGTGACGTTTTGATAACTGTGTAAATCTCTCTAGGACAAAGTGACTTTTCAATTTATTCGCCTGCATTTACCCTCCAAAAATGAAACGCTAATTAGCTGCTAATGTGGCTATCATAAAGAACTACATTTGTCATTATGATCTGGACGAGACTGGCGAATCGAGGTAAATGTAAGAATCTCTGGATCAACTATCAACTAAATTTAGTAATGCATTTCTTTACATTGACAATTATTTGAAATGGCTTGTACAAGTTTAAAATTGACACTACCAATTAGCAAAGGTGTCAGCTAGAGATGACGTGCAAGAGTTTGCAGGGATTTGTAGTCTTGCATGAGGTCTACTTCGATGCTAATTAGATTTTCAAATCTGAGAGTAAAAAGAGCTGAATATATTGATAAAAGTCACCTTGTCCGAGAGAGATTTTATATGGTTATCAAAACGTCATGCCAGGGTAAGCTTACACGAAGCACAGACCTTATGTTAAGTGTTTCTAAAATTCTCTAAGGGAAAAACGATTGGCCCCATTTCCCAGTTTGACCGCTAGGTTTTATGGGTATTATGACACCACCGTGGGTGCTCTTGTCCAAAAATGCCTGGGCATGCCATAACTGAGGCGGGGATAGGGGGATAGGGGGAGGGCGTTGTATCCGGAGCAGCAGTGACAGTGGAAAAGAGAGCACAGGCGAGTTGTCAGCGGCTTCAGCTGGATAAACGTCGGCAGTCCTATTTTAGATAATTCAACAGTCAGGGATATTATTTTTTCTTTGATCTGGAAGGTACGTCTTGTTGCGTTATCTTTACTAATATTGTACACACAGTAAGCGACATTCATGCTTGGTTGATTGTATTCAACTGTGCCGTTTACGCTTTAGTTAAGTGACGTTAGCGAGGCAATTGCTTGGGTTCAGTTAAGAAAGCTAACGTTAGCTAGCTAGTACAGTTAACATTGGCTAGCTGAATTAGGATCGCCACGTTTTCAACGTCAAGGAGTTTTCTACCTAGCTAAGTTAGGTGATGTCTGCTAGTTAGCTACCTTGTTTCTCTAATATTTATGATAGCCTCCATGCGGAATGAATGGTCAGTCGAGCAGCCAGTTGGGGTGGGGTATATTAGCCACGACAACGTCATCGTATCTGATGAATCAAACTAACCTGCGGTTCCACTAAAAAGAGGATGAAGACGGTAATTTAATTTAGCCTCAAACTGAACGAAATGGGAGAATATTTAGGTAACTGGAAAGTCTTGATTCAGAGAGTCGAGGTTCATTCAGCGTTCAGCTCACAATGTCATTTGGTGTGTTTGCAACAATTTTGAGCACAATCAAATCAAAGTATTTTGTCCACTGATAAAATAATTCCCTGACCGAAGCGCATTATACCCGCAGAAGTGTCGATAATTTAAGAACATAGTTGCAATGATTGCACCACTATTTATTTTAAATAGTTAGAGGAATAGGCTTAATAACGATAAATGTAATTCTGACGGCGCTTTCTTGAGATGAGACTTGTCTTATGTTATGTCTGGAAAAATAATATTCTGTAATTAGAATTTGTTTGGTGTAGTCAGGAGGACCAAGGGAGAATGAATAATGTACTAGCAAGCCTAACGTTAGTTGCAGCTGAATAATGCTCAGCAAAAGGGAAGGGGGGTCAAGGCAAAGCACAGCTGCGCTACCGACGCAGCTATGTTTCAACGACCGATTGGGTCAAATTAAGTGGAGAAAGAGATATTTTAGTGAGACCATAAAGACGTTATGCATCCCCCTTTTGTATCTGATCCCCATAAACATGCCTCTATTGCTTGCCTTCTAGCAGCGGCGGGCGGTGATGGGTCACCATGAATGTCCATGTATAATGCCAACCTACTTGTGTGACTTGGCTAGATGTGTTGAACAGCCATAGCTTTTATCAGCATTTACACTTTTCAGTCTGTTAAAGTAGCATTTTGACCTTTAACAGGCCAATTAGATTTTTACTGGATTTTGGTTTTCAGAACAAACTGACTTGCCTATAAATTATTAGCCTTGATCCTCAACACACTTTTATTCAATTAGTTTTGTTCATAAGTAGCTTGGGAGTTCCCTTCCATTGGAGAGATTGAGTGTGAGTCATGGGTGCAGGACTGGCCATTGCTAGCTGTCAGTCGGACCTGAGGGGCGCATGTTAACACCACGGTCATGTTTGGTCTGGATGTCAGGACACATCAACCTCGGGCTGGCTGGCCCCTCAGATCACACCGTCGTTTCCTTAGAAGTCTCTCCCCTGCCTCCTATAGCTCAGCTGGGAGAGGAAGTGGGTCAGAATGCGGAGGGAAATTAAGCGTGCGATGCAAGTAAGTGTTAGGCTACAGAGGATGCAGCAGGGAGAGGTACTGGATCCCAAATCACTCCCTTTCCCTTCCATTTGCGCATTCATGTGCGCCTCCACCATAATGCACAAGTGTCCCAAAGCTGAGTGAGTGAACATTATCGAGGGTAATAATTAGACCCTCCGATAGCCTCTTCCGCCAAGCTATCAAGGCTGTAGGCTTCAGAGCTAAGTGCTATCCCGACATGCACCACGATGTGGTTGGAGTTTAAGCAATTTGTTAATTAAAATGCCATACTTGTTTTATTATTTAAAAGTGGAACATTAATTGCACCATTCAAGTCACGATGTCCCCCGAAGCTGATTGGTTTATTGATCCCCTTGCCACTCTCTGGAAGTCACCACCCTGTTGAGTTTCGTCAGCAACACGTGACAACGAATGGCCCTCTGAGTGATTTGGTAGGGGCGGGGGGTGGTTTGGGATTCGTGGAGAGTGGGGTTGGCGACGTTGAGTCCTCTAACACCCCTCTTCTCCAACCGCATTTGTATGAATGGATTCCAAGATGAAGGTCCTTAAGAAATTCACGAGAACACAAGAGCACACACATTTTCAGGTAGCAATTCTGTCTTGGTAACTTAGAATTCAAAGCTCTGTTAACCATGTTCTACATTAAGTTAGTGTCAGGTTCTTTGTGCAAAGTGCAGCTGAGTCCATATCCCCAAGGTGACGAGGTTATGACGACTCCTCTACAGGAAAATTAAAGTCTTCAACTTTAAATAGGATTTTGATAACGATTTGGAGTACACATAAGCAACTAACTAAGCCTACAGCCCTATACATTACATTTGGTGGTTTATTCAGCCAATTTTTTTCTGCCCTGTGGAGTTGTCAAATCATCATGCACACCTGCTCTGTGCTCAGAGTTCTTGCTGGTTGTTCATTTGTGGACTAACACATTTATTTTATGCAGATGTTTTTAAACCAAACGGGCATGTTTTATATACAGAAATAACACTTGTTGAAATAAACAGACTAGGCAATTTGTAAAAAAAAAAGATAAAAAAAAAAGAAGCAAAACAGACAAAAGCTGGTCTAATCATGGATTTAAAGTACAAATATGATTTTAAAAAACATAGGGTATGTTTAGATATGACTTTCAGAGATTTTGTATACAACATTACTAAAGATTTAAAGATGAGATTATCATACCCAACATCATTAATGATTCAGTCATGATGCACTATGACAAGCAGTTTTTGTAACTCCTAACCCTCACACAGGCATATGATAAATGTATCCCATTCAGTGATTAACAGCATAGCCAGCAGGAGTTTTACATAAGTGTTTAAAATAGGATGGAGACGGTCTCTTTGTTTAGGCACTTGGACCTTGGTGCCGTAAACATGACCCATCATGGAAAGGTGTTGGTGACTTGCTAATAGTATCCTCCTCCTGTTTTGTGGGATGCCAATTGTAATGCTGCGTTTAGATGGTATGAGATAGACGGCGAACCGGATGTCATTGTTTTCATGAGAGCACGTGGTAAATGCCGTTGAGGCTGGTGGTGAATGTCGTCAGCTGCCACGGTAGACGGGACTTGCCGCCAGTTCAAATATTTCAACTTTTGCCATCTGCCATAACGTTGTTTTGTACTGGATGTTGATTTGCACTGTTTGTTTACTGAAATCACCATAGCAATGCATACAGTTGTGCTGGCTTGCTTTTGCCGTCACCCTCTTTCTTGCTTTCTTGTCCTGCTATACCGACTGGTATGATGGTTTTTGCGTCCCTCGTCTAAAAGCAGCATAATGGTATTTTTGTCCGCTGCATTTCCTTTGCCCTCTTCTGTGTGCTGCCAAACCTGCTCTGAGATTTGTTGAACTTGAGGGTGATGGCAAAATATCATGTGATGTGTCTGTCTCTACAGTGCCTTCATAAAGTATTCACACTCCCTGACTTTTTCCACATTTTGTTTTTACTGCCTGAATTTAAAATTGATTAAATTGAGATGTTTTGTCACTGGTCTTCACACAATACCCCATAATGTAAAAGTGGAATTATGTTTTTACAATTAAAAATGAAAAGCTGCAATGTTAAGTATTCAACCCCTACATATGTTAAGAATACATTTTTCTTTAGTCAGAATAAGTAGTATGGATTTTTTGAACGACTACCTAATTTCTGTACCCCACACATGCAATTATCTTTAAGGTCCCTCAGTTTAGCAGTGAATTTCAAACACAGATTCAACCACAAAGACCAGGGAGGTTTTCGAATACCTCGCAAAGAAGGGCACCTATTGGTAAAAGCAGACATTGAATAGCCCTTTGAGCATGGTGAAGTTATTAATTACACTTTGGATGGTGTAGCAATACACCCAGTCACTACAAAGATACAGGTGTCCTTCCTAACTCGGTTGCCAGAGAGGAAGGAAACCGCTCAAGGATTTCACCATGAGGCCAATGGTGTTTTTAAAACGGTTACATAGTATTATAAAGGCTGTGATAGGAGAGAAACTGAGGATGGACCAACAGCATTGTAGTTACTCCACAATACTAACCTAAGTGAGAGTGTAAAGGAAGCCTGTACAGAATACAAATATTCCTGTTTGCAAAACAGCACTAAAGTTAAACTGCAAAAAATGTGGCAAAGAAATCAGCTATGCTCTGAATACAAAGTGTAATGTTTGGGGAAAATCCAACACAACACATCTCTGAGTACCGCTCTTCATATTTATAAGCATGGTGGTGGCTGCATCATGTTATGGGTATGCTTGTCATCACCAAGGGAGTTAAAACTGAATAGAGCTAAGCACAGGTCAAACCTGGTTGTCTGCTTTCCAACAGACACTGGGAGCCATTCACCTTTCAGCAGGGCAATAACCTAAAACACAAGTCCAAATACACACTGGAGTTGCTTACCAAGATGACGTTGAAAGTTTGAGTGGCCTAGTTACGGTTTTGAATTAAATCTGCTTAAATCTATGCCAAGACTTAAATGCCTGTCTAGCAATGATCAACAACCAACTTGACAGGACTTGAAGAATTTAAAAAATAATGTGCAAATATTGTACAATCCAGGTGTGCACATCTCTTAAAGACATACCCAGAAAGACTCACACAGCTGTAATTGCTGCCAAAGATGATTCTAACATGTAATCAAGATGTAAAAAAAGAAACAAAAAGTTAATGTTTCTTTCACTTTGACTTAGGTGGGATTCAACAATCTATACATAATACTCTAACACACGTGGGAAAAGTCAAGGGGTGTGAGTACTTTCTGGATGCACTGTAGATGTGACTTATTTGGTAAGTGACCAGGATCATGCACGGATTGGATGAGCACACCATTCAGCATGATTTCTGTGGTGTATTCTTCTGGTCAAAATAATGATTGTTTCATCACAACTATTGCCCACAGCTTATTTTTATGTTTTGACCTCATTTACTGGGGTTCATTGTCTTGGCGGATGTAACACAACAGAACCTTGCACTTTAAAATCCTGTGCTGTGATGGGAACATTTAACCTAGGCCTAGGTGGTCTGTCTAAAGCCTGTCCTGATTTAAGTAGCTTTATAGGATTGGTGGCATGGGCTCTCAAGTCTTGGAATGAAGTGGGATTAGTACATGCTTAGACGAAGGCCTTCATTTGAGACGTTTTACATCTTTCATTGTTATAGTTTAGGCTAGACCCTGGCAAGATCCTGTATCAGATTCTGACGTTCCAGTTTAAAAACAAGGTGAAATGGCGAATGCTGCCTTGTCCTTACTTGACATTTGATGTGCCGTTTGAATGTCTGATTCGTCCAAGCCTAGATAGGTAGGGAAATGAGTGGATCAGTTCCAGTGTTTTGTCTTTTTGCACTGGCTTTGTCTGTATTTTGCAGGATACATTATTCTTGGCCTTTGTCCTCCCAGACCCATGTTTTGTAAAATAATTCAACATTCCATTGAACTGCGCTGCAGACATTGTACCCGCATGGTATTTTACAACAAGCAGAGCACAGGCCACATGGTCACCCAGGGGCAGAGAGGGGTGAAAAAGCAGCTCCTTATCTCATTTAAGAAAAGCGGTGGAATGTAGATGGAATTTGATTACAGTGGTTCACTGTGGCTTTGGTTACAGGAAAGGGATTTCATGTTTGGTATCTCTCCATGCGTTTTGTGTGGCAAAAGTACATGGAGAGCATTGAGGTGATGGTACAGAAAGAAAAGCATTGGGACAACATAGATGGCAGACTCTGTGGCAAGAGAGGGGCCTCCACTCCAGTGTGGTGGCTATGTGGTTAATTGTTGGTAAGTTATTTAATTAGGGATACTTAATGTGCACTCACTGACAAACAGATGGCAAACAAATACCATACAGCTATAGCATGTGGTGTAGTTATTATGCATTTCATCATCAAATAGGTTGTGACATTGCTTTCCTTGAGATGTCATAGCCGTTTAACTCGTCCTGTCAGTTGAGGAAGCGAGGCCTATTATCTGTCAACAAAATAAGCTCTCTGCTTAACTTTGTAAATCACTAGTATCCTCTGGGCAAATAGCTTTCAATTGACAAAATTACCAAATGGAACATCTTTCATAACTTGTAAAGAACACACACATTGCTGGTTAAATTCTGACATGTCAGGTGTTTGAAAAACATGGTCATTGCTCTTTTTCTTCCTCTGTTTATGTGTCCTATTTTATTGGCCACTTTTGGCAAGTTTTTCTCTTGAGTTTGAATCAGTACCAAGGTGTGTTGTGAAATGTGAATATAGCCTAGTGATTGAACAGATTCAAATTTTGATGATGTGTGTTATGAAGTGGTTCCATCATATTTGATCCTTTTCTAATTCTGATCTTTTTCCTTGGCTGACTTTACCCCTCGCTTCTTCACATAGAGCCTGTGTGTGTTGTTGGGATTTCCTGGTCAAATCTTGCTGGGATCCCTGCAGTGAGCTATGAAATTGAGTGCTTGATAACATCAGCACCGGTCTGGTTCCCAAGTAACCACTATGTAGTGACGGTATGTTGAAAGAAAATTGTGAATTCTATTTGGATTGACATTGTTCACCTTAGCTTTGGTTGACCTCCTGCCAATACCCCATGTACTGTACCATGTACTTTTTAAAGTCCCTTGTCTTATATTGTCAGTGTCTCTCACAGGTAGAGGGAGAGGCATGATGGGACTTTAAAGCAGAGAGGATGCTGACCTGATCTGTCAGTGTGGGTGGGGGGATTGGGATCAAACAGGATACGGCCCTTCCTCCTCATTTCCCTGTCTGTGTACAATTTCCCTTTACTCAGGATTCAGATTGATCAGTAAACCAACCTTTACCTCAGACTGATACTGTCTCTATTTCCTTGTTTGTATTGTTTTGCAGCGATCCCTGTGGAACATTGTCTGGGTTGGGCCGTATTAGTGGGGCAGGCTTCTTATTGACAAACCAGTTTTGGCACTGATAACCGTAGACAGAATGAGGTAACCATGCTGTTAGAACCAGGTTTTCTTCTGCATCAAAATGGGGTGTGATAGGGGTGTGACCATGGGCGTGGCCAATGGTGCAATCACTGACTGGAAATTTGAGGCTCTCCTTTTAGCCGCAGTGACAAAATTTAGCCGTTTTAAAGCCTATTTCCTGCAATAATACATTATGCCATGCCGTATGCTGAGTGACTCAAACATTGTAAAAAAAATAAATAGGGATTTTAAATTCTCGTCTTGCTTTTATTTTGGTGACTTGTTAGTTCTCAAAGATGATCTTATTTCAAAATAAATAGATGTAGAAAATATCAAATGGACCTGTCTGGCTTTAGTCTTAAGTTTAAATGGAACCTTATTCCATCCCAAATTAGTTTTACTGTTCAGACAATAGGCTGCCTGCCCGAGAATTTCTATGCAGAAAACAACCTGTAGTAGTAGGCCTAATTGTGATGCATGAACATAACCATGTATGGTGTTAGATTGTGACTGAGCTGCAAGGGAAATAAAAGGCGTTCTCTCCGGGCAACTACAAGGTCTCGCGCTCCTCTTTTTGACTCTCTTCACCTCTTTTCAGTAACTGCTTCCCAGCCTTATGTCAGAGCATAACAATGTGCCTTGGTTTAATAGAAGGCAGCAGTCCCCACTCCCCAGCACTCCTCTTTGACTGTTTGGTGGAGGGGAGAGGAGTCCTCTAACTCTGTGCTCTCAAGGAAAGGGGGAATAGGCTGTTTTTCAGTTATAACTGATTTTACTTCACATGCTATGCTCGGTCAAATCAAATTTTGCTGGTCACATACACATATATTTAGCAGATGTTGTTGCGGGTGTAGCGAAATGCTTGTGCTCCTAGCTCCAACAGTGCAGTAATATCTAACAATTCACAACCCCCCCCCCCCCAAAACACTACAAAGTTTCTTAGAAGCTAGAAGCAGAGCTGCCATGTCTGTCGGTGACATTTTGCCAGTTCTCTCTGTGTGCATTCTTTTCCCTGGTTCATAAGGCACTTTGTGTGACACTGACACAGGACAGGGGGCCTGCATGGACAGGTAAGAGAAGTGTGAAACTCTTAGTTATCATATCTGTAAGGAAGTAACTGGAAACAGATAAAATATCAGGTGTGTTCTGGCATGTAACCCATTCAGTTTACCACTCAGAAAGAGCTGTGCAACATTAATCTGCAATATGTAACTTTTTGGGCGACCTGATCAAATTCACATAAAAATCAGAGTTATAGATCTGTCATTCTCATTGAAAGCAAGTTTAAGAAGCGGATCTGTTCTATGCACACTATTTCTATTCTTCCCGTTAAGTTTGGTTTTTGTCTTTTACTTTCTGTTTTAGACACCAGCTTCAAACTGAAAATACAATATTTTGGGTAATAGAAAATATATTTCACAGCGGTTTAGATGGCACAATGATTCTCTACACAACGACAGCTTGTTTAGTCGCAAACTATTAAAATTTGAGCAACCAGGAAATTCAGATTTTTTGCAGCTTTAACTGAAATCAATACAGGTTATCCCTCAAACTCTCTCTGTGTGTGTGGGGGGAGTAGTGGTATGCAGGGAAGGATTCAAAAAAGTCACACTGGTTCCATTTCCTGCTAATCATTTCCTTAGGCTGAGGGTCCTGGCCTATCAGTGGCAGCCAAAGCCATGGTGTGATCCTTGGTGGTCCTCCTTTCTGTCTCTCAACATCAGTCTCAGCCCTGCTGGGTGTCAAGGAGACGGGCAGGTCGACCCCTCCCCTGTGATCTGACTGGCCTGTTCTACGATCAGTGAACCACATGACCCAGGAGACAGTAGAGGGAATGACAAGGCACCCTCAGGAACTGACACATGGCTGAGACTCAGATTGGTAACAACCCTCTGTCGCCCAGCTGGTGGGGTTACTAGGCAGATGAGGCCCAGACTCTGGTCGGCTCTTGCCACTAGTTAGCTTGATGCAGCTCGGAGCTGATCTGTCATCAGTATTGTGGAATAGTTATAATGTTAAAGCAATATTTTAATAGAGAGCGCTGCTCTCGGATCAGCTTTATCTTTCAATCCTATCAGTTTTGACACATACTTCAACGATGCACTTAGCGAAGGTTCTGTCCGCGTGGTGTTTTGGGAAACATGTTATATCTTCTGCCATTGTAGGAACGATGCATCAATTAAACACTCGTAAGCCTATGTTCCATCGCTATCGGAGAACCCAGCCCTGGCTAACCTTTACAGGGATCCTTTGGGATTTTGGCAATGAGGCTCTTTATCTACTTCCCCAGAGTCTGATGAACTCGTTGATACCACTTTTATGTCTGTCCAGTATGAGGAAGTTTAGGGCCTCATTGCCAAAATCCCAAAGGATCACTTTAACCTATCAAGCATCAGTACCTCTACTCATGTTGGTGCTCTATTGTATTTGTGAACATTGACGTATGCATTCAATGAGACCCCTTTAGGACTGAATACAGTAGTGCAGGTCCAGCCTGGAAACTGGTTGATTTAATCTATTCACCACCAGTGGTGACTGAGGATGCTTTGTGGAGCAGGAAGTATGTGATATCCTCCTGTAGAGGATAGGATAGCCAGGCTACGGCGTTCCGTCATGCAAGACTGTCTGACCGAGCTCTGTTACACACCTAACCTCCCCCGCACACTTGGCTATCACTGTCACATACCACAGTTGTAAAATCCCAGTGTGCCTTAAATGTTAATTTGTGGAATTTCTTTCCTCAATGTGTTTGAGCCAATCAGTTGTGTTGTGACGATGTAGGGGGGTGTACAGAACATAGCCCTATTTGGTAACAGACCAGGTCCATATTATGGCAAGAACAGCTGAAATAAGCAACGAGAAAATACAGTCCATCATTACTTTATGACATGAAGGTCAGTCAATACGGAAAATTTAAATTTGGAAAGTTTCTTCAAGTGCAGTCGCAAAAACCATCAAGCGCAATGATGACCCTGGCTCTCATGAGGACCGCCACAGGAATGGAAGACCCAGAGTTACCTCTGCTGCAGAGTTACCAGCCTCAGAAATTGCTAATAAATGCTTCAGAATTCAAATAACAGACACATCTCAACTGTTCAGAGGAGACTGTGTGAATCAGGCCTTCATGGTCGAATTGCTGCAAAGAAACCACTACTAAAGGACACCAATAATAAGAAGAGACTTGCTTGGGCCAAGAAACATGAGCAATGGACATTAGACCGGTGGAAATCTGTCCTTTGGTCTGGAGTCCAAATTTGAGAGTTTTGGTTCCAACCGACCGTCGTTGTCTTTGTGACACGGCGTGGGTGAACGGATGATCTCCGCATGTGTATTTCTCATCATGAAGCATAGAGGAGGTGGTGTTATGGTGTGGGGGTGCTTTGCTGGTGACACTGTCTGATTTATTTAGAGTTCAAGGCACACTTAACCAGCATGGCTACCACAGCATTCTGCAGCGATACGCCATCCCATCTGGTTTGGGCTTATCATTTTGTTTTTCAACAGGACAATGACCCAACACACCTCCAGGCTTTGTAAGGGCTATTTGACCAAGAAGGAGAGTGATGGAGTGCTGCATCAGATGACCTGGCATCCACAATCCCCCGACCTCAACCAAATTGAGATGGTTTGAGATGAGTTGAACCACGGAGTGAATTAAAAGCAGCCAACAAGTGCTCCGCGTATTTTGGAACGCCAAGACTGTTGGAAAAGCATTCCTCGTGAAGCTGGTTGAGAGAATGCCAAGCTGTGTGCAAAGCTGTCATCAAGGCAAAGGGTGGCTGTTTGAAGAATCTCAAATATAAAATATATTTTGATTTGCTTAACACTTTTTGGGTTATTACATGATTCCAAATGTATTTTTCATAGTTTTGAAGTCTTCACTATTACATAATGTAGAAAATGGTAAAAATAAAGAAAAACCCTTGAATGAGTAGGTGTGTCCAAACTTTGGTACTGTATATCACACCAGTCAAATCTACTGCCAGTCCGGCTCTCTGTTGTCCTCAGAGCAGTAGCCTAATGTAGCCCCTTCAATGTTTTCTTTTACGTGTGGAGAAGTTTGCATAATGCCATGAAACAACTTTTTTTTCTTCTTAGTTTTAGAGGTCAAATAGCCTTTTTATCAAAACGTTCCCTGTCTTTTTGTTTGGAGAAAAGTGTGAGGCCTAATTCATGGCATGAAGTTGTGCATTCCGCTCTATGTGATATAATACCTGTTCAACAGAACTGATCTGACAGCAGCTTGCCTTCAAATACTACTCATGGACATACGGTTTAATTCACTGTGCTATTTGTCTATGGCTGCACCTTCTCTCATGTGTTACGTTTTTAAACATTCCTTGGCTGGTATTTTACTGATGTTGCTAAGCAGCGTCTCAGTGTTTGTAAACATGGCCTGGAGACCTTGCTGTGACTTGGCAGGGCGTTCAGTCTCGACCAAGTCTCAACTATAGGGATGGCTGACTCACAAATTAGGCTAAAGCTGACAACTGGTTCATTTGGCCAAACAGAGCCAGCCTGTCAAGCACATCCTTACTGAACTGAGAAAACGCTTCTCCACCCTCGCTCGCGCTTTCGCTCTCGCTGTCTCAGTCAAAGATGTCCCAGCCTCCCCTAGCTCGCAGCATATCTGCCAACTGCCAATATCTGTAGCCATGGCCCTGCATTGACCCCTGATGCAGGGGCCGTAACACATAGCAGAATGTCCCAGCATGAATTGCTCCTCGCCAGGGATGGAGATTGTGGTCATTATGCATTCAGGTCAGGCAGACCAGTGTGGAGACCAAACTGGAACAGCAGGATGTTTGTCTGACTATGAGGGGGGTCTATAGTTCATTGGGTTGGACAGACGAGGCCTGTGATGAGCAGGAGGGTAGCTGGGGCTGCTCTGCTGGTGGAGGTCCTGTCACTGCAGGAACAAAACGCTCATTATCCATGCATCGCTTCATCCTACTCATCCATCTGTGTATGATGTGTAGTAGACCTGGAATGTGTTGTCTGTTAGCAGCAGATGAATCACTGCAGACGGAGAGGAACCCTGTTGACTTTATTTATTTAACTGTACCTCTGTCGTAATGGAACGGGTATCAAATGTACCCACTCGGCATCTATGCGCTCTAACGAGACTGATTTTAGTTGACTGTTTAGCCATGGTCCCTCACACACTGTGGGGACCAACCGGGCTCTGCTCTGACTGAGCCAGGACCCTGGTGAGCTCTGCTGTTCAGTGGACTACCAGTCAATGATTGCCTCCCCATTCTAGAGTTGGCTTCCTTCAGCCAAGGGACCATATGGTGCCATCAAACCCGGTTTAAACAAAAGCTTTAAACATGGACGCCACGGGTTGTTCCTGAATAAAGCTGTTTTGTGCTTAATTTCTACCACACTGACATCTTGGCACCATAGAGGACTAAAATGTCTGGCGTCTACATGTCTTCCTTTATCATACCTTCTTAAGATAGTGTTATTTCTGGAGTTGGCGTGTGTGTGATCTGCATTGGATCGCAAGCTGTCCGTATGGAATCTGCAGGTTCAGGCAGCTTGATGGAAACTCATACAGGTTGTTGCAATGCTCTCTACTGGTCTGCTGTAAGCAGGCTGTTTCCTCTCTGTGTTCCCTCAGTCTTGGATAATGAGGACATACGAGACTGGGGTCTTGTATGTCCTCAGCTTGGTTCGAGGAGCTGTAGGCCTACTGCGCTAGTACAGTACGGTCTAGATCGGCATGACGGTGTGAAAAAGGGGAAAACTGCCCGCTGTGACTGAACCTAAAGCTGATGGGTATTAGGCAACCTTCAGACCACACCAAGAGGGCTCAAACTGCGCAGGCTGACATGGCCGCCATGCCAAAACGTCATTAAGGACATTTTAGGCATTTTTTCTATCCAAGTTTCTGTCTAAATTCTGTGCTAATTCCCTACAGCTCCCAGTTGGCTTAATGCCTGTCCGATCTCACTCATTACAGTGTGTTTATGCTTTTGGCAGGACAATACGCTTGATTGTTTACATTACCTGTTTTCTTTTCTCTTTCACTCAATCAGTTTATATATCAGCAGTACACAATCATATTGTGTGAAAAGACATAGAGGAGCATGGAACAAATCTTGAAGCGTTAGCCTAAGTGTTGTGTTGTGGCCATATTGCTCCATACAGCTGTTATGGTATTTCTCTCACTCGCTGTTATGGCATCACTTTTCACCGAGAGTTTTCTGTGGAAAAAGCTGAAGCATCATGTTATCTATCCATGCATGATAACCCTCCTTATATCGTCCTCCTTGCTCTGCTCAGTATCCCAGAACAGTATCTCAAAGGGTTTGTTTTGTGTGTGTTACTATTAGACATGCTCTGGTACCTTTGGTGACGTAAGTTTTTTTTTTTTATTTTTTTTTTTTTAAACCTCCTGCTTTGGGCTGGATGTATCAATGTTTAGTTCATGCATGGCTAATCTCTGAGCAGAATTACTGCCTTACCTCAATTAGCCACGAAATCCCTACTTTAAAAGCGCCTGTTTTCTGGAAGCTGCTTTTCCCCTACCTTTACCCCGACGTGGGCCAGCCCCCTAGCAATTTAGTTTAGCCAATGAGCTTCGGCCCCTCAACATTTGAGTGACAGATAATAAGAATCACACACAGTAGTGCCAGAGAGCGCGCAATGACGTGGTGCACACTTTTGGCTCGTGGGCTCTACTTTCAGAACTACTGGCTAAAAAGTATACAAAAGTATCGGAGAATATCTTTAACCTACTATTCCCTAAAAGGGTGGCCTCGGCTGAGCCTTAAGCATGAGAACAGAGGGGATGAAAAATATATTTTGAATTTCGCGCCCTGCACTTGAGCTGGCTGTTGTCATAAGTGTACCGACGTCGGGCTTGCAGCCATAAGAAGTTAACAGGAGAAGGTGCTTCTGTTTGTGTTGGTTATAGAGGTCGACCGATTATGATTTTTCAACGCCGATACCGATTATTGGAGGACCAAAAAAAAGCAGATACCGATTAATCGGCCGATTGAGAGAAGAAGAAAAAAAAATATATAAATAATATTATATATAACAATTATTTGTAATAATGACAATTACAACAATACTGAATGAACACGTATTTTAACTGAGTATAATACATCAATTTAGCCTCAAATAAATAATGAAACATGTTCAATTTGGTTTAAGTAATGCAAAAACAAAGTGTTGGAGAAGAAAGTAAAAGTGCAATATGTGCCATGTAAAAAAGCGAACGTTTAAGTTCCTTGGTAAGAACATGAGAACATATGAAAGCTGGTGGTTCCTTTTAACATGAGTCTTCAATATTCCCAGGTAAGAAGTTTTTGGTTGTAGTTATTATAGGACTATTTCTCTCTATACGATTTGTATTTCATATACCTTTGACTATTGGATGTTCTTATAGGCACTTTAGTATTGCCAGTGTAACAGTATAGCTTCCGTCCATCTCCTCGTTCCTACCTGGGCTCGAACCAGGAACACATCGACAACAGCCACCCTCGAAGCAGCGTTACCCATGCAGAGCAAGGGGAACAACTACTCCAAGTCTCAGTGCGAGTGACGTTTGAAACGCTATTAGCGCGCACCCCACTAACTAGCTAGCCATTTCACATCGGTTACACTAGCCTAATCTCGGGAGTTGATAGGCTTGAAGTCATAAACAGCGCAATGCTTGAAGCATTGCGAAGAGCTGCTGGCAAAACGCACGAAAGTGCTGTTTGAATGAATGCTTACGAGCATGTTGGTGCCTACCATCGCTCAGTCAGACTGCTCTATCAAATCATAGACTTAATTATTACATAATAACACACAGAAATACGAGCCTTAGGTCATTAATATGGTCGAATCCGGAAACTACCATCTCGAAAACAAGACGTTTATTCTTTCAGTGAAATATGGAACCGTTCCGTATTTTATCTAACGGTGGCATCCATAAGTCTAAATATTCCTGTTACATTGCACTTCTGGCAAATTAGTTCGCAATGAGCCAGGCGGCCCAAACTGTTGCATATACCCTGACTCTGCGTGCAATGAACGCAAGAGAAGTGACACAATTTCACCTGGTTAATATTGCCTGCTAACCTGGATTTATTTTAGCTAAATATGCAGGTTTAAAAATATATACTTCTGTGTATTGATTTTAAGAAAGGCATTGATGTTTATGGTTAGGTACACGTTGGAGCAACGACAGTCCTTTTTCTCGAATGCGCACCGCATCGATTATATGCAACGCAGGACACGCTAGATAAACTAGTAATATCGTCAACCATGTGTAGTGATTGATTGTTTTTTATAAGATGAGTTTAATGCTAGCTAGAAACTTACCTTGGCTGCTTACTGCATTCTCGTAACAGGCAGGCTCCTCGTGAGGCAGGTGGTTAGAGCGTTGGACTAGTTAACCGTAAGGTTGCAAGATTGAATCCCATAGCTGACAAGGTAAAAATCTGTCGTTCTGCCCCTGAACAAGGCAGTTAACCCACCGTTCCTAGGCCGTCATTGAAAATAAGAATGTGTTCTTAACTGACTTGCCTAGTTAAATAAAGGTGTAAAAAAAATCGGCTAAATCGGCGTCCATAAATACCGATTTCCGATTGTTATGAAAACTTGAAATCGGCCCTAATTAATCGGTGGACCTCTAGTTGGTTATGACTCTGTGGACTAGGGACTGGACAAGAGGAAATGGTGGTTGATTTGTTAATGTATACACTGTTGGTTGCCCTACTGCCAAGGTTCTTCCCTCTTTTAGCTCCAGCATGGGGGGCATACGTGAGCTGTGTGCCTGTAGCATGTTGAGGCTGGTGATGGGAGGTTAAGTCTAACCTAACCTACACCATGATCTGGGCTTGTATTCCACAAGGGTTATTATCAGTAGAGTAGTGTTGCATATCTGCCTGTGTCAGTGTGCCACTCCCATCCACATCAATAACTTCCTGCCTGACAGACACACCACCACCACATGCCCTTCTTCGCAAGTGAATTAGAATGGGTAGTAAAGTGTGTGAATTGTAGATAGCCTGGTGTGGCCAGGCAGTCTTGCATCATATCAGCAGATCAGAGCTAGAATACACAGATCTGAAGTTCAGGGAGGTCAGTTAAGTGAGACTCTAACTCCGAAGGCTATTAAACTAAAACTACAAAGATGTAGACGTTACAGATGTCCCGGAGAAGTGATTTGGCTCTATCGTGTAGGACCTAGTTTCTCCTCCCTTACCTGGTTGCCTCAGCAACACCGTATTTGATCTGTTGAAGTTAAGTCAGTGTTTAGTTGCCAAATCGGGTCTAGAGGTGATTTTAAATTGATGAATTTCAACGATGACTTAATCTAATCAGCAACCAGGAGAACAGATCCACACTGCAGTATCACACCTGTCTGCAAGCAGTGGGTTTTGTTTTCTTTGCAGTCAATGATGGAGTGATGGCAGCATTCACTTTTCTGTTTCAAAAGGAACTGTAGGCCTAGTTAAAAACTAAGACAACGTGGCCCATTTACTTTTGCCTGGTAATAGGTTATCGTCACACTTTTGGAGGCTGCTGCTTATTGGCAGCTCAGATTTGACTTTTGAAAAGGTGTTTTTTCCAAAGCTCCCTCATCTGCTAACATATTTAATTACTGGGTGAGAATTTCAGCTGAACCAGCTACATGAATGAGAATGTTGCCAATTTGTTACACAAATGCTTATTTTATGCTCATTGCACATTTACACTGAACAACAATATAAACGCAACAATTTCAAAGTTTCGAATGAGTAACAGTTCATATAAGGAATTCCGTCAATAGAAATTCATTAATTAGGTCCTCATCTATGGATTTCTCAGGGGTGCAGAAACTGGGGAGCCAGGCCCAGCCAATCAGAATGAGTTTTTCCCCACAAAAGGGCTTTAATACTGACAGAAATACTCCTTAGCTCACCCTTTTTGTGCCTATGAAAAATGTCTGGTATATTTTATTTCAGCTCATGAAACATGGGACCAACACTTCACATGTTGAGTTTCATATTTTTGTTCAGTATATAAAACAGACTAGACAGCTAGGTACATAAGTCTGTGGCTAAAATGCTGCCAGCGGTACCTGGTACCGCAATTAGTGATGGGCTTTCCTAGTCTTCGGTGAGCCTCCGTTGCGGCTCATTAGGCTCCCAAATGGCTCCTCGTTCAAAATGCTTAAAATCAATCTAGAACCAAGGAAAATGTGCTAATCTCCAATGTAAAGCCCCAAAAGGGGTCTTCCATTATATCAGATCGTGAAATCCACATTCAAATACATTTTTACATGGATAAATGAATAGATCGCTCTGAGTGTGGAGCAGAATGACGCACTCTCCCCACTATTGATTTCTGCAATGAGGATTCACCCTCTTTAGATTTGTTTTTATTTATTTGCAGGTAATTTGTTATTTTGAGCCACAAAAACACTAGTAGCTGTATGTATGTGATTCAGTTCCCAACGTTCACCGAAAAGATCCGTTCAAAAATAACTTTATTCACGAACAAGCCTAATTACTGAGTTTCTACCAGCATGTTACATGTGCAACCAGAAAAAAAATAACTCTAGACCACCTTTACTCCACATGCAGTAACGTGTGCAAAGCTCACCCTACATTTAACAAATCTGACCATCATTCTATCCTCCTGATTTCGGCTTACAAGCAAAAACCAAAGCAGGGAATACCAGTGACTCGCTTAATACGGAAGTAGTTAGATGGCGTAGATGCTAAGCTACAAGTTTGTTTTTCTAGCACAGACTGGAATATGTTCTGGGATTCATCTGATGGCATTGAGGAGTATACCACCTCCAGTCAACGGCTTCATCATTAAGTGCTTTGATGACGATTACAGGCAACATCGCACTGAGCTAGAGGGTAAAGCTGCCGCTTTCAAGGAGCGTGACACTAATCCGGACACTTATAATAAATCCCGCTATGACCTCCGACGAACCATCAAACAGGCGACGCGTCAATACAGGACTAAGATTGAACCGTACTACACTGGCTCTGATGCTCGTCGGATGTGACAGGGCTTGCAAACTATTACGGATTACAAAGGGAAGCCCAGCCGCGTCACAACCAATGACATGAGCCTACCAGATGAGCTAAATAACTTCTATGTGCGCTTCGAGGCAAGCAACACTGACGCAAGCATGAGAGCACCAGCTGTTACGGACGACTGTGTGATCACACTCTCCATAGCTGATGTAAGACCTTTTAAACAGGTAAACATTCACAAGGCCGCAGGGCCAGGCGGATTATCAGGATGCGTACTCGGAGCATGCGCTGACCAACTGACAAGTGTCTTCACTGACATTTTCAACCTCTCCCTGACCGAGTCTGTAATACCAACATGTTTCAAGCAAACCACCATAGTCCCAGTGCCCAAGAATGCCAAGGTAACCTGCCTAAATGACTACCAACCCGTAGCAATTAACTCTACACTCACTCGACCCGTAGCACTACACTCTACATATGCCCTCTACTACCTTGACTAACCCGTACCCCTGTACATTGACTTGATACCGGTACCCCCTGTGTATAGCCTTGTTATTGTTATTTTGTGTTACTTTTTTAAAACTTTAGTTTCTTTTAGCAAATATTTCCTCACTCTGCACTGTTCGTTAACGGCTTGTAAAGTAAGCATTTCACGGTAATGTCGACACCTGTTGTATTCGGAGCATGTGACAACATTTTCTTTGATCACTAACCGCAGTGCTGCTCGTGACAAACTAAGCATTCATTTTCCACAATCATGTTCATTGATACTCCGTAGGGTCAGCTTGCTTGTACATTTGGGAGTTGAAACATAAATGGTATTATTACAAAGGCTAAGTTCTCCTCTATTACAGTAAAATGTCTTAATGTGTTTCTGTGTTCGTACGACCAATTTTATGTCAGCTCAAACGCAAATATCGAGTTGAAACTGCTTGTTGTCCGTGTGGGGGGCAAAAAGCAATATTTTGTCTCTGTTGTTGAGTGGCAGGAGGAGGGTCTTGGTGTGGGTCTGGTTTCCTGGTTGCTGACTAGATTAATCCATCGTCATTCATCAATTTAAATCACCTCTACATGCAGAACTGCTTCCACTCAGCGACGGCCTGATGTTCTCCTGTAGAATTCTCTGATACAGAGCTGAATTAATTGTTCCTTTTATTCAGGCAAGTCATCCAGATCCTGAGGCAGCAAAGCGTCCCCAAACCATCACACTTCCTCCACAGCGATCCCAATTGAGATGTTGTGGCATAACTTGAAACGAGAAGTTCATGCTTGAAAACCCACATGTTGCTAAGTGAGAACAGTTCTGCATGCAAGAGTGGGCCAAAATTGCTCCACAGCAATGTGAGACTGAGCAACAACTACAGGAAGTATTTGGTTGCGGTCGTTGCAGCTAAAGGTGGTGCAACCAGTTATTGAGCGTAAGGTAGGGCTGGGCGATATGGCCAAAATATCATATGGTATTTTTCAAATTTATGATGGTATTTGATGTTTATTTGATGTTTTTGATTAATAAAAGTTCTAAATTTTCTTTGAGTAGTGCGTGACCCTATTCTACATTTTTTTCAATGGGTCTTTATCCATTTGGAATGTTTTATACTGTTCAATTCAACTTCAACCTAAAATAATTTCCTGCGTTTCCATTAATTTCTGCATTTTCTGCGCTCATTTGAGATAATTTCCACACTGCCACGATTTGGGCAAAAATACTATGCCTTTAACCAAATGTTGCAATTGTGATTTCGATCAAAACACTTGGGTGAGCTTTTGGAATCATGGAAATAGAATGTTTATTATAATGCTATATTTAGAATATAAATAATAGTGGGCACTTTGAATACAGTGTTTGACATGACAATGAATGAAAATGCCATGGATGAGTTATTGTGACAGGGTAGGATCCAAAGTGATGTTCAGGGTTTACATTTTTTTTTTCTACCTTTATTTAACCAGGTAAGCTAGTTGAGAGCAAGTTCTCATTTACAACTGCGACCTGGCCAAGATAAAGCAAAGCAGTTCGACACATACAACAACATAGAGTTACACATGGAATAAACAAACGTACAGTCAATAATACAATAGAAAGTCTATATACAGTGTGTGCAAATGAGGTAGAATAAGAGAGGTAAGGCAATAAATAGGCCATGGTGGCGAAGTAATTACAATATAGCAATTAAACATTGGAATGATGAATGTGCAAGTAGAGAGAAATACAGTATGGGGATGAGGTAGTTGGATGGGCTATTTACAGGTGGGCTATGTGCAGTGATCTGTGAGCTGCTCTGACAGCTGGTGCTTAAAGTTAGTGAGGGTGATATGAGTCTCCAGCTTCGGTGATTTTTGCAGTTCATTCCAGTCATTGGCAGCAGAGAACTGGAAGGAAAGGCAGTCAAAGCAGGAGTTGGCTTTGGGGGTGACCAGTGAGATATACCTGCTGGAGCGCGTGCTACGGGTGGGTGCTGCAATGGTGACCAGTGAGCTGAGATAAGGCGGGGCTTTACCTAGCGGAGACTTGTAGATGACCTGGAGCCAGTGGGTTTGGCGACACTTATGAAGCAAGGGCCAGCCAACGAGAGAGTACAGGTCGCAGTGGTGGGTAGTATATAGGGCTTTGGTGACAAAACGGATGGCACTGTGA